>NC_082640.1:61186315-61489345 GCF_028023285.1 Balaenoptera ricei
ACTATCTCAGTAAGTGAATAAAGACTAGAATGTTACTTTCATTTTGGAATGTTGTTTTTAATCAGCTACCTTGACACCTGGAAGCTCAGCCCTTACCGCTGCCCCCCAACTCACTTCTCTCTCACAAGCTCAGCTAAACTCCTGACACATAAAATAGAATATTATTTAGCCATAAAAAGGAATGAAGTACTGGTTCATGATGAACCATGGATGAACCTTGAAAACTTTATGCTAAATGGAAGAAGTAAGTCACAAAAGACCACATACTATACAATTCCATTTATATGAAATGTCCAGAATAGGCAGCTCTATAGAGAGAAAGTAGATTAGTAGCTGCCAGGGACTGAGTAGAGAGAGGAATGGATAGTGACTGCTAATGAGTTCTGATGTCTCTTTGAAGTGATGAAAATATTCTAGAATTAGACTGTGGTGATAGTTGCATAACGCTGTAAATACAATAAATTACATCAAATTTAAATGGATGAATTTCATGGTATGTAAATTATTCTCAGTAAAGCTGTTTTCTTAAAATGTTAGTTCCTAACATTCCTAGAGCACTAGTGAGATGGAAAAATGGATATAAAGCAGATTATACTGCTCTGTAGGAGTCTAAAATATCCTTTGAACACTGTAAAGGTACTGAAGGATTCTGAGTCATGGACTGACATGATGACATTTATCTTTTAGAAAAAGCACCCTCGTAAGTGTGACAAGAATGGCTTAGAGAGCAGCTGGACTCAAGGTGGAAAGACCAGATGATGGACTTATAATGGTACATTTAAAAAATTAAAAGATGAAGAAGATTTGAGCCAAGACATGTAAGAAAAGGGAAAGAGCTATGATACTATCTTTAGAGTGGAATGCTATCTACAGAAACCAAACACTAACATACTAAAGGATATATCCTTATTTTATAAGCCCCCCCCCAACAAACAGAGGGAACTAGAGAAAATAATCAACTCCAAGAGAACAGAGTGGTAGAAAACTCTTAATAACTGAACTATTAAAATAGTTACCAGTTGTTGTAATCTATGACTTAACTAATTGAAGGTTTGCCTTCAAGAATATCAGATTATAATGCCAATATCTTTCTCAAGTGCGTGTCAGGGAACAGCAGTGTGAACTCCAAACTTTGAGTATAAAAAACAAAGGAAAAATTCACTCAAAACTATTTTAATTGCTAGAACCAGCTTCATTTGTTTCAATCAAATGTCCTACAAACTAAAAGTAAGCATGCTATATATGTAGCTTTATAATAAATAGTATTTGCCTCCTATTAAAACTCTCAGAGGACAAGACATTAAATTTTTAATGTCTTAAATTTTTCAGAAACAATTATTTCTCATTATAAAATATATCTTAAAAGGCAAATGTATTTATAAAATAACTCACCTTAGGTTTTCAGACAAATCCACAAAGAAATGTCTACAGCATAACTTCCAGTTTAGGCAGATACCTGAATTGAAAAAAAGGAAAAAGACATGGTCAATATGACTAAATCTGAGTAGGGAACTTCATTTTTTCAAGAGGAGAACCCTAACTTGATCGTTTACCCCCTAAAATTTTGTGCTCAAGTTGTTCTTCAGAAGCCTGTAAAATGTCAAGGATATTAATTCTGCTAGACTTTCTATTGTCTATAATTTAAACATTTTGACAAATCTTGAAATATAAAATTTATCAAAACATATACTATATTAACAAGGGTGAGGGGGATCAATTCAAGAAAAATAGTTTTTGTTCACCTGCTCAAGTTTTCAAAACAGAAGGCATTTTCTAGAAGTCTGCACTCCCCATAATACCACCACCATGACCTCCTATCCTCACAAAAACGACAGAATTCAAAAATCTGGAAATGTAAAAGTAAATCAACAGCATGTGTTTATAAAACAAGTAAAAGGAAAGATTAAATAAAACAAATGGCTAATAAGTTATGAAAATTTCACCTACATTGGCAAAGGAAATCAAATTGAGATATCATCTTTCATCAATAAAATTTGAGTTGTTTTTTAAATAAGATGTTAGTTATTAGTGCTGTTCCAGTCCTCCTCCTTCCTAGACTCACAGTAGAATTGCACTTCACTGCCCTGTTTCAACTTAGTTCTGGCTACATGACTTGCTTTAGCCACTAAAATGTACATAGACATGATATGAGATATTATTAGGCATAAGGTTTAGGAACCAGTACACAACTGGAAGACCTACCCACTGCTGCAGTGATTATGGAAGGAAATAACCAGATGGAGCTCTGATCAGGATGGTTCACTAAATGACTCCAAAGAGAGAGAGAAGACCCCCTGCTGATATGTGTTAGACATGTAGCACGAGCAAAAAATAAACTTTGTTGTATTAAACCACTGAGATTTGGGGGATTGTTACTATACCATAATCTACAGCTATACTGATAGCTACAAATTATAATGTAATATAATAACATAATTATAGTAATATAATGATACAATATAATGGGCATCTTTGCACATACCACTATTGTGGTAGTGTAAATATGTAAAGTCTTTCTGGAAAGCAATTTTGCAATACACAAGAGCTTTAAAAAGTTCGAACCCTTTGACCTAGTAACTTCTCTCTCGAAACTCTGTCCTAAATAATAAAAAATCCAAAGATTTATATCATAGCACATTTATGACTGTAAAGAACTGGAAATAAACTAAAAGTTCATGGCCCAATTCAACATTCATGACACCATCAAGAAGCTTATAATTCAATAGAAAACATAGTTCAGGTACATACAAAAAAAGTAAAAAGTAAATATCCCAAAAGTGCAACAAACAAAATGTTATAGAAATTCCAAAGAGTAAAATGTCAAGGGAAATGTTTAGGTAAGGTTTTGGGAAAGCCTTTGATAAGAAAAGGGGGCATTCCAGGAAGTGGAAATGGAATGAACAAAGGTACAAAAGGCGCAATTTGTTACAGCAAGGATTCTCACCATCTTTTTGTTTCCCTAGATCTGGCTCTAGCCAAGTGATAGCATACAGAATGTCCTTAATTTCTAAAGTAACTGGGCTACCCACAATATGAAATAAGTAAAAAGAAAAACACAGATGTAATATGCTGGTTAAGGTAATCAGTATTCAAAAAGTAGACAGTCTACACCTTCTTAAGTTTTCCGATAGCCTTTGTGAACAACAACAAAAATACAACACACCTGCAAAACCAAATGTAAATTCTGTGCATTTAAGGCTGACTGTTATTTTCATAACATTAAGCATATCAAAAGAGCTGAAAGTTTTCAAGTTTTTATTATTTTAGCTTCCTTTCTACTGAGTAATTTTATTCTATGGACAGCAAACTTTGCTATTCAGCTCACTCCATACCTAGGGCCTAGTAGATGCTATCTAAATACTTGTTGAATTAATATTGGAATTTAATATACATTTCACAGAAAATACTCCTCATTTCTAATTATTCAGAGTAATGGGAAGTAGAAAGAAAATAAGTAACATTAACTGAAAATGCTGTAAAAAATGAAGCCATAAAAGAACTTAAACCATTATTTCAAAACACTCCTTGAAGCAAATAATCTGTTTACCAGTAACTCAAGCCTTTATTGTAGCCTTTGTTGTTACGCTACACACATACACCATCAAGACAGTCATTTTTACTAAATATAGCTTGAGGGAAAAAAATCACATAATTTGATACCTAGAAAAATGCCAGTAGTTCACCTTTGTATTCCACACAATTCCTAGCACATAGTGGGTGCTTTCAAATCATTCATTGATTTGAACAGTCACAGAGAAAATGTTTATTCTGCTGTCCATATGAGTTCATTATATTTCAAAGGTGTGAGTCATCAACTCTGACAATAAAAGTAGAACTTACACCACTACAAATCCTTGACATATCTTAAGAGCTCTCAGAAATGAGAAGAAATATCCATAGACATGTTCCTTAAGTTACACAAGTATAAGAAGATACAGCATTTTCACTGTAGATTTGCTCTATTTAGATGGCTCTGAATTGAATTATTCAAGCATATACAAATACAACATTGAAGGGGTCCACATACTTGCTCCTCACAGTCTGGAAACAAAAGCTGCTATTCAGATAAAAGATGATAGGCAACAGGAATCTGACAGGCCAGTAATTTACTTCCTTTTCCACACGTTTGAATTTGTAGGCCTCCACAGTTATTAAACAAAATTAGTTTCATGATGTCAGCCAAAAAGCCTCATGGGCAACAGTTTTATGTCATTAAAAAAAAAACCCACCATCCTCAATCTGTATGAATTTGTGTTTGCTCATGAGAAGCCTCTCAGTGAATCAGCAGAGAAGTTTTTTCATTGCACTCTTGCTCTATCGATCTTTAGTATAGCCCTGAACTGTAACAAGTCCCTATTCTAGCTTCTTGCCCTACACCTAAAATAATTTAGATATAGTTAAAGAAACTAAGTATCAAACAGTCTAGCAGCTCTTTACCAAAAATGGAGCAATTTCAAAGATACAAATGTGGTCTTAATATATATTTATTCAGCTTAAAAAATCAAAAGTCAGAGAAAGACATCTTCATCTTCCATCTCTCCTATTTGTTCATGTCTGAATCCACCATGCTCTTTCACACTCCTTTGCCTTTGCAAATGCTATTTTCCCCTCAGCTTGGTTAGAAACTCCTCCTCAAATCTGACTATGGCAAATTTCTAGTCACCATAGAAGTCTTCACTAGTTTTCCCCCAAAAGGCTCATGCAAACCTCCCCCTATGTACTGTCTATACACTTTCATTAAGTACTTCTCAAACTGGGTAGTAAATCTGACTCTACAGTCAGAGAACTGAACACCTCTTGGCAGAGCTAATATTCAGCTGGTACACACCAGTACAGCCTTAAGGGTTGTGCTGAAATACTTCCGTAATATGGTCTGGCAAACAGTCACTGCCCCAAACTTCACCAGCTCTAAGGTACCTGCTGATGGCCCAGTCTTCCCACCATCATCACCACCACCACCATGCCAACTCAACAACAAAAGCAGCAAAGCCTGATGCAGTATAAAGAATGCAGGGGTCCTTCAAGACCCTGAATCCAGTGCTATGGCCATCTTGATTGGCTGGTGTCTGTGTTGTAGTGACTGACAAATACTCTGAATATCATTCCTGCCTCTTTGCACCCAAAGCCTAGCATATGGTAGACCTTTAATGAACTGTTTTTTATCAAAATAATGAATGAATTAATACCAGCTCTACTCAATGACCCAAGGCCAATGGGTATGCTGTCAAAATTATGCAGACAGTGATCAGACTGGCAAGAAAAATCCAGGTCCTTAAGTACAAGACAGGAAAAGTGGTCAAGTCTGCCTATTTTCTATGCTTGTCTTCAGCCTCTGATAAAATAAATGCTTAATTTGACAATGTGGGCAAAAATCTTCAATGTGATACTTTATAGAGCATATGATTCAAGGTTTGTTTGTTTTTTTTACATTATTAAGCAAAGTTTAAAAACAAAGTTCTTATAAAAACCATACTCCCTATAAAAATACCACAGTGATCACTGAACTCTAATCAGTGTCTTGAACATGAAGACAGGTATCACTAAGGAAGAACACAAGTAATTAATTCAAATGGAGAGGAAAAGGCAAGAATAAGAAGAGTCAGTTAATTATGAATCACATGTCTAATTACAGATTTTGCCAGGGGTTTCAGATACTTCTAATTAGTTTTACTTGGTATATTAATTATAAATAGAACACCATGAGAGAATTTTCTAATCACAGGAATTTACTGAGTATGTAAAATCAGATTTTAAGTTATCTTTCTAATTTAATAATTAAATGTTCAATAATGCATGATAGGACTTCCCTCGTGGCACAGTGGTTAAGAATCCGCCTGCCAATGCAGGGGACACGGGTTCGAGCCCTGGTCCGGGAAGATCCCACATGCCGTGGATCAACTAAGCCCGTGTGCCACAACTACTGAGACTGTGCTCTGAAGCCTGCAAGCCACAACTACTGAGCCCGCGTGCCACAACTACTGAAGCCCATGTGCCTAGAGCCCGTGCTCCACAACAAGAGAAACCACCACAGTGAGAAGCCTGCGCACCACAACTAAGAATAGCCCCCACTCAACACAACTAGAGAAAGCCCGAGCACAGCAACAAAGACCCAATACAGCCAAAAATAAATAAATAAATTTATTTAAAAAAAAAAAAAATGCTTGATAATTTTTTGAAAGTCATCAATAAAATACACAGCACATTAAAGTCAAGCTACTCAGAACACTACTAAGGTAGTGACAGAATCTTTAAAAAATCCATAAGGTAGAAGATGTATAGCTGAAAGAAGGATGAATATGGAGCTTTAATAAGAATTTTGAACTTATAAGTGGTGATATACTGATCATTTTAGGGCACTTACTTTCTAGTAGGAAAATCATCTTTCAGTCATCCTACAGGGAGTTTCAGAGAGTTATAAAATTTAAGTATTATAAAAATCATGATGCAAGGAAGAATAATAGCAACATTTTCTACAAGAGAAGCTTAATTATCTAATTTCACATTGTCCCATTAATATCAATCTTTAGTAAAACAAGGCTGCTCAACATACATAGCTGCTAATGAAAAATTCTAGGAGGTAACAAAATTTCAAACAAAAAGCATCATATAATATTTAGAACAAATCGAGGAAAACCAGCCTGAATTCTTTCTTGGTAGTTATTAAATTAGAAACAAGAGAAGAGAAAACAATACTATAATGATTTTAATGTTAATAAATGCTTTTAAAGTCTCACTAATCCTAATTTGAAACAACCATGTAAATTATCTTGGCTATTAGCACAACCATATGAATTTAAACAGCAACTGTATACAATGAATATGTTAAATAATAGTAACAGTAGCTACCACTATTGAGTAACTATATACTATACCAGATAGAATGCAAGGTGCTTTACATAGTTCAAATATCAAAGAGATAAGAGAAAATCAATTATTAAGTAACAATTGTTTGTTCCTCGAAGACAGGCATTCCCCTACTATTACAAATGGCAAATGGATAGGTGTGTTTCGGGAAACCCTGGAACACCATGTTCACCAACCTAAGACCATCTACCTCCAATCACACAACCTTCTATGAGGTACTTATGCCTTAGGTAACTTTAGATTGAAGGATGTTTGCCAAAGGAAAAAAAGTTTTATTTAGACAATACAAATTAACAATATGACTTGTTTTATTAGGTCAGACTCAATTCCCCAGCACATCCCAAGCTTTCCTCTCCCCATTCACAGAGAATATTACAGAGATTCTAAGGAACTCAAATAGACCAATAAATAAATAAATGAATAAATAAATAATTTTTTAAATGGTACTATGGATTTTTAAATTAAGGGAATAACATAATGAAAATCGTGTTTTAAGAAGATTAGGGAAAGGGGGGATAAATTGGGAGATTGGGAATGATATATACACACTACTACATATAAAATAGATAACTAATAAGGACCTACTGTATAGCACAAGGAACTCTACTCAATACTCCGTAATGGCCTATATGGGGAAAGAATTTAAAAAAGAATGGATATATGTAGATATATAACTTTGTTGTACACCTGAAACTAATACAACATTGTAAATCAACTATACTCCAACAACAATTTTTAAAAAAAAGAAGATTAATAACATGACAAAACAATCTGGGACTGCAGCTGGGAGATAATGGAAGCAAGTAGACCAACTCAACATGAGATGATAACTGGTCCATACAGAATAAGACAATGGCTAATGGAATAGTAAAGAAGAGCTGAACCTGACATTATCAACAAATTTCACCTTTCTATTACAAGTTCAGTTCATCCTGGGAATAAGGTAGATGCAAATTATTATTTTCTTAATTTGTCTGATAGAAGAAAGGGAACTTTAAGAGTTCACTTGTCAGGTCTTAAGGTCTTCATTTTCTACCCAGGTTACAGACTGCCTGAAATTCAACCACCAGGAAATCATCCTTTTCAATTACAACGTCCTATTGTCCTGGCATTTTCTGCCAAAATACCCTAGAAGGAATAATTTCAGAAGTACTCATTTAACCATTATTGATGGACATTAGCTTGCTTGCCTGCCTTCTCCATGAGCACCCACCTCCATCCCCACCCCCATCTTCATAAACAGGACCAGGACAGAAACAAGGGTCCAAGAACCTAATTTTATCTGACCTGGATGTGAGACTAAAAGAGACTAGATGCTCTGCCAAAATTAGTAATGAAATCAGAATCAGAGCCAAGAGTTTTAAACTCCTAATCTCAGAGCTTTAAGATAAACTCATATTTTCTCTGCCATTGGATATAATAAAAATTTTTTAAAACTTCCTAATGTAATAATAACAAAAAAAAAAATCACAGAGCTTTCAAACTAGACTCCATCCTCCTTTGCTGTTATTGCTGTTTTAACACATTAGTGGGGCAAGAGCTAATAAATCAAAGAGGATGTGAATCTAAGCTTCCTTCAGGGACTCCCTGCCACAGTCAAGGCAAAGTTCTGACACTATTGCCTGGTAAATAAGGTCCTTAGTATTTAAAACCCAACAATCCTTTTCAACCTCATCCTTCACCACACCACTTTCCACTTCCTCATTTATCACCATATCTACTGAATGAATACAGATCTCCAGTGTTCAACGTCTTCTCATACCTCCATGCCTTAGCTCATTCCACTTTTCTTCATAGAACACTCTTTTCCCCTGCTGGCATGGCTACGTTGAGCTCCTGCTCTCTCTTAGAAATAATTTCTTGACATGCCTCCTCTTGGACCCTGAAACACATTCCTCCCCTAACCCACACCAAGTCTGAAATAGGCTCCCTCCTTTATGCACATCTCTACCAAACTTCTCAGAGGGTATTTCAATTCCCAAATTAGTAAATTAGTTTCGTACACTATAGGTACTAAAATAATCATTAGTTCCCAGTGCTGTGTTCTTTCTACATAACAGTATTCAATCTACTCCATCACGATGTACATCTGAGGTTTCTTCCCCTTCTTTTTGTATTTTGGTTTGCTGTCTAAGAATCCTCAGTATATTTCCTATTAACTCAACAGGTTTAAGCACATTTAGAATGTGGTTATTAGCTTCTTAAAAGAGAATCCAACTGAAATTAAATACAAATGGAAGTTTTTCCATTATAAGGCTTGATGGGTCAATCTGACCAAAAAAGGAACTTTTATGAATATTCATAATCTTGCTAAAAAAAAAGAACTTCACTTAAAATGTTCTCTGTATCTATTTGGAAAATGTATTCATACAACAGCTTCTGAATGATCAAAAAGGTGAAATATCAAACCAGTTTATGTCATTATTTTAAATAGAGAATGATATCCACATTGCAATAGGAAATATCTGCCTTCAGAAAAAACATCAGAGTTAAAACTTGCAACACCCAATTCCATGTTCCTTTGATCTTTTTAGGTAGGATAATTGTTAAAGGATACATCAAAATCTGACAACCGCACTCTTCAGAACCCTGTTCAAAACTTTCCTACTAGGGTACCAAAATGTTCATTGCAGCTCTATTTACAATAGCCAGGACATGGAAGCAACCTAAGTGTCCATCAACAGAGAAATGGATAAAGAAGATGTGGCACATATATACAATGGAATATTACTCGGCCATAAAAAGGAACGAAATTGAGTTATTTGTAGTGAGGTGGATGGACTTAGAGTCTGTCATACAGAGTGAAGGAAGTCAGAAAGAGAAAAACAAATACCGTATGCTAACACATATATATGGAATCTAAAAAAAAAAAAAATATGTTCATGAAGAACCTAGGGGCAAGACGAGAATAAAGATGCAGACCTACTAGAGAATGGACTTGAGGATATGGGGAGGGAGAATGGTAAACTGGGACAAAGTGAGAGAGTTGCATGGACATATATACACTACCAAACATAAAATAGATACCTAGTGGGAAGCAGCCACATAGCACAGGGAGATCAGCTCAGTGCTTTGTGACCACCTAGAGGGGTGGGATAGGGAGGGTGAGAGGGAGGGAGACGCAAGAGGGAAGAGATATGGGGACATATGTATATGTATAACTGATTCACTTTGTTATAAAGCAGAAACTAACTCACCATTGTAAAGCAATTATACTCCAATAAAGATGATAAAAAAAAAAAAAAACTTTCCTACTAGGGATTCAGACTAGGGCTGCATGACACCCCAATGCCAATAGTGTAAAACAAACAAATAGCAGCTTCAAACAAAACACCACCCAAAACTACACCCAGCTATAGCCTGAAATTGGTGACAAACCCCAAGTCTGTTGCAACCCCATATTCAAAACAGTTTCTATAATAATACTAGGTTGAGAGCTTTTACTAAATCAATGGTTCTAATAAAACCACAAAATGTAATCTAAGATAAAATACTCATATGGGTGTTGCTTTGCTTTTCAGAATGATTTTGGTTAATGTATTTAACCTATTCTGTCTATATATTAAGGTCTAAAATGTAGTAGTTGTAAAGTTACTATTTTAAAATGTTTTCTAAGCCACTTGGTACACCTTAAGTCCATTACTCTTGTTCTAAAAGAGAATTACTACTCACTGAAGGGAACATACTTAGAATTAAACTTTTTAAAATACATATCACGAATAAGAATATTAGTCAACTTGAATCAGAAGGTTAAACTCTAACAAAATGATTTATTACCATACCTCAAAAATAAAGCTATGTTACTGAACTCATTCTAATTGTAATAAGATGGAATTTCCTTTATTTACTTGAGGGGGATATAGAATGTAGAAAATAAATTAGGTACTCTAAAGATCAGAGTGAAAGAAAATACAACCTAACTAGATTTGAAATTTAGTACCAAACACCCACACACACACACAAAAAAAAAACAAGCTCACAAAGTATTATATTTTTGCCCTCTCCTTCACTCTTCCCTGCTGCCAGTTGCCTGTTTCAGATGTTCTCGTGCAGAGGAAATAGCAACAATGCCATTTTCCTTCCAAATGCAATCAGGTTTTGGCAAACTTAAGTCAGTATGTCAGTTAAAAATAGAAACTCAACTCAAAATGTGTTTGGCAAATATCTACTTAAGTATTGAGTAGTTCTCCTCTCTTGAATGGTATTGAATTTTCCATTTATCATTTTTAAATGTACAAATAAAACTAAAAACCTGCACATGTAGCTGAACAAGTAATACCTTCCAAATTAATAATATATTATGCAAGACTCTTTTATAAGCATTCACTGAGAGCAAAATTATGCCATTTTGGAAAGAGAATTCCTGTGAGATTGGTCCTTAGTAGTCATGATATTTCAAAACACTGCTTTTGTTTTTATATAAACACGATTGTGACTCCTTTATAAGTTGGCAGCCAACTTTGCCAGAAGCTTAAACAACTGTTTTCATCAAATAAGTGTCTTCACTGGACCCTCCACCAGATCCATTCGAGAGTATTAAAATAGGTCCACATAAATAAAGTTTTATTGAAACATAGTCACACCCATATGGTTATGTGTTGCTATGGCTACTTGTGCTCTACAAAGGCAGAGTTGAGTAGAGACAACATGAGTTGTGACAGAGATCATATGGCCCACAAAACCTAAAATATTTACTCTCTAGCCCTTTACAGAAAAAAATTACCTATACCAGAACTTTTTCAAAATAAACTGGATAAAATTATCTCACCATTATCTCCACTGTTCACCTGTCTACGTAATGAAAGTGACAGAGTACTTACAGAACTTCTTAAATGCAATTTACTCTTTAATATTTATACTACTAGGAACCCATGTATAAGATACTGTTTTGAAATACTGAACAAAGCAGAGTTGACTCAGCAACTCAGATGAAGCTAAAATCTTCTCAGACTCAAAATGCAAAACGTCTAGACCCAGCACCACCCTAATTACTATTACTCAGCATTAAGTATGGTATTGTCATAGGAGGTTCAGTAATGACAGAAGCCTATTTGTGTGCCATTATTCCTGTTAAAGGATTTTCAAGCGACAAAAAACAAAAATGGCGGGCTTCCCTGGTGGCGCAGTGGTTGAGAATCTGCCTGCTAATGCAGGGGACACGGGTTCGAGGCCTGGTCTGGGAAGATCCCACATGCCGCGGAGCAACTGGGCCCGTGAGCCACAACTACTGAGCCTGCGCGTCTGGAGCCTGTGCTCCGCAACAAGAGAGGCCACGACAGTGAGAGGCCCGTGTACTGCGGTGAAGAGTGGCCCCCGCTCGCCACAACTAGAGAAAGCCCTCGCACGGAAACGAAGACCCAACACAGCCAAAAATTAATTAATTAATTATTTAAAAAAGGTCAACCCCAGAGTAGCGTTGCAAATAACTGTTTAGTGTCAGCAAGAAAAAAAAAAAAAAATCGAAAAAAAAAACACAAAACAACAAAAATGGCTATAGATAGTTAAAACAAATGCAGTTTAAAGCTCTGTAAATACAGAATAATCGGTGTTAAATTTTCAATGATGCTGTTTCACTGTAAAGCCGTTTTTAAGTTTTCAAATGAAAAATCCAAGATCTAAACCCCAGATTAAAATGTCAGATACCTAGATATTCAAAAAATATCTGGTGAATAAAGGGAGAGTTATACGGATGCTCAGGTTATTACCTTCACTGCAATTATTTTTGTATGTTACAATTTTCACTCTCCTCAGTTAAGGATAGACCTAGCAAAGGAGTCTTTTCTAATCCAGCCCAGGTATTCCCCAAGACCATTGTCAAACAAAGCCTATATGGGACTGGGTGCTGATACTGCCTCAGTCTGCAGAGGAGATGGACAAAAAAAAAAACACAACACATTGTACGAAAACAATTCACAGAAAACCCTGAGGCCTGAAAGACACATCATTTTTTCCTGGTGATAGAAGAGGCATTCAGACGCTATCTGGGCCTTTGGTCTCACCAACTGCCTCCTTAAGTCAAAGCCCAGAGAGTAATTAACAGCATTTAGAATTTCCAAAAGACTGGGCTTAGAGAAGTATATATAAATAAGGAAGGAGCCTGGGTTTTGGAATGAGTCAGAAAGACCTACTAGTTTCATGACTCTAGCACCTATTTCCTATGTGATGCAAGTTATTTAACCTCTCTGAGCCTCCGTCTCTTCATGAGGATAATGATGGTACTACTTTCATAGGATTATTATGATGATTAAAGGAGACATTGTAGGAGCGCCTGAACCCTGGAATGTAAAAATAATTAATACACAGTAGCACCTAAGTATATATAGAACCATAGGCCAGGCATATATTCATTCCTCAGCAAACCTATTAGGTAGGTACTGTCATTAAAACTTGCTCAAAGTCACAAAATGAGCAAGGGGCAGAGCCAGATGTGGGGCAGAGCCAGATGTGGGCCAGGAAGTACAGCTCCAGTGTCCATGCTCTTAACTATATGTCATTATACTGCAGTTATTATTAGAATGAGCATCCCAGATATTCATAAGAATGGCTCTATGTAAAACAAAGTGTTTGAAGCCCTTCTACGTCAACATTTGAATTACAATAGATTTCTAGTTTGGGAACAATCCTGCTCTGTTGCTAAAATGCTGTTGGTAGCACAAAGCTAATACTATGGTCAAAGTTCAGTATCTGTTTAGGTCATGTAACTTCAGACAGAGAAAAAAAATTTCCAAAACTCCAGAACATTTAGGCTGGCTTTTTTTTTTTTTTTTTTTTTTTTTGCCAGCGTGGAAAGGTGGGCAAGGCACCAGGCTCCCCCACCTGCCTCTTTTTTTTTTTAATTAATTAATTAATTTATTTATTTATTTATTTTGACTGTGTTGGGTCCTCGTTTCTGTGTGAGGGCTTTCTTCAGTTGCGGCAAGCAGGGGCCACTCTTCATCGCGGTGCGCAGGCCTCTCACTATCGCGGCCTCTCTTGTTGCGGAGCACAGGCTCCAGACACGCAGGCTCAGTAGTTGTGGCTCACGGGCCCAGTTGCTCCGCGGCATGTGGGATCTTCCCAGACCAGGCCTCGAACCCGTGTCCCCTGCATTAGCAGGCAGATTCTCAACCACTGCGCCACCAGGGAAGCCCCCTAGGCTGGCTTTGAGAGACCAGAAAAGGCTATGGAACAAACACCTCCTCTCCAAGAAAACACCTCAAAAGTGACTTGAGTGGCACCACAAAAATCAGAGACTCAGAGCTGGAAGGGTCCTCAGTTTAATTCTTATACTACAGAGTGGAAATCGAAGCCAAGAGAGAAGTGTGGCTTCCCTCATGTCCTACAGCTAGTCATCCATCGTGTCAGACAACTTTTCCACTACACCACTCTGTCTACATTCCTACTGAACTGCAAACTCAGTGCCTCATTAATGTAATACCTCAACTGAAAAGTCATGTATAGTTTGTTGCACAACATAAATACACTGGAAATCAGTGATGGGGAAGGAGTCTTTTACCAACAATCTTTAAAGAATCTATCTGAACGAGACATAGTCAACTTGTTGACTCTGAATAAACTGCAGACATATAAATTAGTAAACATTCTTAATGCCCTTCTGACTGTTGCTGTGTTCTCAACATAGACCAAGCCTCCAACAAAAATTATCTCCTCCTTTTTAGTATTCCCAACAAGAAAATTGCCATTAAGGCCCAACTATATTCCTGGTAATCTTTTCTACAAAAACACTGCCCCCTTAAATTAATAAATTATAAAACTCATTCTTCTTGAAAACAAAAATACATCAACACTTTTAAAATAAAATGATCATATACTTTACCATCCTCTCAGATAACCCAGGTGTAAACATAACTGGCTTGCTCCAAAAATAATTCTGTAAGGTAGAAATTCCCTCATAGTAAGCTGCACATATTTGTCTTCAAACATATCTTACCTTTGGTTTAAGGCAAAACAGATGAATTTGTTGTTCAAATTCAAAACAATCACATAAGGAAAGTGATTTTATTACTGTTAACAGCTGATGTTTTCAACTCCTCTTATGCCACCCCTGACTAACGCCAATGCCTATGGTCTCCTCCTTCAGCAGAACTGAAACTTACAGTTCCAATAGGGAGCTAACTCTCCAGGGACATACTCTAGCCGCAGAACTAAGGTGAAATAACTAAGGCAAAAAAAGAAAGGCACTATCCAGAAAGATTTCTTTCAAAAATTACTTGGAGAGCCTTATGGGAATTCTTGAAAAAAAAGAAACAACTATCTTTTCCTCTATAGAGAAAAAAGGAAAAAATTCAACTAGTAGTGATGAACAGAAAGGGACAAACAATACATTCCAAAGGAAGAACTACGAGACTTGGCAAGATACCAAGATGAGGAGCTGATGAATCAAAAGTGACCTCAGTATTTTGGTGCCTGGGCAGCCATATAGATGAGAACCTCCCTGACAAACTCAGAAGCCAGAAAAGAGCTTGTTGATGGGGAAGGGAGGTCAGGCCAGTTTATCCCCTGTAAGTGAATGTTAGCAAGTGGGTTATATTTAGTACATCTTTAGTATATGCAGCTGCATATAGGTAAGTTGAAGATGCATAATTTGAACGTCTTGCTGGGGTTTAAACACATGAAAATGTTAAATAAGGAAGGTGGGCCTCTTAGGTAAAAGCTAAAGCCTCAGAGTGACAGATATGATGTGCTTAATATACAGGTAATGAAATTCACTTCTGAACCCTTAGGGTATTACAAATACCTCCTCAGAGTTGAAGTAGTTATTCAGCGTTTACCTCCTTGCCCCCTGCTTAAAACAAATTCCAAATAAAAAACAGAAGGCCTCACAATGGAATCTCATTTCTAGAAAGATATAATTTGACACTATGGCAACAAACTCCAGAATGCTTATCTGAATCTTCTCTCCCTGAATCAAAGAATGTTTGCAATTAGCCTTCTCTGAACCATATCTACATTAAACCCTCACTTAGCCCATATATCTTTATCTCGATACACCTTATCTAGATCACTTTTCTATTAAATATACATAACATTTCTATTTCTACATTTTCCTTTCCACTGATATTATTTTCACCCTCTGCTCTAGATATATATTTAACTTTTAATTCTGAATCTCCAAGTTAAAATGCGACACTATCAAAAAAAAAAAAATCCTCTATCATACAGGACAACTGCCTTCTAAGAATTGTTTCAATTCCAGAAGCGCTTCAATGATATTTTCAGCTTCCTATCTTTTATAGTTGATCCACAATATCAACTTAACCTTCTTCACACTTCCTTTCCACCTATTTTCTTTCTTTTACCTATTCTCTTTGTTTAGCCATACCATTTATAAGTTTCTCTAGGAAAAATTTTGACCCTAATTTTTGGGATTCAACTTTCTAATTTTGGAGGAAAAAAAAAAATCTGTGGAGTGAATCAACTCTGTCTCGCTAAACAGCTGTGCAATCTTAGACAAATTGTTTAACCTTTCTCCATTTTCTCATTTGTAAATGGGAGATGATACCACGCATCATGCAGGGATGTTTTTCAAATTAAAGGAAAAGAAATGTAACAAATCTAGGATGATAAGTGGTAAACAGTATTTAATAAACTGGTGGTTATACATAAAAAATTTGTGTGTTATAATCAAAGTAATTATCTCATAGGCCATTACAGAACTTTGCTACCAAAAGCACTGCATGTACTTCCTAATTCTGGCCTCACTTCAAGGACAAAATACAAATAACATTACTGCAATTTTAATGGAGAAGCCATCAAAGGGAGTGTGTAATGGAAATCTGGGCTACAACATTTGGGTAGAAAGAAGCTGGAATACAGGACCAGGAAAGCCAACTCTCAGGGTTTACTGTGTTCCACAATTCCTATATGTACACCCTTGAAGGCAGTAAAATCTTGACTGCAAAAGAAAGGTTACAGTACATGTCAAGCAGAGAGCAGCTACATTTCATTTAGTTTCCCAATTCCAAGCAGAAATGAGGATTAGTGCGAGTTTGCCTTTCACTGCTGATTTGAAACATGGAAAAACAATGACCACAGTGATGATGTTGAAAGATATATTAACTCTGCAACTAATATTTGAGACTTACTACATGCCAGTATGCACACTATGCTAAGTGTTTTGTATTCATCATTAACTCTCACAACAATCCTATGAGGTGGATACTTTTATCCTGTTTAACAAACAAAAGAAACAAAAAGACCCTGAAGCTTAGCAGACCTGGGATTCAAACCCAGGTAACAGTGAAAACTTAATAACACAAGTTATGTGCTGACAGTAAGATACCTAATATTTCAGCAGTCAGAGCTATTTGGGTATCTGTGTGGGAAGTAGAGCATCATATTCACTCAACTGTATAAGCAAAAGCAGGAGAGAGGTAGAAAAAGAAAGGGCTACATCCCATAGTAGCAATTCTGGAACTTTCAAATATTAAAAATCATGACACTGTCAAATTGAGCATGGCCTGCTATGGGGATAATTAAAGCCTCCCAGATCAAAGGTTCTCTACTGTTTTCCACCTTACACATGCTGATGGATGAGGGCATTAGAAGCTGATGCTATGTGCCATCATATGCTCAAAACACCTCCATGGGCCTCCACACACCTCCACACACCTCCTGTGTGAGATTCTCAGAACATCAGCTGCACCTCTTTGCCTTCTCACCCTTTTCAGAAAAGCACATTAGAGTGAAAATGAGTTAAAATAGGTATGAATTTTCTCTGCATCAAATAAGTAAATATTAATGTTTATTGAACAGTGGTACTATATACCAGGCATGTTCTAAGCCCTTTGCCTATATTAATCCTCAAATGACATTATATATTAGGTACTATTTTATTCCCATTTTACAGATGAGGTAACTGAGATGCAAAATAAGTAACTTGCTAAAGATCACACATAAGAGAAATGACAGTGCCAAGATTCCAACAAGGAGGTCTGGTTGCAGATCCTCAGCTCTTAAAACACAAAAATAAACTGCATCTCAGCTTTGCTGGGACATAACCTAGTGGACAGGTATCCTGGGAAATTCCAGAAACTCTCTGCACCATGCCACAACTGAAAAGATAAGAACTTCTGCCTCTGTGGATACACCCAAAAGGCTGGTCTCTAAAATCTTGCACAAGGATTTTAGTTTAATGTCACAATGACCTCAGATCCCAAACCCAAGGGCCAGAAAAAGACTTCATTTAGAACCTCTCCTCTTAACCCTGGGTAAGCTGAGCAACAGGAATTTTCTTAGTAGCCCAGCAAACGATACTGGTTATAAGACAGTCCAGCCCCATCATGCTATTGCTGGACTATAAGGAATCAACAAAGCTTCACATAAATAGGAACACAACCCCTTGCTCTGAAAAGATCTATGCATTAAAGATTCACTCAGTCTTCTGGGTAGGGTTGTTCACATATTGTCCAGGCACTATGTTAAGTGCTGGAATATAGAGGTCCTACACTCATGGAGCTTCCATTCTAGTGCCACAGAAATGTGGGTCTACATGGACCCTATATTTGAAGTCCCTATAAAGGTCGACTCCAAATACAAGAGGAAAGGGTGCTGGCACCATCCTAAATTCAGGGTGGAAAAAAGATGTGAGGAAAGGGGGCTCTATTACTCTGAATGGCATGAATGCTGGAATCTTTTCAACTACAACTTGGAACACCAGGCCAAACTACTGCACTGCTGCCAAAGCTGCTGCCAACTTGAAATGAAAAGCAATATAGTTGGATGGCACTGTTTCTACCTCAGGCTGAGATAACAGTGCCCACCTGCAAGTACCTGAAGGGAGAAAGGGAAAGGACAAAGACATAGAAGCTTGGATTGTTTTTCTCTTTTTAGAAGCTCCTCCCAAAATAGGGAAAAGAAATCACTAGCAGAGGATCCTAAATTCTGCCATATCTTGACAATGTTAATATCAGTGTTCAAACTAATACAAGGAAAAAGGATAACAAACAACATCAAAGAAATGATAATGGGAGACAAGTTCTTTTTCCAATAGAAGGTGGAAGCTGAGGCCAGACATGGCTTATAGTCTTTGCTCTGACAGAGCAGTTCATACACAAGAAATTGAAAGAGGGAGGAGAGAACACCACACACATACTAAAAACTGGTTATTCACCTGTAGGTTCTCCTTAAGTAATAATGCCGGAATGTAAAACATGATGAAGTGTTAAAGATACTTTAAACTCCAGGCCTACAGACTGTCTCAATCTCAGAATGGCCAAACTGACAACAAATCACAAAATTCTGGTTCGGCATATATCCCTACACTTGCACTTTGTATTCCCCTCTGGGCACTGAGATGCAGGAAGGCCAAGAAGGCACTTCATTCATTTTCTTGAACCCCAGCATCTACCACCAGCCCTGTTACAAGGCAGGCACTCAAAAAGTGCTTTTTTCTAAGCTGAACTAAAAACAGCAATCATCCTCAATAGGGAAATAATTAAAATAGGAACCACTGGTGGGAGACACACCAAAAACTACTCATCATGATTGTTCATTTTGAATGGTTTGGCCAAAGTTTACCTAAGTAAATGTAAGTTAGGTAATAACTTAGATATGCTAATCCACCTGAAAAAAAGAGAAACAGTACTTATAAAAGAAAGTAAAGCATAGCAGGAGAGCAAAATAACTCAAATTTCTGATAATTTATCAAACAGCTTAGGTGCTCAGCATGAGAGCTGTGTTAATACCAATGCAATTCAAGGCCAATCTCTGCAGCCTTAACTGCTGGGTTATTTTCAACTCATGGCTCAAAGACTGACATGCTTCATATATATGGCATTTATGCACTCATTCACTCATTCATACATCTTCATGTCTTTGTCACACTAGGCACAATGGGAGGTGCAGGGGATCTAACATTGAACAGGAAAATACAGGGCTCCTACCTTCATGGATGGGCTTTCTTTCTGGTCACATTCATCAAAGAAGATCTATATAGCTTAAATATAAGCTGCTTTTATCCATTCTGCCTCACTGCAGAAAAACCGTAATCATTTTTGTTCTCCCCAACTCCAAGTGGAAACTCAGTGATACAAGTGTAACTCAGTTTCAACTGCATTAAATCATATACCTAGATACCTAGGACAGTATGACAATCCAGGCATTTAAAAAAGAAGTTGAAGTAATCCAACTATGGATTAACCAATTTTTGCTTCCTCCCACAGTCCTGATAAAAAATTTAATGTGTTCTGCCTACTTAGAGAACAAAATTAAAGAAACCAAATGGTTTTCACCATTTGCAGATTAAAAGCTCTAAGCCTGCGCACAATGGGTCTATTTCAAGAGCATCGTTTTTTATTTTTCAAAAGATGTAATAAACTTAAACTATAATAACTATGCTAAGGAATACTATGTAGCAGTTAAAGAATGACTCAGAACTATATGTAGTGACATGAAAAGATATTCTATATTGGCATAGAGGATAAAATGCAGAACAATGTATGCAACATGTTAAAAATATAGAGACAAAATAAAACTGCACACACACCTACACACGCATACAGAATAAAAGATCTGGAAAGATATCAAGCTGACTGCAGTGATTACCCCTGGGAGGCAAATAAAGAAAGAGAGAGATATGCAGGAGGAATTTGGCTCCTTTTTTTATATATTGCAGTATCATTTGATTTCTTCTGAGATATTATTCATCTATTACTTGTTTAATTAAAAAAATTTTTTTAACTGTCTCTAAAACCAGATAAACATCCAAAATTAGGTATTTGGTCCTTAACGTTCCTACAGAAAGGAACAATCTTGTTTGAATAGTCAGAATAAATGACATAGCATTTTTTTAATATAATTTTTATTTTCTGTTGGAATATAGTTGATTTACAATGTTGTATTAGTTTCAAGTGTACAGCAAAGTGATTTAGTTATACATATACATATATCTATTCTTTTCCCATATAGGTTATTACAGCATATTGAGTAGAGTTTACTGTGCTATACACTAGGTCCTTGTTGATTAGGACTAGGTCCTTGACCTCCTAATTTATCCCTCCCCCCTCCTTTCCTCTTTGGTAACCATAAGTTTGTTTTCTAAGTCTGTGAGTCTGTTTCTGTTTTGTAAATAAGTTCATTTGTATCACTTTTTAGATTTCACATATAAGTGATATCATATGATATTTGTCTTTCTCTGCCTGACATACTTCACTTAGTATAATAATCTCTAGGTCCACCCATGTTGCTGCAAATGGCATTATTTCATTCTTTTTTTACAGCTGAGTAATATTCCATTCCATCTTCTTTATCCATTCATCTGTCGATGGACATTTAGGTTGCTTCCATGTCTTGGCTATTGTAAATAGTGCTGCAATGAACATTGGGATGCATGTATCTTTTCGAAGTATGGTTTTCTACGGATATATGCCCAGGAGTGGGATTGCTGGATCATATGGTAGCTCTATTTTCAGTTTTTTAAGGAACAACTATACTGTTCTCCATAGTGGCTGTACCAATTTACATTCCCACCAACAGCATAGGAGGGCTCCCTTTTCTCCACACCTTCTCTAGCATTTGTTGTTTATAGACTTTTTTTTTTTTTTTGGCCACACTGTGCGGCATGCAGGATCTTAGTTCCCCAACCAGGGATCAAACCCACACCCCCTGCAGCGGAAGCGCAGAAACTTAACCACTGGACTGCCAGGGAAGTCCCTGTAGACACTTTTTAATCATCGCCATTCTGACTGGTGTGAGGTGATGTCTCATTGTAGTTTTGATTTGCATTTCTCTAGTAATCAGCGATGCTGAGCATCTTTTCATGTGCTTCTTGGTCTACTGTATGTCTTCTTTGTTGAAATGTGACATAGCATTTAGACCCAACAAAACACATTATACAATAAATGGCAGGAACCTGGAAAAATTAAACTCTAAAAGGAGTAGGACAGAGAAAGAAATCCTATACTACTTTCAAAATACATACTCTAAGCTACTGGAACTAGGTTAGATACTATAAAAACTGCTCTCAGATATACCCTGTAACTCATTTATTATAAATGTGCTTTACAGATTAACAGTTCACAATATCCTAAACTGCAAACTACTATCTCCAAAATAATCATCTTATAAAAATGAGCACCTCTTTTTTCTTCCCTAGAGAAAAGTTTTGCTATATATACATGCCATTTCTTTTCCTCTGAACAGTTCAATTTGCTGGCAATTCAAGCAGTGGTTCAACTATAGCACTCAACCTTAAGAATATATTGTCTTCTTATTCTCTCAATATCTTCCCAGAAATGATATCTAAGGACCAGCAATTGAAATATCAATCAGCAATTGACAGTCAATCTGCTCTAGTCATAATATAACTGTTAAGGGTATGAAAAGTACTCATGTGACTAAAATCATGTTCCTTTTCTTCTGCTTCTTTAAAAACTCAACACAAAAGTTGTAGCTCATGGCTCAACTACATTCCCAAGTCAGCTAGGAATATATTTTTTATTTTTCACAGATTATTATTCATTTGAACTCATCAGGTAGACACTAACATCAAAGAACCAAAACTTAATGCAGAGCATATTGTCAAATGCATGAGCTACAATTTGGTACACATTAAATGTGCCAGTTTACTGTTCTTGGGAGCTTTTGCTGATTTGGATTCAAATTTTTAAGGGCCTAATAAAAAAATTATTCAGAACTAGATTAGAATCAGCAGTTATGAAGTTAACTTCTTGTTTTAACCAATTATTGTTAGTATTTTCTAAGAAGAATGAGCAGATGCAAGATACATAAGAAATGAAATTAGAGAAAAAGGACAAGATTTCAATCCTCTTTCCCTTATGCCTGAGCACAGTACCAAACAGTAAAATTCAGAATGGAATAGAAATAAGCAGAGAATTTTTCAAAACAGAATTGCCTAAAAAATGCGTATCTAGCCATCAGGGGGAAAGATCAACAAGGGAAGAGAAGGAGCTAGTTCCCTATTCCCTGCCTTAAACTAAGGTAAATCATTTCATTTCATCAATAGATCACTCATTTTTCATTTGGCCAACTGGTCTACACTGTCACTGCATATACGTTTTAGTAATATGCACTGTATTTCTTCTCATCAAAAATTTTAATATTTACTGTCATATGGAGAAAAAGAAAAAAAAATCATGATTTGTTGTCTTTCTGTTACCAAATACCCAAAGATACTCAAAGTTTTGGGGTGAAGGTGGAAGTGGGGGAATATAATGAAAACAGAAAACTATTCCAACTACTCCCAGAGAGTATCATTTAGTTAATGGTGTCCTAGTACACTGCCAACATTCAGCTGCTCCCTAAAGTTCCTCACTTACTCCCAGGAAACAACAAGGCATATGTCACACTGCACATGCTATCTCACATGGAGGTTGCTTCCTTCATTCATAATAGATAAAAGAAATATACCCTGAAAATGAAAAATATCCCTAAAAATGGGAAATATCCCTAAAAATAGGGAAATGTACCCTAAAAATGGAAAATATCCAAATTTTCAATTGCTACAGATGGCTCAGTAAGCGTGCAGTTACAGAAACTCATAACTGATGCTAGAAAAAGCTAATGTTTTCCTGAAGATCACTTTGAAATGCTGTTCTGGGTGAACATTACTTGCTCTTTCATTATGATTTTGTTTTAGTTCCACACTAAGCATTTATGAAGTGCTGCATCCCTTGTAGAAGAAAAAGATGGAGTTTCTCCCATCATTATAGAAATAAGAAAGCCATTTTTAAAAAATTATCTTTTTATTTTGTTGGCTGCATTGGGTCTTCATTGCTGCGCACGGGCTTTCTCTAGTTGCGGCGAGCAGGGGCTACTCTTCATTGCAATGCGTGGGCTTCTCATTGCAGTGGCTTCTCTTGTTGCAGAGCACGGGCTCTAGGTGCGTGGGCTTCAGTAGTTGCAGCATGCAGGCTCAGTAGTTGCGGCACGCGGGCCCTAGAGCACGCGGGCTTCAGTAGTTGCCATGTGTGGGCTCAGTAGTTGTGGCTCATGGGCTCTAGAGCGCAGGCTCAGTAGTTGTGGCCCACAGGCTTAGTTGCTCCACGGCATGTGGGATCTTCCCAGACCAGGGCTCAAACCTGTGTCTCCTGCGCTGGCAGGTGGATTCTTAACCACTGTGCCACCAGGGAAGTCCCAAGAAAGCCATTCTTACTGGAGGCATTTTCTAGTTACTAGACCATAGTCGAGTAATTTAAATATTGTTCCTTTGCCTCCACAATTTTGGCATTCAATGAGCTTGCATTTGTGTCTCAATTAGTCTTATTTTTAAGCTGATAAAGATTGGGCACAGTAAAAACAGTCATGTCTATCTCACGATAACAACAAAATTTCTAACTGTATACTCTTAACAGATGTAAAGATATTTAAGTGCTAAACATCTTTTAAAATAAAATAATTATAACATATTTTAGAAATATATATAACATTTAAAACAAAATTTGATAAATAAAATATTAATAGTATGCAAAAATACAACCACAATGGGCAATCCTATTCATTGATTGTATAGGCAAATATTAATTATTACACTTCTCATATTCCAGTAAATAACTTAAATAAGAAGAAATAGTACAAATGAAGTACAGTAAAAATAATAGCTTCCACTTGTAGGACTCTCAGTTCAGAAAGTTCTTTTATATATATCCAGCCTTTGAATTCAATATTTATAGGGTATCAGCATGTCAGACCCTATACTAAATCCTGGTGACAGAAAGATGAATAAGGTACGTCCCTTTAGCCTTTATTCATCCAATTTGGTAATCAAGATCATATTAAGAAAAAAGGGCAGGATTGGGGCACTTCCCTGGTGGCTCAGTGGTTAAGAATCCGCCTGCCATGCAGGGGACACGGGTTCAAGCCCTGGTCCGGGAAGATCCCATGCCACAGAGCAACTAAGCCCGTGTGCCACAACTACTGAGCCTGCGCTCTAGAGCCCGTGAGCCACAACTACTGAAGCCCGCGTGCCACAATTACTGAAGCTCACACGCCTAGAGCCCATGCACCACAACAAGAGAAGCCACCACAATGAGAAGCCGGCACACCGCAATGAAGAGTAGCCCCTGCTCACACCACAACTAGAGAAAGCCCGCACATAGCAATGAAGACCCAACGCAGCCATAAATAAATAAATAAATAGAATAGAATAGAATAGAATAGAATAGAATAGAATAGAATAGAATAAAAGAAAAAAGGGCAGGATTATCTCCATCTTACAGAACAAAATAAAGCTTAGAGATGTTAAGGAATTTTTTTTGTCACATGATCACAAACTAAATTAAAGCAAAGCTTTTTCAATATTCTTCTACTTCATATTATACATTCAGTTTATATCACTAACCTTAGGAATGTTCCTGATCATGCTACATCTTTCTTATCATGTCACAAATTCATTTTAAAAAGAAGAGAATGATTTTAATTGCTACTGTTTCTTGACAGTAATGATAAGGATTATGATAAATCGGTGCATGTGTGTATATATATAGATATATAATTTATATATGCATATGTAACACGTACATGTGTATATGTCTTTGTTACTCACTTCATAAAGGTTTTCTGTACAGGATTAATAAAATTTATTTCTCCTCAGGTCTTAAACTCTTGCAAACTCTTCGTTATCCAAAATCCTTAGTATATGGATTTGATCTTACTGACTATCTGAGAATTACTTCAAGTATTAGACCCAGTAAACCTTTGGGCACCTACAAATTTAACATTATTATGTAACATGAAGATCCGTAAGTACAGGAATATGTAATTTTATTGAGGCAACGTTTTAAAATTTCATGAGACACCAAAATGAGTACTCAGCATCCATGGTGCACCCTGGCTTTGCTATTTTCTTCTCTTTACACCCCTCTCTAGAGTACCTGCAAAGTGCTATCTTATCACATCTTATGGGGAAAATAATATACTCCAGGACAGCAGTCCCCAACCTTTTTGGCACCAGGGACAGGTTTCATGGAAGACAATTTTTCCATGGATGGGTGGTGGGGGGAAGTGGGGATGGTTCCGGCGGTAATGAGAGCAATGGGGAGTGGCAGATGAAGATTCGCTCACTCGCCCACCACTCACCTCCTGCTATGCAGCCTCGCTCCTAACAGGCCACGGACCAGCACTGGTCCGTGGCCTAGGGGTTAGGGATCCCTGCTCTAGGACTGTGCTAATACTAGCCACATGTAACTACGGAGCACTTGAAACGTGGCTAGTCCGAATTGATATGTGTTGTAAGTGGAAAATATAAACTGGAGTTTGAAGGCTTAATAAGAAAAAAAAGACTATAAAACAGCTCAATTTTTTATATTGAATATATGTTGCAATGATAATATTTTAGTTATACTGGACTAAATAAAATATATCATTAAAATTAATTTCACCTATTTTCTTTGTACTTTTTAAAATGTGGCTACTATAAAATTTGAAATTACATATGTAGCATACATCATTTCTATTGGACAGCGCAATTTTAAGATATGCCCAAGAGATGTGAGACATATTCTTTTAGACTATCAAGGGCCTATTCAACTAATATATCCTATATCACTGCCAGTTCTCAGTCTATCAGATGGTAAACATGGAGTGGGAAAAAAGTAGGATTTTTTGATATGGGAAAATGTCCATAATATGTTATCAGAAAAAAAGTAGGATAAGAGATTATTAAAAAGCAGAGCTGCTTCATAAGTTATTCAAATTTAGCCATATGAAAAAAAAAAACATACCAATTCCTCTAAATGAAAAGCACCTCCTGGTGAGCATGAATGTACTGTCTCCTCAGCCAGTCTTAGCCCTGCATCCTCTCACCTGCTTACTGCACTGACTATGCTGATACATTAACCGTATCTCTACAATATACAGTATGATGTCAACTAGGTATTTTGATAAGCAATACATGCTAAAAAAAAGTGGTGGGGGGAGGCAACAAATTATTAGTACCGGTTATCCCTGGATGGTAGAATAACAGATTTCCTCTTATTTACTTATTCTATATTTTTCCAATTTTTTCTACAATAAAAGTTAACTTTGAAAGGGTTGAAGGTGGTGGTGTAGGAAGATCCTAAACTCACCTCCTCTGATGAACACAACAAATCTACAACTACATATGGAATAATTCCCTCAGAAAGGGACCTGAAAACTGGATAAACAGAAACTCTGCAACAAAGGGTAAAAGGACATCACTGAGATGGGGAATAGAGGTAGAGACACAGTCTCACCAAGGAAAAACCCACACCCCAGCCACAGTGATTCACAACTGGGACGGATCACAAAAGAACAAATCTTTTCCCTCAGGGGCAAGGGATTTGAGCTCCACACAAACCCCTAGGCCCTGCACAGGAAATACGAGCCCTCAAAAGACCTGGCTTTGAAAATCAACAGAGAATATGTCCAGGAAAACTACAGAGCTTCAGGGAACAGAAAACATACTCTTAAAGGGCTCACACATAAATTCACTGTACCTGAAAACCAGGGCAAAAACAACAGACTGGAAAGCCCATGGACCATAACTGAAAGGGACATACTTATTAATCTTGAAGCAACTGCCGGAGAGGCAGGATCCAGTTAGGATACTTCCCAGGGAATGAGTCACTGGCAGGAGCCATTTATGCGATTTCAGTCTACCTTGCTAGTATCAGCACTGGCAGGCACCGTTTTAGAATTCTCCACCTAACCTGAAAGCACCAGTGGGCATGCCCCAATGAGAGCCCTTACCACCCCTGTGTCTTGGCCAGACCTCACAGCCAGCCGAGCAATAACCACGCCCACCAGCACCCCACAGCAGCTGCTTCAGGGCCACACAGCAAGTCCAGAAGCCAGGCCTGCCCACCAGCACCCCCTGGCAACAACAGTAGGGTGTACACAGCCCACATATGGGTTGAGCACCTAGCTCTGGTGGCCAGGTGGCACTGCACTTCTGAGCCCCAAAGGACATCTCCTAAATAAGGCCACTCCTTTAAAACTGGGAGAGATAGCTGATATACTCAATACATAGAAATAAACAGAGAATCAGGTAAAATGAGGCGACAAAGGAATATGTTCCAATTGAAAAAACAAGACAAAACCTCAGAAAAAGAACTAAAACAAAACATTGTTAAGCAATCTACCTGAAAAAGAGTTCAAAGTAATAGGCATAAATATACTCACTGAACTGAAGAGAAGAATGAATGAACACAGTGAGAACTTAACAAAAAAATTAAAAATATAAGCAAGTATCAAACAGACATTATACCTGAACTGAAAAATACACCAGAGGGATTCAACAACTGACTGGATGAATTACAGTGAAGAAGTGAGCTGGAAGACAAAACAATGGAACTCACCAGACAGAGAAGCAAAATGAAAAAAGAAAGAAAAAAAGCAAAGATACCTTAAGGGACCTTTGGGACAATACCAAGCAGAATAACATTCATATTATAGGGGGTCCTAGAAGGAGAAGAGAAAAAGAAAGGGCCAAAAAAATTATCTGAAGAAAGAGTCACTGAAAACTTCCCTAATCTAAGGAAAGAAACAGATATTCAGGTCCAGCAAGCCCAGAGAATTCCAAATAAGATGAAGACAAAGAGACAGACACGAAGACACATTATAATTGAAATGGTAAAAGTTAAGGATAAAGAGAAAATCCTAAAAGCAGCAAGAAAAAAACGTGTTATATACAAGGGAAATGAAATAAGGCTTTCAGCAGATTTTTCAGCAGAAACTTTACAGGCCAGAGGAAGTAGCATGACATATTCAAAGTGCTGAAAAGGAAAGAATTCCAACCAAAATTCTCTACCCAGTAAGATTATCATTCAGAATTGAAGGACAAATCAAGATAAGTAAAAGCTAATGGAATTATCACCACTAAACCAGCCCTAGAAGAAATATTGAAGGGACTTCTCTAAGCTGAAATGAAATGACACAAACCAATAATAAAAAAAATATGAAAGTAAAAATCTCACTGGAAAAGGCAAATATATAATAAAGGTAGTAGATCAATCATTTATTAAGCAAGCATGAAAGTTAAAAGACTAGTAAAAGTAACTAAAATTACAATATTAATTAAGGGATGTATAAAATAAAAAGATATAAAATGTGTCATCAAAAGTATAAAACGTTGAAGGGAGGGAGTAAAAAGATAAATTTGAACCCATTCCAAAGCCTTAAGTTGCTACCAACTTAAAACAGGCTACTATATTTACATAGGATGTCATATGTGAACCTCACAGCAACCACAAGGAAAAAACTTATAGTACGTACACAAAAGAATATGAGAAAGGAATAACATAACACTAAAGAAAACCACCAAAACACAAAGGAAGAGAAAAAGAAAAAAAGGAACAGAGAAGAACTACAAAAACAACCAGAAAACATTTAACAAAATGGCAGTAAGTATATACCTATCAATAATTACTTTAAATGTAAATAGACTAAATTTGCCAATCAAAAGAGAGTGGCTGAAGGGATGAAAAAACAAGGCCCATCGATATGCTGCCTACAAGAGACTCACTTCAGAAGAAAGGACATACATAGACTGAAAGTGAAGAGTTGGAAAAAGATATTCCTTGGCTAACAGGAATGAAAAGAAAGCTGGAGTAGCTATACTTTCAGACAAAATACACTTTAAAACAAAGATTTTAATAAAAGACAAAGAAAGGTATTACATAATGATGATGGGGTCAATTCAGCAAGAAGATACAACATTTATAAATATATATGCACCCAACATAGAAGCACCAGGATACATATAAAGCAAATATTAACAAACTTAGAGAAAAACTGAAGGCAATACAATGATAGTAGGGAATTTAACACCCCCCTTACATCAATGTAGAGATCATCCAGATAGAAAATCAATAAGAAAACACTGAACTTAAATGATACATTAAAACAGAGGTACTTAATGGATATATACAGAACATTGCATCCAAAAGCAGAATACACATTCTCAAATGCACATGGAACACTCTCCAGGATAAGTCACATGTCAGGTCATAAAGCAAGTCTCAATAAATTCAAGAAGACTGAAATCATGTCAAGCATATTCTCTGACCACAGTGCTATGAAACTAGAAATCAATCACAAGAAAAAGAAAATGGGAAAAAACACAAAAACATGGAGATTAGACAACTCACTACTGAACAACCAATGGGTCATCAAAGGAATCAAAGAAGAAATCAAAAAATACCTAGAGACAAATGAAAACAAATTCGACATACCAAAATCTATGGGATGCAGCAAAAGCAGTTCTAAGAGAAAAGTTCATAGCAACACAGACCTAACTCAAGAAACATATGCACAACAACAAAATAAATAAACAATCTAACTTTACACCTAAAGGAACTAGAAAAAGGACAAATGAAGTTCAAAATCAGTAGAAGGAAGGAAATAATAAAGATCAGATTGGAAATAAATGAAATAGAGACTAAAAAACAATTTTAAAATATTAGTGAAACTAAGAACTGGTTCTTTGAAAAGATAAACAAAAATCAAAAAACCTTTAGCTAGCTTAACCAAGAAAAAGAGAGAACTCAAATTAAATCAGAGATAAAAGAGAAGTTACAACTGATACCACAGAACTACAAAGGATCATAAGAGACTACTATGAACAATTATATGCCCACAAATTGGACAGCTAGAAGAAATGGATAAATTCCTAGAAACATATAATCTTGCAAGACTGAATCATAAAGAACTATAAAATCTTAATAGATCAATTACTAGTAGGAAGATTGAAACAGTAATCAAAAATCTCCCAACAAACAAAAGCCCAGGACCAGGCAGCTTCACTGGTGAATTCTACAAAACATTCAAAGACTTATCCTTCTCAAACTCTACCCAAAAAAATTGAATGGGAGGAAAACCTTCCAAACATATTTTACGAAGCCAGCATTACCCTGATACCAAAAAGAAAAGAAAAGAAAAGAAAAGAAAGAAAGAAAGAAAGAAAGAAAGAAAGAAAGAAAGAAAGAAAGAAAGAAAGAGAAAGAAAGAAAGAAAAGAAAGGAAGAAAGAAAGAAAGAAAGGAAGGAAGGAAAGAAATGAAGGAAGAAAGGAAGAAAGAAAGGAAGAAAAGAAAAGGAAATTGAAGGCCAATACCCTTGATGAACATAGATGCAAAAATACTCAACAAAATACTAGCAAACCAAATCCAACAATACATTAAAAGGATCATACACCATGATCAAGTAGGATTTATGCCAGGGATGCAGGGATGGTTGGATATCCACAAAAATCAATCGAAGTGACACATCATACTAACAAAATGAAGGATAAAGATCATATGATCATCTCAATAGATCTATTCATGATTAAAAACTCTCAACAAAGTGGATATAGAAAATGTACTTCCACATAGCAAAAGCCATATATGACAAACCCACAGCTAACATCCTACTCAATGGTGAAAAGCTGAAAGCTTTCCTCTAAGATCAAGAACAAGACAAGGATGCCTACTCTTACAATTTTTATTCAACACAGTATTGGAAGTCCTAGCCACAGCAATTAGGAAAGAAAATGAAGTAAAAGTCATCCAAAGTGGAAAAAAAGGAGTAAAACTTACTATTTGCAGATGACATGATACTATATACAAAAAGCCCTAAAGAGAGAGATGCGAGTCTGACAAAGGTGTGATGAGCTGTTGGTGGCTGTGAGACTGGGGACACTGAGTGGGGTCTCTAGGAGCTAAGGATGCTATGCAGTTGACAGCCAGCCAGGAAACCCGACCTCAGCCCTTCCACTCCAAGGAACTTTATTCCACCAACAACGTGAGTGAACTTGGAAGCAGATTCTTTCCAGAGCCTCCCAACGACAACCCAGGATGGCTGAAACCCTGGTTCTGTCCTACAACTTGCAGCAGAGACTAGTCAAGATGACCCGCATTCTTCACTGACAGAACGTCTAAAACTGATATGAGAGGAGGAGCTTTAAGATGGCAGAAGAGTAAGACATGGAGATCACCTACCTCCGCACAAATACATCAGAAATACATCTACATGTGGAACAACTCCTACAGAACACCTACTGAACGCTGGCAGAAGACCTCACACCTCCCAAAAGGCAAGAAACTCCCCACGTACCTGGGTAGGGCAAAAGAAAAAAGAAAAAACAGAGACAAAAGAATAGGGATGGGACCTGCACCAGTGGGAGGGAGCTGTGAAGGAGGAAAGGTTTCCACACACTAGGAAGTCCCTTTGCGGGTGGAGACTGCGGGTGGCAGAAGGGGTAAGCTTCGGAACCACGGAGGACAGCACAGCAACAGGGGTGTGGAGGGCAAAGCGGAGATATTCCCGCACAGAGGATCGGTGCCGACCAGCACTCACCAGCATGAGAGGCTTGTCTGCTCATCCAGCGGGGCAGGCAGGGGCTGGGAGCTGAGGCTCGGGCTTCGAAGGTCAGACCACAGGGAGAGGACCGGGGTTGGCTGCGTGAACACAGCCTGAAGGGGGCTAGTGCGCCACAGCTAGCTGGGAGGGAGTCCGGGAAAAAGTCTGGAGCTGCCAAAGAGGCAAGAGACTTCTTCTTCCCTCTTTGTTTCCTGGAGTGCGAGGAGAGGGGATTCAGAGCACTGCCTAAACGAGCTCCAGAGACGGGCGCGAGCCGCAGCTACAAGCGCAGACTCCAGAGATGGGCATGGGATGCTAAGACTGCTGCTGCAGCCACCAAGAAGCCTGTGAACAAGCACAGGTCACTATCCACACCGCCCCTCCTGGGAGCCTGTGCAGCCCGCCACTGCCAGGGTCCCGTGATCCAGGGACAACTTCCCCAGGAGAACGCACAGCATGCCTCAGGCTGCTGCAACGTCACGCCGGCCTCTGCCGCCACAGGCTCGCCGCACACTCAGTACCCCTCTCTCTCCAGGCCTGAGTGAGCCAGAGCCCCCAAATCAGCTGCTACTTTAACCCTGTCCTGTCTGAGAAAAGAACAGATGCCCTCAGGCGACCTACACGCAGAGGCAGGGCCAGATCCAAAGCTGAACCCCAGGAGCTGTGTGAACAAAGAAGAGAAAGGGAAATTTCTCCCAGCAGCCTCCGGAGGAGCAGATTAAATCTCCACAATCACCTTGATGTACCTTGCATCTGTGGAATACCTGAACAGACAACAAATCATCCCAAATTGAGGAGGTGGAGTTTGGAAGCAACGATATATATACTTTTTTCCCTTTTTCTCTTTTTCTGAGTGTGTATGTGCATGCTTCTGTGTGTGATTTTGTCTGTATAGCTTTGCTTTGACCATTTGTCCTAGGATTCTGTCTGTCCGATTTTTTGTTTTGTTTTGTTTTTTAGTATAGCTTTTAGCTCTTATCATTGGTGGATTTGTTTTTTGGTTTGGTTACTGTCTTCTTTTTTTTTTTTAATTTATTTATTTTTTTATTTTTGGGTGTGTTGGGTCTTCGTTTCTGGGCGAGGGCTTTCTCCAGTTGTGGCAAGCGGGGGCCACTCTTCATCGCGGTGCGCGGGCCTCTCACTATCGCGGCCTCTCCCGTTGTGGAGCACAGGCTCCAGACGCGCAGGCTCAGCAGCTGTGGCTCACGGGCCTAGTTGCTCCGCGGCATGTGGGATCTTCCCAGACCAGGGCTCGAACCCGTGTCCCCTGCATTGGCAGGCAGACTCTCAACCACTGCGCCACCAGGGAAGCCCTGGTTACTGTCTTCTTTCTTTCATTTTTTTTATTACTTTAAAAAAATTTTTTTTAATACTTTTCATTTTTTATTTTAATAACTTTATTTTACCTTTTTCTTTCTTTGTTTCTTTCTTTTCTCACTTTTATTCTGAGCTGTGTGGATGACAGGCTCTTGGTGCTCCAGCCAGGCATCAGGGCTGTGCCTCAGAGGTGGGAGAACCAAGTTCAGGACATTGGTCCACAAGAGACCTCCCAGCTCCACATGATATCAAATGGCAAGAATCTCCCACAGATCTCCATCTCAACGCCAAGACCAAGCTCCACTCAACAACCAGCAAGCTACAGTGCTGGACACCCTATGCCAAACAACTAGCAAGACAGCAACACAACCCTACCCATTAGCAGAGAGGCTGCCTAAAATCATGATAAGGCTACAGACTCCCCAAAACACACCACCAGACATGGACCTCCCCAACAGAAAGGCAAGATCCAGCCTCATCCACCAGAACACAGGCACTAGTCCCCGCCACCAGGAAGCCTACACAACCCACTGAACCAACCTTAGGCACTGGGGGCAGACACCAAAAACAACGGGAACTACAAACCTGCAGCCTGCGAAAAGGAGACCCCAAACACAGTAAGTTAAGCAAAAAGAGAAGACAGAGAAACACACAGCAGATGAAGGAGCAAGGTAAAAACACACCAGACCTAACAAATGAAGAGGAAATAGGCAGTCTACTGGAAAAAGAATTCAAAATATTGATAGTAAAGCTGATCCAAGATCTTGGAAAAAGAATGGAGAAAATACAAGAAACGTTTAACAAAGACCTAGAAAAACTAAAGAGCAAACAAACAGTCATGAAGAACACAGTAAGTGAAATTAAAAATTCTCTAGAAGGGGGCTTCCCTGGTGGCGCAGTGGTTGAGAATCTGCCTGCTAATGCAGGGGACACAGGTTCGAGCCCTGGGCTGGGAAGATCCCACATGCCGCGGAGCAACTAGGCCCATGAGCCACAACTACTGAGCCTGCGCGTCTGGAGCCTGTGCTCTGCAACAAGAGAGGCCGCGACAGTGAGAGGCCCGTGCACCGCGATGAAGAGTGGCCCCCGCTTGTTGCAACTAGAGAAAGCCCTAGCACAGAAACGAAGACCCAACATAGCAATCAATCAATCAATCTATAAATCTTTAAAAAAAAAAATTCTCTAGAAGGGACCAATAGCAGAATAACTGAGGCAGAAGAACGGATAAGTGACCTGGAAAATAAAATAGTGGAAATAACTACTGCAGAGCAGAATAAAGAAAAAAGAATGAAAAGAATTGAGGACAGTCTCGGAGACCTCTGGGACAACATTAAATGCACCAACATTCGAATTATAGGGGTCCCAGAAGAAGAAGAGAAAAAGAAAGGGACCGAGAAAATATGTGAAGAGATTACAGTTGAAAACTTCCCTAATATGGGAAAGGAAATAGTTAATCAAGTCCTGGAAGCACAGAGAGTCCCATACAGGATAAATCCAAGGACAAACATGCCAAGACACATATTAATCAAACTATCAAAAATTAAATACAAAGAACATATTAAAAGCAGCAAGGGAAAAACAACAAAAAACACACAAGGGAATCCCCATAAGGTTAACAGCTGATCTTTCAGCAGAAACTCTGCAAGCCAGAAGGGAGTGGCAGGACATATTTAAAGTGATGAAGGGGAAAAACCTACAACCAAGATTACTCTACCCAGCAAGGATCTCATTTAGATTTGACAGAGAAATTAAAACCTTTACAGACAAGCAAAAGCTAAGAGAATTCAGCACCACCAAACCAGCTTTACAACAAATGCTAAAGGAACTTCTCTAGGCAGGAAACACAAGAGAAGGAAAAGAACTACAAAAACAAACCCAAAACAATTAAGAAAATGGTAATAGGAATATGCACATCGATAATTAACTTAAATGCAAATGGATTAAATGCTCCAACCAAAAGACACAGGCTGGCTGAATGGATACAAAAACAAGACCCATATATATACTGCCTACAAGAGACCCACTTCAGACCTAGGGACACATACAGACTGAAAGTGAGAGGATGGAAAAAGATATTCCATGCAAACGGAAATCAAAAGAAAGCTGGAGTAGCAATTCTCATATCAGACAAAATAGACTTTAAAACAAAGACTATTACAAGAGACAAAGAAGGACATTACATAATGATCAAGGGATCGATCCAAGACGAAGATATGACAATTGTAAATATTTATGCACCCAACATAGGAGCACCTCAATACATAAGGCAACTACTAACAGCCATAAAAGGGGAAATCGACAGTAACACAATCATAGTAGGGGACTTTAACACCCCACTTTCACCAATGGACAGATCATCCAAAATGAAAATAAATCAGGAAACACAAGCTTAAAATGATACATTAAACAGGATGGACTTAATTGTTATTTATAGGACATTCCACCCAAAAACAACAGAATACACTTTCTTCTCAAGTGCTCATGGAACATTCTCCAGGATAGATCATATCTTGGGTCACAAATCAAGCTTTGGTAAATTTAAGAAAATTGAAATCATATCAAGTATCTTTTCCGACCACAACGCTATGAGACTAGATATCTATTACAGGAAAAAATCTGTAAAAAATACAAACACATGGAGGCTAAACAATACACTACTTAATAACCAAGAGATCACTGAAGATATCAAAGAGGAAATCAAAAAATACCTAGAAACAAATGACAATGAAAACACAACGACCCAAAACCTATGGGATGCAGCAAAAGCAGTTGTAAGAGGGAAGTTTATAGCAATACAATCCTACCTTAAGAAACAAGAAACATCTCAAATAAACAACCTAACCTTACACCTAAAGCAATTAGAGAAAGAAAAAACAAAAAGAAACCAAAGTTAGCAGAAGGAAAGAAATCATAAAGATCAGATCAGAATAAATGAAAAAGAAATGAAGGAAACGATAGCAAAGATCTTTAAAACTAAAAGCTGGTTCTTTGAGAAGATAAACAAAATTGATAAACCATTAGCCAGACTCATCAAGAAAAAAAGGGAGAAGACTCAAATCAATAGAATGAGAAATGAAAAAGGAGAAGTAACAATTGACACTGCAGAAATACAAAGAATCATGAGAGATTACTACAAGCAACTCTATGCCAATAAAATGGAAAACCTGGAAGAAATGGACAAATTCTCAGAAATGCACAACCTTCCGAGACTGAACCAGGAAGAAATAGAAAATATGAACAGACCAATCACAAGCACTGAAATTGAAACCGTGATTAAAAATCTTCCAACAAACAAAAGCCCAGGACCAGATGGCTTCACAGGCAAATTCTCTCAAACATTTAGAGAAGAGCTAACACCTATCCTTCTCAAACGCTTCCAAAATATGGTATAAGGAGGAACACTCCCAAACTCATTCTACGAGGCCACCATCACCCTGATACCAAAACCAGACAAAGATGTCACAAAGAAAGAAAACTACAGGCCAATATCACTGATGAACATAGATGCAAAAATCCTCAACAAAATACTAGCAAACAGAATCCAACAGCACATTAAAAGGATCCTACACCATGATCAAGTGGAGTTTATCCCAGGAATGCAATGATTCTTCAATATATGCAAATCAATCAATGTGATACATCATATTAACAAATTGAAGGAGAAAAACCATATGATCATCTCAATAGATGCAGAGAAAGTTTTCAACAAAATTCAACACCCGTTTATGATAAAAACCCTTCAGAAAGTAGACACAGAGGGAACTTACCTCAACATAATAAAGGCCATATATGACAAACCCTCAGCCAACACTGTTCTCAATGGTGAAAAACTGAAACCATTTCCATTAAGATCAAGAACAAGACAAGGTTGCCCACTCTCACCACTATTATTCAACATAGTTTTGGAAGTTTTAACCACAGCCATCAGAGAAGAAAAAGAAATAAAAGGAATCCAAGTCAGAAAAGAAGTAAAGCTATCACTGTTTGCAGATGACATAATACTATACATAGAGAATCCTAAAGATGCTACCAGAAAACTACTAGAGCTAATCAATGAATTTGGTAAAGTTGCAGGATACAAAATTAATGCACAGAAATCTCTTGCATTCCTATACACTAATGATGAAAAATCTGAAAGTAATATTAAGAAAACACTCCCATTTACCATTGCAACAAAAAGAATAAAATATCTAGGAATAAACCTACCTAAGGAGACAAGAGACCTGTATGCAGAAAATTATAAGACACTGATGAAAAAAATTAAAGATGATACAAACAGATGGAGAGATATACCATGTTCTTGGACTGGAAGAATCAACATTGTGAAAATGACTTTACTATCCAAAGCAATCTACAGATTCAATGCAATCCCTATCAAACTACCACTGGCATTTTTCACGGAACTAGAACAAAAAATTTCACAATTTGTATGGAAACACAAAAGACCCCGAATAGCTAAACCAATCTTGAGAAAGAAAAACAGAGTTGGAGGAATCAGGCTCCCTGACTTCAGACTATACTACAAAGCTACAGTAATCAAGATAGTATGGTACTGGCACAAAAACAGAAATATAGATCAATGGAACAGGATAGAAAGCCCAGAGATAAACCCACGCACATATGGTCACCTTATCTTTGATAAAGGAGGCAAGAATATACAATGGAGAAAAGACAGTCTCTTCCATAAGTGGTGCTGGGAAAACTGGACAGCTACATGTAAAAGAATGAAAATAGAACACTCCCTATCACCATACACAAAAATAAACTCCCAATGGATTAAAGACCTAAATGTAAGGCCAGACACTATCAAACTCTTAGAGGAAAACATATGCAGAACACTCTATGTCATAAATCACAGCAAGATCCTTTTTGACCCACCTCCTAGAGAAATGGAAATAAAAACAAAAATAAACAAATGGGACCTAGTGAAACTTAAAAGCTTTTACACAGCAAAGGAAACCATAAACAAGAACAAAAGACAACCCTCAGAATGGGAGAAAATATTTGCAAATGAAGCAACTGACAAAGGATTAATCTCCAAATTTTACAAGCAGCTCATGCAGCTCAATATCAAAATAATAAACAACCCAATCCAAAAATGCGCAGAAGACCTAAACAGACATTTCTCCAAAGAAGGTATACAGATTGCCAACAAACACATGAAAGAATGCTCAACATCATTAATCATTAGAGAAATGCAAATCAAAACTACAATGAGATATCATCTCACACCGGTCAGAATGGCCATCATCAAAAAGTCTACAAACAATAAATGCTGGAGAGAGTGTGGAGAAAAGGGAACCCTCTTGCACTGTTGGTGGGAATGTAAATTGATACAGCCACTATGGAGAACAGTATGGAGGTTCCTTAAAAAACGAAGAATAGAACTACCATACAACCCAGCAATCCCACTACTGGGCATATACCCTGAGAAAACCATAATTCAAAAAGAGTCATGTACCAAAATGTTCATTGCAGCTCTATTTACAATAGCCAGGACATGGAAGCAACCTAAGTGTCCAGCAACAGATGAATGGATAAAGAAGATGTGGCACATACATACAATGAAGTATTACTCAGCCATAAAAAGAAATGAAATTGAGTTATTTGTAGTGAGGTGGATGGACCTAGAGTCTGTCATACAGAGTGAAGTAGGTCAGAAAGAGAAAAACAAATACCGTATGCTAACACATATATATATGGAATCTAAGGGAAAAAAAAAAAGGTCATGAAGAACCCAGGGGCAGGATGGGAATAGAGACGCAGACCTACTAGAGAATGGACTTGAGGACATGGGGAGGGGGAAGGGTAAGCTGGGACAAAGTGAGAGAGTGGCATGGACATATATACACTACCAAATGTAAAATAGCTAGCTGGTGGGAGGCAGCCGCATAGCACAGGGAGATAAACTCGGTGCTTTGTGGCTACCTAGAGGGGTGGGATAGGGAGGGTGGGAGGGAGGGAGACTCAAGAGGGAGGAGATATGGGGATATATGTCTATGTATAACTGATTCACTTTGTTATAAAGCAGAAACTAACACACCATTGTAAAGCAATTATACTCCAATAAAGATGTTAAAAAAAAAAAACCTAAAGACTCCACTAAAAAACTGTTAGAACTAATAAATGAATTCAGTAAAGTCACAGGATACAAGATCAACATACAGAAATCTGTGATATTTCTATACACTAATAATGAACTATCAGAAAGAGAAATTAAGGAAACAATCCCATTTATAAGTGCATCAAAAAGAATAAAATACCTAGAAATAACTTTAACCAAGGTGATGAAAGACCTGTACAATGAAAACTGTAAGACACAGCAAAAAAAACTGAAGAAGACACAAATAAAATGGAAAGATATTCTGTGTTCATGGATAGAAAGAACTGATATTGTTACAATGTCCACATTACCCAAAGCAATCTACAGATTCAATACAATCCTTATCACAATTCCAACGGCACATTTCAGTGAACTAAAGAAACAAATCTAAAATTTGTATGGAACCACAAAAGATCCCAAATAACCAAAACAACACTGAGAAAGAACAAAGCTGGAAACATCATGCGCCTTGATTTCAAACTATACTACAAAGCTTTAGTAATCAAAATGGTATGGTACTAGCACAAAAACAGACACACAGATCAAGAGAACAGAATTGAGAGCCCAGAAATAAACCCACACATATATGGAAATTAATTTATGACAAGGGAGCAAAGAACATACAATGGAGGAAGGATAGTCTCTTCAGTAAATAGTATTGGGAAAACTGAACAGCCACGTGCAAGAGAATGAAACTAGACCACTGTCTTACACTAGACACAAAAATTAACTCAAAATGGATTAAAGACTTGAATGTAAGACCTGAAACCATAAAATTCCTAGAAGAAAACAAAAGCAGTAATTTCACTGATATCAGTTTTAGCAATGTTTTGTGTGTTCTGACTCCAAAGGCAAGGGAAACAAAAGCAAAAATAAACAAACGGGACATCAAACTAAAAAAGCTTCTGCTTTTAGGAAACCATCAACAAAACAAAAAGGCAACTTACTGAATGGGAAAAGATATTTGCAAATCACATATCCGAAAAGGGGTTAATATCCAAAATATATAAAGAACTCACACAACTCAAGAACAAAAAAACAAAACAAAACAAAAAAAGCCTGATTAAAAAATGGGCAGAAGATCTGAGTACACTTTTCCAAAGAAGACATACAGATGGCCAACAGGCACATGAAAAGATGTTCAACATCACTAATTATGAGGAAAATGCAAATCAAGCCCACAATGAGATATTATTTCACACTTGTTAGAATGGCTATCATTGAAAAGACAAGAAATAACAAATGTTGGACAGGATGTGGAGAAAAGGGAACCCTTGTATAATGTTGCTGGGACTGTAAATTGGTGCAGCCACTATGGAAAACATTATGGAGATGTCTCAAAAAAAAATAATAATAATAATAGAACTACCATATGACCCAGCTATTCCACTTCTGGGTATTTATCTGATGAACACAAAAACATTAATTGAAAAGATATATATACACAGCTATGTTTACTGCAGTACTATTTACAATAGCCAACATATGGAAACAACTTTCCACTGATGAATGTATATGTGTGTATACACACACACACACACACACACACACACACACACAATGGACTATTAACTCACCATAAAAAAGAATAGAGTCCTGCCATTTTGACAACATGGATAGACCATAAAGGTATTATACCAAGTGAAATAAGTCAGATGGAAAAATAAAAAGACTATATGATTTCACTCATATGTGGAATCTATAAAAAACAAAACGAACAAACAAAATAAAACAAAAACAAACTCGAAAATACAGAGAACAGATTAGTGGTTACCAGAGGGGAAGAGGATTAAGGGGTGGGCAAAGTGGGTGAAGGAAGTCAACAGTATTGTAACGGATGGGAACTAGACTTGTGGTGATGACCACTTTGTAGTATATACAGATGTCAAATTATAATGCTGTACACCTGAAACTTACATAATTTTTAAAAAGCTAACTTTTTTCTATCATAAAATTTAAAGATGTATAATATAATAGGTAATATCAAACTCTACTTCAGATCTGAAGCCAAAAAAGACAGAGAGAATTAGGAGGAAATCTGTACAGTAGGATTCGGTTTCCTAGTCAGACAGCTAGTCCATGAAAACCCAGACCATGCAGTCCCATAGGAGATAAAAGAAGAGAGGGTCAACATTCATGCAACATAAAACCCTGTAGTTGCCTTTTACAAAAGAATACAAAACATCCTTTTCTAGACGACAAGATCTTTTAACAGACTTCTGGAATGCAAAACTGACAACAGAACTACAAGTTGCATTTATAATAGGATTCAAATTTTATTTCCACATGTTTAATAAACATATATATGTGAAATAAAATCTAAGTCAATAATTAAAGTTCAACTCTCTAAATTAGGAACTACTATATTTATAAATTATTTCTATGCTGCTGATAGTACAACTTACATTTTCACTGATGCTATCATTCCACAAGCTGCATTTGTAAGGAAAGGAGTATATAAGAAACAATGTAAACTTTGTCTTATTCTATATAGAAGAAAAAGATTATCAAACTACAGGATTCTCTTCTCTCCTTATATTAACTTCTTCATTGAATCTGGAAACTAACAACCTCTTTTAACTTCAGGACCATAGTTGAATTAAGAACTGGCAATCTACCTGAAATATTTAGTTGTGAGGTTTAACATTGTGAATGCAGCCAGTCCCCAAAGGCAAATGCTGAAAAACAGTCTAAGGATATTGTTGCAAAAACAATTTTTCAAGTCAAGGAGAGAACCGACATTAGGAAAATACTTTTTATTGCTTCTCCAATGCCTTAAATCTTCTTTCACACAAACTCCCACAATTACTCCTACTTCATACCCAAATAAAATCTATAAAAACTGTTTCACACCTGGGAAGAAGGCAGTTTCTCAGCATTTGAAATATTCAACTCATTATTTCAAAATATTTAAGAGGTATACCATGGCATCGCCCCTTATAATAACAAAAGTAAATCAATCTCTTATGAAAATTATGGGTGGGGGAGAATCCTAACTTTAAATAATGCAAAGTGCTCCTGTCATATAAAGGATTAGGAGGAAAGAGTTTTCCTGCTCCTCCATCATCAAGGGAACCAAAGAAGCTTAGGGAGGGAGAGATAGGGGATTAAAAGGAAAACTTTTCTCTAAAAGATAAGAAACGAAATAGTCTACGTAATGTGGATGAACCTATAAATATACTGGAAAGCTAAAATCTTTCATTAATTTTTAAATGTAATATTTCTACCATTATTTTATTCAACAGCACATGATACTTACTATGCCCCAGGCATTATTGTAAACACTTTTCAATTATTAGTTCATTAACCCTCCGAGGTAGGTACTATCAATATCCCAATTTTACAGATGAGAACACTAAGGATAAAGAAATAAAGTAATTTTCCCAAGGCCACACCGCTATTAAGCAGCAGAGATGAGATTCAATCCCAGGCCGTCTGAGTTCACAATCCACGCTCTTAACCACAATGCAATGCTGACTCTCTAAAAAGCAATATGCTCATGAAAGCCCAGTGTCTTATAGTTAAATAGTTAATAAAGTCTGCTAAACAAATTAAGAGTGAAAAAAATGGAGAGAGCAAAAAGTAGAAAACCTATTATTCATAGTTCCAACACATTACTATGAGTATAGTTTCCCATCAGTCTTCTTTCCTTGTTCACATAGTTTTTGTTTTCCCGTTAGTTATCATTCAGCAGACATAATTTTCTAGAAAATGAAAAACTAAAATATTACTCTCAACATTTTTAAAGTAACAGTTAAAATTAATTAAACACATTGTATATCAAACACTTACATGCTTGCTATTATTCTTCTTTCACCTCACAACCCCATAAAGTAGGTGTAAGTATTATCCCCATTTTACAAATGAGGAAACTGAAGCACAGTTAAGAAACTAACTTAAGGTCCCATGGCTAGTAAGCAGTTGAGCCAGGATTCAAATTCAGGCTGCTTGACTCCTGAACTAGAATTCTTTTCTACTCATGGAGGATAGGATTATGAGCTACTTGATACATAAGGATCATGTTTTTAAAGAGTAGTATTGTTTGTTTGGCTTAGCCTAAAATGAGTATGTTAGCATACAGATTTATTTTATTTTGCCCTAATTCTTACTTACACAACTGAAGTTTTCAGTATCTTAAGGTTTCTTGAGCAAGCTAAATAACTCTTCAGGTCTTACTTTACAAGGGTCAAGTATTTTATGTAATTCCTTCATTCAACAACCATTTGAGTATCCATTACATGCTAGAAACTGCGCTAATAAGACAGTCTTTGCACGCAAGGCAGAGTCTCTTTTCACTCAGCATATAAATATGCTAAAGTTTCTCACAATTAATAAATACAACACACTGTACATACAAATGGTTAATAGCTTTGCCAACCATTCAGTGGCAGAATTGAGAATGGAATCCCGTGATTTTTTGCACCCTATGCTATAAAGTAGATAAATCCCTCATTTTTCTTACAGTTCCTAGAGAGTGACTGATAAATAATTACTCAATAGGTACAATCTGCCTTTCTCATGCTATACCACCTTTTATCAGCTGGCAATGAAAGCCTACCCATTTTTAGTGCAAAGGAGTTGAAATTAAAATATTTTACTAAAACCTTGGTTTACTAGGTTACACACTTAAATTACTTGTAAAGTTCCATAATCGCATCGGGGTGTGACTTTAGTAACCAAATGACAAATGTGAATGTCTAAGGCTATCCATGAAAGAAGCAGTCAAAAATGTTGCATGTTCGCAGAAGATGAAGGCCAATTCTGCTTGATTTTACACTGAAACATTTTATTTTATGCAGTCTTAAGATGAATCCCACTGATTGTGAAAAGGTGGCAGAGAGATAAAAGTTAAAAAGTCAGGTGTAGCAGAAACCCTCCTAACCAGTTCACTGAGTGGTTTAATTGATAGCAATGGCTAAAGGCACAATTACCCACCTAAGAGCTTAATGAAACCTTGACAAGTTCTTTGACTGATACATATTTACATTCGTGTTTATATGTAGCTGGCATAGGCTTGAGTTCATTATTTCTTATGCCTATGTCCTCTAAGAAGCTTCTCTAGTATGTTATTTGAACCATTATCTGGTATTTGCCTTTCACTGCTACTTTCTTTTTCAGTCTGTAATTTGTCTCATCCTAGATTGTAAATTTACGGCACAGTGTTAACTCCCAAAATGGCTCAGTGCCTTGCCAATAACAGGTATTGAAAAAGTGTTTATTAATAATAGATATGAAATCCACCCTACAGCCACACCCCAATTCTTATCATTTTGCAGAACTGCTTCTCCTCATCTCTCTGACTAGGATGCCCTGGGGTCAGTCCTTGAACCTCTTTTCTAGCTATGTTCACTCCTCAGGTGATCTTATCTATACTGACAACTTCTAAATGTATTCAACCTGGACCATTCTCCTCTGAACTAGATTCATTTGTTCGATTGCTGACTTGACATCTCGATTACATGTCTCTTAGACATCTCAAAAACGTAGCCAGTCTGGAACAGAACTCTTGAACTCTACCCAGAAACCTGTTCTGCTCACAGTCTTCCCATCTCTGAAAATGGCAACTCCATCCTTCCAATTGCTTAAGCCAAAAACCTTGGAGTCATCCTTCACTCTTCTCTTTTCACATTCCACATCCAATCCATCAGCAAACCTTGTTGGATCAAAACATACCCAGTTAGAGTCAGAGATATATTTTACACACAGAAAAAAATATAGATATGTGTGGATACATAGATTAGTATGCATACATATATTTCCTAGCTCTGTCCACTGACAGCATCTAGCAGCAGTAGCAACAAGCACACCTAACATCCAGATCTTGACCTCAAAATACCATTCTCCAATAAAAGGAATCAGAGTTTCTTGAAGAAATGAGTCTAGGGCAGAGGCAGGAAAAATACAAGATGAGCCTGAAACATCTAGTAGTGTCAGAAAATAAAGTGTAACACGTACACATACAAAGGATAGGCGCACATCAAAAAGACACAGAAGTCAACCTAAAAGAGCTCCCAATGGGCAAAGCTGGAATAATTCAGGCAACAAAATAAATAATGATACCAAGTGAATTATAACCCTAAGAATAAAGTAAGTATCTATAAATTAGAACTGATATAAATGATTAGATAGATAGATAAGGAACAAACTTTCCTTACAGAAGAATTCCAATTAATAAATGTAGTAAGAATGAGGGAAAATAAACAGTACATGCAGGCAAGATGACTGATGAATGCTAAAATTAGTCAGCAGAGGGGCTTCCCTGGTGGCGCAGTGGTTAAAAATCCGCCTGCCAATGCAGGGGACACGGGTTCGAGCCCTGGTCCAGGAAGATCCCACATGCCACAGAGCAACTAAGCCTGTGCACCACAACTACTTGGTCTGTGCTATAGAGCCTGCGAGCCACAACTACTGAAGCCTGCACGCCTAGAGCCCGTGCTCTGCAACAAAAGAAGCCACAGCAATGAGAAGCCCACGTGCCGCAATGAAGAGCACCCCCCGCTCACCGCAACTAGAGAAAGCCTGCGTGCAGCAATGAAGACGCAATGCAGCCAAAAATAAATAAATAAATAAATTTTTTAGAATAAATAAAATCAGTGAGCAGAGAAACAGGATACTGGCAAAGGCTCAAAGTATCTCTCCCAAAATATTTACCAATTACTGTGGTGGTTGTAATATATGTCCAGAAATTCTTTGATACAACTGCCTCCAGGAAGTGGAGTTTAATTCCCCTCCCCTTGAGTGTGGGCTGAATTTAATGACTTGCTTCTAATGATCAGAGTATGGAAGGTGAAAAATAATGGAGAAATCTGGCAGAAACCACCTTAACAAAGTGATCACCCGGTGACATCATGTTGATAACATGGATCTCCTCTATGGCATGATAAGAAGGGCACTTCACTCTGTGATACTCTTCCTCAAACCTCGATAACTAATCATGAGAAGATCTCAGAAAACCCAAATTGAGGAACATCCTACAAGATACTTGACCAGTACTCTTTAAAAAAAAAGTATCAGGTCATAAAAGGTAAGGAAAGACCAAGAAACTGTCATGCATTAGAAGAGATAAGGGAGACTTGACAACTAAAAGCAATGTAGTATCCTGGTTTGGATAATGGAATGGAAAAGGAATATTAGTGGGAAAACTGGTGAAATACAAATAAAGTCTGCAGTTTGTCTGAAGCATTGTACCAATGTTAATTTCTTAGGTTGACAAATGTACCATGGTTATGTAAGATGTTAACATTAGGGGGAAAAGGATGAAGGGTATATGGCAGTGATTCTTAATAGGAGCAATTTTGCCCCATGGGGGCATTTGGCAATGTCTAAAGACATTTTTGATTGTTACAACAGGGGTATGGTACTGGCATCTATAAACAGAGACCAGGGATGCTGCTTAACATCCTATATAGCACTGGGCAATCCCCACAACAAAGGTTTAGCCAGTCCAAAATGTCAGTAAGGCTGAGGCTGAGAAACACTGGCATAAAGGAACTCTATGCATTATCTGTGCAACTCCTCCGTAAATCTAAAATTATTTCAAAATAAAAAGTTAAAAATATATCCAAATCCAATCATTTCTCATCAATTTCCTAGTCTAAGACACCACTAACCCTCAACTAGATTTTTAAAGAGAGCCTCCTAACTGATCTTCTAGTTTTTACTCTTCACCTCTTTAGACTACTTTCAACACAGTAGCCAGAGTGAAGTTTTTAAAGCATAAATCTGATCATGTCACTTTGCTCAAAAACCTGTAATGGTTTCCATCTCAAAAAATAAACACCCAAGTCCTTCCAATGTTCTACAGGCTCTATGTAATCTGGACCCAGTTATCTCTCCACTTTGTTTCTCCACAAAGTAGAAACCACTTTCTACTCTTCTATTCACTCCAGTCCAGGCACACTGACCTCCTAGTGTTCTGGGAATACACCAAGCACACCTCTGCTTCAGGGCCAATGCAAACTGTTTCTTAGACCTAGTGTGCTCCTTTACCTCCATCCTTCAAGCCTTTGCTCACTCCTCACCAAGTCCTTCCCAGACATCCTTTTTAAAAGTGCACACACCCCTTGGCATACCTATCCCTCTTGCCTGCTTTATTTTTCTCCACAGCACCTATCTATCACCTTCTAATACTGTATAACAACAAGTTACTTATTTTGTTTAATGTCTGTCTCACCCTCTCTAGAATGTAAGATCCACGAGGGCAGGGATTTTTGTCTGTTTGGTTCACTACTATAACCTCTGCACCTAGAACAATGCCTAGCATGCACTTAATGCTCAACAAACATTTGTTAAATGAACGATACACCTTTGAAGTCCTAAACTTAATATCCCAGTGTCGTTCTACCACTTTTCATCATTACTGCATTTTCTTTCTTATCTCCTTACTTGAGAACACTATGGTTTGGAGAAGAAAGAATGGGTATTGGATCCTGGTTCTATCACTTGATAGTGTGTGTCTCTCTGGATATGTAACTTAACCTTTCTAATCCTCAGTTTCTTCATCTGAAAGAGAATGACAAAGGGATGGATGTAAGATTAATAACACTTATGTTAGGATTAGAAATAAGGTATTAAAGTGTCTAGCACATAGTAGGTAATCCATAAGTAAAAGCTAATATTTTTGCTCCCTCTTCACTAGTTCTTCGGCTTCACACTGACCTCTAACTTTCATGCCCTTCATTTTCTCCCAGTTGAATCACCCCTTCTATGATTCCTGCTCATGAACCAACCTGGACTCCACAGTTCATTTCAGTCACAGTCCTTAACATCATTAATTCCCTCAACCAACTGCCCTTTAGGTATCTCTACCAAGCAGGCATCTGCAAAGCAGTGGGTAACAGCCTGGGCTCTGGAACTGAACCACCAGGGTTTGAACGCCAGCTATTCATCTTACAATCAGGGAGAATAACAACAGTACCTACCTTATGAGCTCTTGTGAGTATTAAATGGTTTCTTCAGCTATACATACCCAGAGTGATCAGTGCTGGAGAAAAATCAAACCATGCAAATTGGTATCCCTACAAATCCAAGGTCTACAACCTCAAATGGGTCCTCAATGCTACCTAACAATCCTTTTTCATTATCCTAGTCGTGTGTCTGTCTGTCTGACTCTCCCCCCCGCCACCATTCCCTTGGAAGCTGTTATACACTTACACTCTCTTTTTAAAGAACCCCTATTCTACCATGTTCCCCATCATTCTAAGCAGGTACTCAAAAATGATATGAGACACATCAAGTCGTTCTCCTTCCTGCCCCTATCATTTAGAAACTTATTTACAGTGCCTCCAACTTCACCTCCTTCTTTTCTGCTCAATGAAAAAGGAGAATCATCTCCTACCCAAGACCAACTTCTCTACCTATGCCTTGGATCCCATCCCCTCCTACTGTCTCCAAATCCTTGGCTCCATCAATCACCTCTGTCCCCCATCTCTCTGCCTCCCCCACACTGCTTCAATTTCTCCCCTCCACTGGTGCTTTCCAATCCCACATAAACATGCCCAAGATCCTCTTAATTTAAAAAAGGGGGAGAAGGAGTAAACTTCTCTAAATCCCCTGCATCTCCCTTCACCTATACTATTTGTTCAGTCCTTTGTTGAAAACACTGTATCCCTCTCAATTAGCTACCCTTCCTAGCTGTCATTGACTCTTCAACCCCCTTACCCTCAAAGCACTACAATGTAGCTACCTGCTCTAGCTGAAGTTACAAATGACTTAATCACCAAGTTTCAGGGACTTTTTTCAGTTATCTTACTTGGCCTTTTCATGGCAGGATACAGTATCGTCCACTCCTAGTCCTTGAAATATTCTTCTCCCTCAGCTTCTGTGACAATTCTCCCATAGTTCTTTTTTTTCAGCTTTGGTCTGTCTGGCACAGATGTTTGGCTTCTCTTAGTTGTCTGCCCCATTCAGTAGCTCACAACAGAAATATGGGAATCATGCTAAATCTTCAATCTTGCTCAACTCTGTAATCTGATTATTTACCCTGTCCTGTTGATAATACTTCCTAAACCTCTTATACATCCACTCCTCTTTTACATCTCTCAACATTTCTCATCAGGAATGGCTTCCTAACTGGTCTTGCTTCCAGTTTTGCCCTTCTCTAATCCAGCATTCACCTCACTGCCTAGAACACAAATATGATTCTATCACAGCGTAATTTTTCCCCCCACTAAATCCTCACAGCCTTCAGGACAAAGTTAAAGCTCCTTAGTTTGGGTCATAAGGCATTCAGTGATTTGGCTTCTTATCACTTCATCAGCCCGTTTTAAAACTCTGCTGTCCACTTGTGCCTACTGAGTACTTGAACGTGGCTAGACTCAACTGAGATGTGGTATAAGTATAAAATACATACCAGATTCTGAAGACTTAGTATGAAAAAGAGAATGTCAAATATCTCAATAATGCTTTTTTATAGTGATTACAAACTGAAATAAAATTTTAGATATATCAGCTTAAATAAAATATATTACTAAAATTGATTTCACCTTTTCCTTTTTTAACGTGGTTAATAGAAAATTTTAAAATACATACATGAATTACATTTGTGACTTGCATTACTATATTTTTACAGAAAAGCACTGGTCTAGAATGTCCTTTCCCTTTTTCTGAACCTAGTTAACTGCTATCTGTTTTTGAAGATTAGCTCAGGTAACCCACTAAGATGCATTTCGGGACACACCCCTCCCAAAACCCCAAGTCTTAGCCAACTACCCCTCCTGCTCTGTGCTTTCATCCATAGGAATCTGCTTACACCTGTTATATATCACTCCACATTATAATTATTGGTTATCAGTTATCTTCTCCTCCTAAACTATATGCTCCTTGCAAAACGGCATATCATTCTACATATACTCAGGGCTTACCACCATGTTTACCACTTAAAAGGCACTCAAAATATTTGCTGAACAAATGTGAACTATCTATTCCTGGCCTGAAAGTTACTAGAATTTCTCCAAGGAAAACAAACCAGCAAAGAAGGAGTCTAGACTTTCCCAAGAGCTCCAGTAATGAAAGGATCAGAACGATGGTAGGAAGTAGGAATTAAAGTAAAGAGAAGAGCAATAAGAAAATAAAGCTCATCACACACAACTACCTCTTAACAGTGAAAACAGGAATTTGCAGCAGTGAAATGGAGCCTTGAACTCAACTTGGCATGCCAGGGGCCACAGTTTGGTTCCTAAATTACTCAAATAACCCATCCAACAAAAGAGTATGATTTGGCAGGTTTCAACACAAACAGCTAGAGCCCAGCACCTGTTCCACTTAAACAGAGCATCATTACAGTTAAAAACAACAACAAATCTCTCTTATGAAGCAAACGCTAATCTCATGGTGCTTCACCACGGAACAATTTAGAAGAGTTATTATATGAAATGTGCCAAAGCATGAATTTATGGATGATGCTTATTTGGCAAATATGGTTGGCACTGATAGATGTTGAAAAACACGTATGCAAATAAGCAAATAAAATTTTTAAGCTCTCAGACTTAAATATTTACATTATCATAAATGTACAAAGATAAATGTTTATATGAGAACATACACAACACATTCCAGGAACACATTTTTTAATGTGATTGTCAGGAACAGTTATGAAGTGGCATTATTTCTTTATGGGCCTCAGGGTAGACTCTTAAAAATGACTTCTGACAGAATGTTAATGGGGTACAAAAATTATGGAGGAAGTTTTTCTGTACTATCTCTGGGTAAAATGAATAGTCACAGTATCATAATAGTTCAAAGCAATCTTATCTTTTCCTTTCACCAAAATACTTTTCTTCCCATCCTGGAACCCAGCCAAACATAAATGTCAAATCATAAATGCACGGGGGCGGGGAAGGGATGAAGAAGAGGACCACACATCAAAAAGGCTTAAAGAAAATAATTTGACATTTTTTTTCCCCACATAATATAGTCATGTTAGAGTCTCCAAAAATAAAGACATGATAAAATATTTCCCCTCTTCCCCTCTGACAGTTATGGAAAGATGTTTGTTTTTTTCACATAGTTTGTGAGTTGGTCATAGCCAAAACTCACTAGCAATGGTATGAATTCTGCTTCCATTGTTAACTGTTAATCTCTGGGTCGAGGCTACAACTCCCATCTCTGAAGTCAAGAAAATGTACCATACTTGCCATTACAGTTTACTAAACGAGTCACCGAAGAGAAGTGCCAGGCACTTCAGAAAGTAATTAGGGTAGTCAGTGGACTGAGCTATCTAGAAATGTTCTGAGATTATAGAGAAGCCATCATGAAGCAAGTATTCAAGATTGCTCATGGAAAGTTTTACCCCTGTGGATAATTCACGGTTTTCACTTCTACACTGCAGAGAGCAATATGAGTTCTCCGACTATACACATTACCACATCATTTCATTTATCAGGGGAAAAAAAAAGAAGAAAAAAAGGCGTTGTGGCTGAACAAAAATCAAGAGGTAGGCCCCAAAACAGAATCCTCAAGGCAATCCCAATTCAGGTGAAAAGCTGTGGACATACATCATACAATGACCTAAAAATAGCCTTTCATGTAAATCTCCAAGTATTTAATTCAACGTATAATCTTACCACATTTAACAGAGGCAGAAGAAAAATGTATTAGGTTTTCTATAACAAGGCCAATAAAGATGAAATCATAGTTTTCCTTTAACTCGTCACTATCCCCTCAACCCCAACCTGGCAATAACTCCATTCCACAGCTCTCAACTTCCTAAACGGGGATCCTAAAAAACACAACGTATTGCAAAAAAGTTAACATTTAAAGGTGGGAGGGCTCCTCTTTCCTGTTGCTCTCAGCAGTCTTTAATGCAGTCAACGGACGAAAAAACGAAATCAAGCTTTCAGACGGATGGTGCAGGCAACAGGGAGGGGGCAGAGAAGGGGCTCAGACGGCAAGTCCTCATCGCGGGAGGTGAGAAAAGTTGCAAGAACGGACGAGTCAAAGGGCGAAGGAGAAACAAAACTGACCCAACGAACCACTCAAAATCCCCCCAAAACCGAGGAAACCCGCACGTTAGGGGGCTCACAAACCGTAGAGCGAAGTGAGCAGGCAAAGAGCCACCGGGTTTCACCCTGGCGCTGCTGGCCAGGCTGCGCCGGATCCTCCCGGGTTTGGCGGTGGATGTCCGTGCAGACTTAGCAGAAGCGAAAGGAGTCCTTCCTGCCCCAGCCTCACTGCGTCCGGCTCCTCCAGGATTCACTTTCCCCAGCAGCCTTCCAGCCGCGCCCGGGGGCGTCCCTCGCCGCCAGGTCCCAACTTTCCCTCCTCTGGGGGGCGCCGAGCTGCCGGGGCCGCCGCCGCCACAGCCACCGAGAGAGGGGGCGGGAGCGGGGGCGCGAGGGGGCGCGCGGCGCCAGCGGGCTCCGGGGGCCGCAGGGCGCGGGGGTGGCCGTGGCCAGAGAGCCCGCGCCGGGCCGGACGCACCGGCCGCCAAAGCCCTCGCGGCAGCGCCACCCAGACCCCACGCCGCCCCTCCCGGATTCCCCCAGGTCAGCCCCCTCACCCCTCGGCGACCCAGGTCCCACAAGCCGGCGCGAGAGGAGAAGGGAAAGGAGGCGACGCGGGCAACCTTGCCCCAGTTACCTGAGGGGCTCACACGCCGCCGCGGTGACTACCTTCGCCGGCCGTCCAGTACCCTTCCTGGTGACCGCGGCCACCGCCGCCGAGCAACTGACACTGACTAACAACAACTAACTAACTACTAGCCGCCGCCGAGTCCACCGCGCGCTCCCGGCTGCCCGTAGACCGCCCGGCCCACCAGCCTGCCCGCCTCCTCCCAGCCCGGCGCGCCGCCCCTCCGCGCGCTCACTCGCTGCCGCGCTCCTTAAGCGAACACGCGCGCGCGCACACGAGGCCACGGCCCTCTCCCAGTCTCGCCTCAGCCCCGGGGGAGGAGTCACCATGAGGCCCCTCCTCTCGCGTTCCTACCTCCCGAGGAAGAGACTTAGAGAGCTTCTGATTGGCTGAGGGAGGCGTGGCCAAAGGAAGAGGGCGGGATGACCAGGATCTTGGGCCGGCGTGAAGGGAAATTTCAGTTCAATTACGTACCAGGGGAAAAAAGGGAACGAAGTATTGGTCCATTTGGTGCCTAAACCCCTTAGGTCTGCCTACCGTCGAATACAGGATATGTGTCTTCAAGGATTCCAGCACATAGTAATAACCAATTTAAGTCCCAATACTTTCTGCAGGCCTTAGCAATTTAAAAAACTACATCTCCCAGAAACCTCCGCGAAAATAAGTCTCACCTTGCGTAATCACGTAGTCCTTCGCCTCCTTTGAACAAAATAATCCCTCCATTTTTCTGAAGGTATGGGGAATAATATTTCATTTTTCTCCTCACCAGAACAGCCTTAAGTGCTGCGATTAGAGAAGTTATCTATGGGAAGGTGGCTAAGCGATTAGGTAAAGGGAAAGAAAAAACATCAAAATAAAGTACTGCGGAGGAATTTTTGTCAAGCTGTGAGGCGACGCAGTGAGAAGAGTGAAGGCGATTGAGAGGGGCTCAGGGAATTGTCCCCTGTGCCAGGGACTTTCTTTAGGCCCCAGGCCCCTGCCTACCCCTGTCGTCAGCAGGTCAGTAAGCAAGGCGAGCTTGGGGGTGGCCACAGTGGAGGTGCCCTTCACCCCTTGAAGATCATCCCTCTTTTGCTGTTATTGGTTTGTCTCGGTTTGAGGCCGACTGAATGGGGGCGCCTCACTTCCGGTTGGGGGAGGGGAGGAAGGCCATTCTGGGGGAGGGGGGAACATAACTCACTTCCTGTGGGGGTAGGGTGATGGGTTGGGGTGTCCAACCCACTTCCTGTGCCGGCGAGGGCTTGAAAAGGTGATGCTTGGTGCCATATGCATAGACGGTATCTTAAAGCTTTGGGATTGTGTCTTACGTGAAAAGTTAGGTTATTCCACGAAGTTGTGCTAATCACCAGCCTCCAGTCAGAATTTATGTGACTTTTGGTTCCATGTGTAAGAGGAAAATTTTCTCCCCAACAGAATTTTCTTAATGCGTTATTCAAAGAATTCGAAACCCCTTGTTAAAACTTTTTACTCTTCTCTACAATACGACATGCTTTCTTGTGTGACTCATGAATTGCCCACCCCTTCTCCCTTACTCAAGTCCAACCTTGACTTACTGAGGTTTAGGGGTGTTCTCCGCCTTGACATGCCACAGGAACTCTGTAGCTACTCTTGAGGTCGTTTTTTACAGGACTCAATATTTTACATAAATTATGAAGCATTTTTACCTTATCAGAGTGAAAATATCATACTGAAGTACTCAATTACTTGGCGTTACCTTAACTGATGTGATTGGGATCTTAAATCCTTCGACCTGTTGATTTTAGGCCAAAGGTTTTGCCCTGGGCCTGAAAACAACTTCCTCAGCTTTAAAAATTCTTATAGGTATCTTACATGTAACAATTGTGAAAGTTGCACTGTAGTACATTTTCCCCCTTTGTGATTTAATTAAATTCAGCACCGATTTAAAAATGGTGTCTGCACTTTGTAGTTTTAAGGCATGGTGCAGGGATCATGAGATTCAGCTCCGATTTTAAGGAGGGGGAAAATTTGGCTCACAAAGGACAAAAGATGAATACCAGAATTTTCTGTTTTTCCTATATTCTCAATGTTTTATAAGAAACTATACGTAAAGTGGTAATGAACAGTCAACCGTTTGATTTCTTGGCTTCTGTTTTCAAGTACCACAGTACTTGGTAGGTTGGGGTGGGGAGGTTACTGAAGGAATCAATCTATTTGGAGTTTATGAAATCTCAACAACTTCAATAATTTTAGAATATCAAGTGAACTGTAATGTCTTTCAAGAATTTTTAAAAGAATAAGGCCTGTGTATTTTTTCCTTTGGGGTTGTCACCTAATCTACCCTCAGAATTTGCAGTTGTTTTAATTCTGGTTCTTTTCGAAAGCTAGTTTGTTTAGAGTTTATTAGAAAATGTGATTTAAACTAAAATGTTTGAACAACTGTAACTTAAATGTTACAGTAAGGAAAAAATATATGTTTTAACTTTCTATAGACATTAAAAAAAAAAAAAACTAAGACCCTAAAATCAGTGAGTTATCTTTTGAAGGACTATAGAATTTCTGCAGAAGTTGAAAAGGCAAGACACAATTATGTCTGTGTTGTTATTAATAGAAGGTTAGGGACATGTAGACTGCCTCAAGCAACTATTAATTGATTAGAAAAAAGGTATTCATTATCTTCTATATTAGAGTAATATAGAAGAATATATGATATGATCACCCTGACAAATTAAACTATTAAACTACAGTATTAAGAATTACAGAAGTGAGTAAAGATTGTGGAACTAAATGAAATAGATAGAGAAAAGATAGTTAAAATATTGATTGAGATACAGCAGTATTGCCTTTAGGAAATTATCTTTGGAAAGCAAAGGAGTTTTTAAAATTGGTCTTTATACTGTTCCAGGGAAGAAATGCAGTATAATAGAAATAAGAAAACTTGTTGCAGCTGAGAGACTTGAGCAGCTTGAAGAACTGTCTGTTCAGAAGAAAGCAATTTTTAAAGCACATATTTGAAAAAAGATGTTTTGTGATAACAGGCAGTTATTCATTGGTTCCGTCAAAGAAGAAATATTAGAAAAGCTTGTGAAAAATAGAGGGAAGTTCATGGAACCTGCTTTTATTCTCTTTAAAAGTGTTTCTGTAGAGAGGCTTGCTGTCTTCCAAAAGCTTTTTTTTTCCCCTTAATGTTCTTTGTTGCAGTTTTCTTTGCATGTTCTAATAGAAACGTACTATCAAAATTAGAAAAGTAAAGACTTTTGTAAGTGTACTCTGTTACTTCTTTAAGTAAATGAATTTGAGGTTTTCATTTCATTCCTTGTCATCAATAATAAAGAGATTGTCCTTTTTTTTTTCAGAATATTTAGATTAGATAACCATTTTCATTTCCAAAAAGCAGTCATTGGATATACCGCTCACAGCTCACAGCAGTTTGAAATATTAAAACAGTAGGTCAAAATTCTGGATTCCATCTCACTGAAATTTGATTATCCACGAAATACTAGATGCTATCTATAATGCAAAAGGGTCTTTTCATTCTTTTGTCTACCTACCTTTTAAAAATTATGCTCTTGTTTTACAACTATTGCTTTTTTGTATGTTTCTTGTTTTGGTAGTTGCTTGTTTTTGCCATGGGGTTGAGTGTTAAGAGAATATGCTAACAACATGAATGGTTTTTAAACCTACTGTTCTGCTGTCTTTATTTCAGGGCCTTCAAGAGTATTCAAACGAGAATACCCCTTACGTGACTTTTCATTATTTCAAGAAAAGTTTATTGAGTGCTTACTGTATACTAGTCTCTGTTTTAGGGACTTGGAATACATCAGTGAATACAGACAAATATCCGTATTCTCTTGGAGTTTACTCTCTAGTTTCCAAATCAAAACTGGAATTTTGCTCCCTTGATATTCCTAAATAAGCTCTATAGTGTGATCATTGTTCAAACTGATCAAGAAACAGCCCTAAGCTTGATCTCTCTTGGTCTGATCTCTAAGCCATTCTAAACCCAGTTTTGAATATTTCAGTCTAATTTTTCTTCAGACCATTAAAGCCCCTGTGTTAAATATTCAACCCTTTTCTTTGATGCATGCATCATGACCCTACCATTATAGCCTCCTTTGTTCACAAATTAAAGTGAACAATGGGGAAAATATGGGATCAGACAGGCTTGGGTTCAAAAGTGATGTCTACATTTTACTAGCTGAGCTTCTTACTAGCTTGGTAACCTCTAATAATTTACTTGACCTCTCTGAGCCTCACTTGCCATAAACCTAAATGAGGTTATTTGGTGGATCAAGTATGTTATATGTAAATCACCTGGCACAATGCCTGGTGTTAGCAGCTTAATGAATGCTATTATTTTTCCCCCAGTTTGCTTCTGTTATTCTAGCTATTGGGATTTGCCTACATGTCTGTTTTAAGCCTTACATATTCCCCGAAGTATGGGGATGCAGTGCTAGAATTATTCAGATTCATCCTTCCCCAGTCTCAGTGAGCTAAGCATGCTCACTTAGCTGTCAAGAGTTTATTTTTCGTTCCTTGTGGAAGGAGAAATCACTAATTTCCGTGATTACTTTAGATAATAAGCATAATCAAAAAGTTTCAAGAAAAGGTTAAGGAATCACTAAAATAATTTGAATTGTTAAAGGAAGACTTTTCGAATCATTCTTCTAAACCTATTTAAATACTAAGCCTAATATTCAAGACCCTTCTGTCATTACCCATCTACACATTCCTAACTAGATTGGTCTCTGAAAAAAAAATTCTGTACAGTATCCAGCCTTTTCTATCTTTGTTCATGCTATTCTCTGTGTGGAACACTTTCTCTTTTCCTGGGAATCCTTATCTATCAGAATGCCACCTTCTTTGTGGCCCTTTCTCAAGTACCACCTTCAGCTTCAAGAAGTATTGTCTGATGTCTGTCCTCTTCTCTGTCCATTCTCCCAACCATATGTGTGTCTGTTGACCCTCCAGAGCATTTTGTACTTTTCTTATGGCATTTAATATACAGTGCTACTGCTGTTGTATGTTTCTGTTGTTACTGTACTGTCATATGTAGAGTTTATGAACTGTCATAAAAGTCTGCAGACTATAACATATTCCTATCTGTGTCTGCTGTCAGACCTAGCACAATGCCATTCACACCATAAGTATTCAGTAAATATTAGTGGAGTTGAATTGGCAATTGGGGTAGATGAAACTGATCAATAACATTTGTCCACTATTTATAGCCAGTATTAAACACAGTGACCCATGTACAGTAGACACTCAAAGATCTGTTGAATGAAAGGGTAAGTAGTTCTCCCATTTGTGAGCATAGGGTATCAATATATTGAGCATATATTAAACACCTACTATATGATGAGACCTATGAGAACTGATCCCTGCCCTCAATTTAATTGGAAAGAACTAAGTGGTAATTAATACGTACAGATTCTGAAGACTGAAGGTGTTTGAGTGAAGGTGGGGTAGGGAGTCAGTGTATAGCTGTTTGCATTTTGAGAGATATCCCAGGCTGTCTGAACTCAGAAACAGAATAGATTTACGTATCAAGAGATACTTAACTTGCAGTTCCACTCCTAGTTACATACCCAAGAGAATTAGAAATGTGTTCACACAAAAACTTTTCCCCACATGTTCCTAGCAGCATTATTCATAAGAGCCAAAAAATAGAAACAAACCAAATGTGCATCAATTGATGAATGAATAAACAAAATGTAGTATAGTCGTATGGTGGGAAATTATTCATCAATAAAAAGGAATAGAGTATTGATACATGCTATAAAATGGATGAATCTTGAAAATATTACACTAAAGTGAAAGAAGCCAGACACAAAAGGCCACATACTGTATGATTCCATTTATATGCAATGTCTAGAATAGGCAAATCCATAGAGACAGAAAGTATATTAGTGTGCCAGGGAGTGGAGGGCAGGGATGGGGAGTGACTGCTAATGTGTATGGGATTTCTTTGAAGGGATGATGAAAATGTCCTGGAATTAGATAGTGATGATGATTGCACAACCTTGATACTAAAATACCTTGTATACCAATATACTAAAAACCACTGAATTGTACACTGAAGGGGTGAATTTTACGGTATGTGAATTATACCATTAAAAAGGAGAGGGGGAGATACATAAACTTGAAGAATTTGGATTTTGGATGGGGCTAGAAGAAGGAAAGCAGGAGGTGATAATTCTTTCTCAGATCCTAGAGGGAAATGTAAGTGTCTAGGTACAGGACTAAAGTTATGCTGAGGATCAGGTGAGGATGGATGTGAAGGTTGCTGGCTATTTGTGTCTTATGAAGCAGGCAGTGAGGTGAATGCTTAGACTAGAAGGGTGTTGACAAAGAAGAATGACATTTTAGGAACTTGAAGGAAGCTTCACATTTCTTTTTGATTGGGTCAAGGATGTGGTATGTGGTCAACTTGGTTTCAGTGTGAAGGTCAACTAAGTTCAGATGGTGAAAGTATCATAAGGGAGTCTGATAGCAATCACCAGTGAAGTTAATGGAGAAGATGGGAGAACAGAGACTAGACAAAAATATTATAGTTTGATTCTAAAACTATCCCCAGATAATGAAAATAGTAGATCATAATGGGAAGGAACCAAGGGCAGTGATTTGGAGAAGTCGGTACACATGAAGGTATTCATTTGAAGAAGTACTTGAGTACCTTTTATGTGCCAGGCACTATTAAATAAAATCATAGTTACTTTCCTTATTGAATTATTTTCTTAGAATAAAGTCTTACGAGTGGGATTATTTGTTCTAAGAGTATGGGTATTTTATAGTTCTTGATACAATAGCTATATTATTTCTCTAAAAGGTTATGCTAATTTCTGATGCCACCAGCAACATACAGCTGTGTTGTTTTAACCACAATTTCACCAGCAAAAATTTTTGGCTAATTGGATAGACATAAAATTATTCTTCTCTTTGGTTATTGCTTCTAATATGGTTAAGTGTTTCTGTACCATGGAATTGGCATCTGTTGGAGCATGAAGGAATTCAAAGCCTTTATATTTGCTCCCTCATCTGGAATAGCTTCCTTAAAGGGTATGGATTTTTAAGGACCCTAGGAATCAAACCAGCCTCTAATTTGAATCAGCTCAAAAACTACTTTTATTCAGTGGTGTTCTCCTTATTTTCTAAATGATATTCACATTTAAACTACATTTAGCCATAATTCCAATTCGCATTCAACTAACTTAATTCTCATAATTTGGTGGTGTAGGTATTAACTAACTTCACTTTGCATATGAGAAGATAGAGGCTTAGAGAGGTTAGGTCACTTGCCCAAAGTCACTTAACCAGTAAGTGATAGAGAGAGGATTTGAATATGGCCGATTATCAGTCGCAAACTCCATGATCTCTCAGTATCACTACTAAAATTTAATGTAGGCTAATGGAAACTGGAAGAGAAATCTGAAATGGAACTTGGACAATCAGGCGCTTACTTACATATGAACATAATGAAGCAGTTAGCAAAGAAAGTTTTTTTATTTTTTTATTGGGGAGGCTATAGCACATAGACAAAGAGAGGAAGGACTCTCTTTAAGCCCAAATTTTCAAGGCCCTTTCTGTTTCTCCCTGATGAACAGGTACGTACTACTCCAAAATCTATGATAGGAGCAAAGTGGGAGGAAGGTAGTAGTAGGAAAGCAACTGCCTTTAAGTATATACATTGAGAGTCATCTGATGGTAGAAGGAACAGACGAAATGGCCCTCAGAGAGGCCCACAAAATATTCAGTAACTTTTTTTTTTCAGTAACTTTTAAAATAACAAGTCTAACATGATAACAAGGTTAATGAGATATTCAAAGCACAGTACATATTAGCGAAGGAAGAGAGATTCTTTCATTTTTATTCAATATAGTATGCTCACTAGACAAATTTTAGATCAGGAATATAAAACAAGAGATGCCATGTTCTAATGCTGGCTTTTAGTCAGATAAAATACCCCAATATATAGATAAGACAATTAAGGCCCAAAATTACACACCAAATAAAGTTACACAATGGGCCATAGAACATAGGCCTCCTGCTTCCGAGTACATTTTCCTAAATTGAGCTAAGTGAAAACAACAATCTATGTGGTTGTTTTGTAATTTATATTATAATTTTTTATAATTTAATATGTTATTCTTAAAAGAAATCATTTCTCTGTGTGTTTTAAAACAACAATAATAAAGATCCACACACCAAATTACTAAATGTTTGGTGATAGGTTAGAATAAGAAGTGATACAGAAGATCAGGTTGAACCCTAATGTATCAGATAGTCCATCTGTAAATTACACCTAAATAGTGTTTATCTGTATCCCAGATTGCATTGAGGCGGGGTGGAAGACACAGATCTTTTGAAAACTATCATAGAAACATTACTCTTAAAAGATTATGATGTGTACATATGTGTATTTGTATTTAAGCATTTGGAATTTTCAACAAAGCCCAGCCCTTTTCTTCCATCCCTACTCCTTTAAGTGAAACTAATACCCCTTGCTTCACAAGAAATATCAATAGTATCCAGATACTCCACTTTTTTCTTTCATAGCCTCAAAATTTATATCTCCCTTCTCTTTCTATCTCCACACTTCCTTCATTCCTATACTTCATAGCTTTAATTAATGTTCTCTTGACACAAACCTTTCATTTTTATTGCCAGTGATAACCACAATTACTACAACTCTTTGAGAAAACAATATAGCTGTTGTGTCAGCAATAATAAAATGCTCATATCTTGAGCCAGTATTCCACTGATAGGATTTTATTCTGAGAAAATACTTCAAGTAAGGAAAATAGTGAAAGGGACAAAATGTTAATGGCACTGATATCTATTCTGTTTTAAAAAATGGAAACCTTCTAGATATCCAACAATAGAATAATGGTTAAGCAAATTATTACTTATTCATTCAGTAGGCTAGTAGACATTCATTTATCACAATAGCTTCTTTTAAAATATATTGAAAGATGTTGTAAGTATCTTTATGCCAAAATGAAAAAGGAGAAAAATAAATCCAGGAAAGAAATAGAAAAACTGATCTGATTAGTATATTTCTGAAGCATTTGTATTTTCTGTATCATAATAATTGACATTCATTGAGCACACACCAGTGTCAGGCACATTACTAAAGCAATATTATAGAAGCAGTATTGAGTAGTTAGTAAGTGCTCTAAAGTCAAGTCCTAGCTCCATCACTTACTAGTATGTGATCTTGAAAAGGAAATGGGAGATAGTAACTATATCTACATTAAGTTATTAAATCCATATAAAGTGTCTGGTACATAGTAAGCCCTCATTAAAGTGTTTTTGTTACTAGACATTTTACAGACATCTCATTTAATCTTCACATCCTCACAACATTTATGAGATGGTGTTATTTTCATTTACATAAGAGAAAATTGAAACTCAGAATGTTTAAGTAGTTTGGTCAAATAACTTGCCCAAGTCACACAGCTAATAAGCAGTAGAGTTTTGATTGAGAACCCAAGCTATGACTTCTATTCCTGGCTCTGAGGGACTAGGTTGTTGCAGACTAATCTTTTTGCTGAGAACAACATGAAAGGGTGGATTTAAAAAAAGAAAAGAATAGGGGGCTTCCCTGGTGGCGCAGTGGTTGAGAATCTGCCTGCTAATGCAGGGGACACGGGTTCGAGCCCTGGTCTGGGAAGATCCCACATGCCGCAGAGCAACTGGGCCCGTGAGCCACAATTACTGAACCTGCGCATCTGGAGCCTGTGCTCTGCAACAAGAGAGGCCGCGATAGTGAGAGGCCCGCGCACCGCGGTGAAGAGTGGCCCCCGCTTGCCACAACTAGAGAAAGCCCTTGCACAGAAACAAAGACCCAACAGAGCCATAAATAAATAAATAAATAAATAAATAAATAAAATTTTTTTTAATTTAGAAAAGAATAGGGAAAGCATCAGAGACCTACTGAGGCAGCCAGGACTTAAACCAAAATCGTGGAGCCAAGGGAACTTCAAAAAAGCATGCTGATGTTCTAAGCTTCTCTTTTCCCCTTGAAGAATTTGCTGAATACATGGTGCAGAACAAAAATCTATGAAATTTAGCAGAGGATTTCTGCTAGAAGTAGAGAGCCAGTAGTCTCATGGGGCTGAGTACATAAAAATTGGAGTTTAGGTGTCCCCAGGTGGCCTGGACTGAGGAGCCAAGATCGTAGTAGGGAAGGGAAGCACCAAGAAATGATTTTGCTGCAGAGTCAGAGGCTAAGCAGAGCAGAAGCTAAGCAAGCTAAGCAGAAAATCCCTATAAAGCAGAGTGAATTTCTGTCCATCTCATGATGTTGACAAGCAAACATTAAAATTCAGGTCCCTCCAAGGAAGAAAGGACCTATAAACACCCCACACTCTCAATTAGCATTCCCTAGAGGACTATACCCTCTATACACAATAGACTTGAATACAAGAATAACTAGAAATAAGGAAGACTATTTCATAATTATATAAGGGTCATTCTACCAGGGAAAATGTGAGAACTATAAATTTGTATATATCTAATTCCAGTAATATGGCTTCAAAAAAATATTTTTTCAAGTTCACATGGGATATTTAACAAAGTAGATCTTATGATAGACCATAAAGCAAGTCTCAACAAATTTCATCCAGCATATGTTATCTGACTACAGTTCAATTAAGTAAGAAATGGATTATAAATAGTAGCTAGCAAACTCCCCCCAAAATATGTTTTGAATGACCCATTTGGCCAAAAAAGAAATCACAATTAAAACACATTTGCAACAGAATAGTAATGAAAATACAGTATATCAAAATATATGTGAATCAGCTAAAGCTATACTTGATGGGAAATTTATAGCCTTAAATGCCTACACTGGAAGAGAAAAAGTCCAAAACTAGTGATTTAAATATCATTCTGAAGAAATTAGGAAAAGAACTGCAAATTAAACTCAAAGTAAGTAGAAGAAAGGGAATTATAAAAAGTAGAAATTAATTAATTAAATAGAAAACAAGTGCACAATAGGAAATATCTACAGAGCCAAGAGTTCACTCTTTGAAAAGATCAGTAAAATGTGTAGACCTCTAGCAATACTAATCAAGAAAAGAACATATTCAATATTAAACTCTTGATCTTTTCCCTAATTCTACATCTCCAGTCTTCCTTATTTCTATAAATCTTATCTTCATAAATATCTACTAATATCTCAATTAGAAGTCTTGGGGTTGAGACACAGAGCTGGGAAAAGGGAGGCAGAGGAGGTGGAGGCAGACCCGGGCGCCGAGACCGACCAACAGACCGGCGGGGCTGGGCCACGCAGACCCGGCCCAGCGAGTCCCCCCCTGCACCACAACCTGAGCAAGGTCCCCAGGAGCCTGCCTCGGACTGGCCTGGGAGCCAGAGGCACCAGAGCAGATCCCGAATCAGGCTTTCCTCGGCCTCCAATGAGGGCTGGCCCTTTGGAAGGTGCCTTCTTCAGCAGCAGGACCAGGCAGGCCACCATGACCGAGAACTCCACATCCACCCCTGCAGCCAAGCCCAAGTGGGCCAAGGCCTCCAAGAAGTCCACAGACCACCCCAAGTATTCAGACATGACCATGGCTGCCATCCAGGCGGAGAACTGTGCTGGCTCTTCATGCCAGTCCATCCAGAAGTACATCAAGAGCCACTACAAGGTGGGTGAGAACGCCGACTCCCAGATCAAATTGTCCATCAAGCAATTGGTCACCACTGGGGTCCTCAAGCAGACCAAAAGGTGGGTGCCTCAGGGTCTTTCCGGCTGCCCAAGAGCGACAAGCCCAAGAGGTCAGTGGCCTTCAAGAAGACGAAGGAAGTCAAGAAGGTGGCCATGCCAAAGAAGGCCGCCAAGCCCAAGAAGGCTGCCTCCAAAGCCCCAAGCAAGAAGCCCGAAGCCACCCCAGTCAAGAAGGCCAGGGGGCTTCCCTGGTGGCGCAGTGGTTGAGAATCTGCCTGCCAGTGCAGGGGACACAGGTTCGCGCCCTGGTCTGGGAAGATCCCACATGCCGCGGAGCAATTAGGCCCGTGAGCCACAACTACTGAGCCTGCACGTCTGGAACCTGTGCCCCGCAACAAGAGAGGCTGCGACAGTGAGAGGCCCGTGCACCACGATAAAGAGTGGCCCCTGCTCGCCGCAACTAGAGAAAGCCCTTGCACAGAAACGAAGACCCAGCACAGCCAAAAATAAATAATTAATTAATTAATTAATTTAAAAAAAAAAAAAGCCAAAAAGAAGCCGGCTGCCACGCCCAAGAAAACCAAAAAACCCAAGACTGTCAAAGCCAAGCCAGTCAAGGCATCCAAGCCTAAGAAGGCCAAACCAGTGAAGCCCAAAGCCGAGTCCAGTGCCAAGAAGGCCGGTAAGAAGAAGTGACAATGAGGCTTTCCTTGTGGACACTCCTGCCTGTCTCCTATTTTCTGTAAATACTGTTCTCCTTTCTTCTCTCTTGATCCTCATCTGCAACCCTTTGCCCCTTTCCCTTCTGACTTTATAAAGAGACAGAATTTGTATTCCTCAGAAATTAGGGAATAATTCATTTTTCCTTAACCAATTATGCAAGGACAGCAACAACAAATCTCATCTCTGTAGTGATGAGAATGTACTTATATTTTGTTTTGTTAATTTGTTACTAATCTGCTTATGGGTTTGGGGATTTGTGTGGGTTTGTGTGTTTTGTTTAGTTACATGGTTGGTTCACTCTGAAGGTAAAAGTTGGGGTCGGGGGGAGGGGGAGAATGGGCAAGGCAGCTTCTTGTGGCTAGATGACAGGGAGCCCAGGAATTGTATGGTTTGTAGGAGTACCTATGAGGCCATCGAGTTTTCTTTAAGTTGAGCACTGCTTGTGAGAGTTTCAGAACCTTGGCCCTGAGGAGAGGGGTGGCAGCAGCTGGACGGCAAAGGAGGGAGGTGGAACAAAACCCTCTCTAGGCTGACTTCCACCTCCCAATGGTGAGCAGTGGGGCGTCCAAATCTAGTTTCTTTCTCACTTCTGTTAGTCTGTCTCAGTGGCCTCCCTGTTGTCCTAGGGACGTGGAGGAGGTTGAAGTGACAGCTTGTCCAAGAAACTGTGGCTTCTCTCAGTCAGCTGGAAACTAGCCACTGGGGGCGTGGGGGGGAAGTCTCTGGCTTCCAAAAGTCTCCTGTTAAACAGGAGTAGAAACTTTGGGGGAAGGGTGGAGAGTCAGTCAGCCAAGTGCCTCAGTGTGCCCTGTTGAAACTTGGGTTTTTCCACACAATTGGATTGTATCCTAGGAGGACCTTTTTCCTTTTCCCCTGATTTTTGGTTTCTCCTGTACAAGAAGTGGCTTTGCTTAGCAGTCTGGTGGCGCTCCAGCCCTGCCACCCACCACTTAAAAACCTCCCGACCTCTTTACTTCTGACTCTTTTATAAGTAGTTGTAGATGGGGGAGGAGGGGAGGGCGGGGAGTTGACAGTAAGACATACTGCAGCCGACTTTGAATTGCCAAGTAGTTTTACAGAGCTAGGTCTGTGTGTATGTGTGTGTATATGTATATATACATATCTAGGGCTAGTACTTATGTTTCACACCTGGGAGCTGGGAGAAAAAACCTGTACAGTCCTCCCTTTTTTTTAATAAAATAGAAGAACGCGCAATTGTGCGTCTCCCTCCCCCCCCCGCCTTTTTATTTGTAAACAAGTGTTATTTGTGCCTGGAAGAATTTGCTGTGTTTGTAATTTTCAAACTTTAAAATAAAATTGAAAAAACAAGGGAAAAAAAAAGTCTTGGGATTATTCTTGAGACCTCTCACTAACACACACACACACACACACACACACACACACACACACACACCATTCAGACCACTACAAAATTTTATTGATTCTACCTCTTAAATATATTGAATCCACCCTATATACTACATCTTCACTGCTATACCCTATTCTAAGCCACCATCACGCTGTGGTGGACTGTTGCAGTAGCTTCCCAACGGTAGCTTCCTTGATTCATTCTTACTACCCATCAATCCATTCTTTACATAGAAGTTAGAATGATCCTTTAAAAAGCATAAATATCATATCATGCCGTTCTTAAGAATTCTTAAAAGGTTTGCTCTTACGCTTTGGTGAAAACTCAAATGTTTAAGATAACCCCACGTCTCCGCAGGATATAGTCCCTGCTGCTCTCTCCTGACCACTTTACTCCAGCCCACTCTAGCCTTCTTTTACTTCTTCCAAAGTGCCAAGTTCTCACTCAAGTCCTAGTTCTTCAGCATGGAATGTACTTAACATTCAGCTCTCACTTTACTTCTTCAGAGAGGTCCCCTGTTTACGTGACATCTCCTACTGTTTTTCTGTAGTGTTCTGTTCTTTTCCTTCATGGCAGTTTTCACAATTTAAAATTGTATTTATTGGTATGTTTGCTTAATCTTTCACCTCAAACCATAATTTTCATGAAAGCAGAGACAGTTCACTGTTGTAGTCCTGGTGTCTTAACTAAGTGCCTGGTACATATTACGTGTTTGGTAAATATATGATGAATGAAAAAAGATAGCATGCCACCTTAGGTAAACTATATAGGTCAGGAACCATTTCATAGGTGTGCCCTGTACCCTGGGAGCGTGGAGGGATTGTTTCCTCTGGTTTAATCCTTTATTTCTTCAAAATAACTCTCTGAGAAAGGCACCATGTAATCATTGTAATGCCTGGAGACAGTTTCTGATGATTAGCCTGTCTTCTCAGTGATGTATATTTTATGTGCTAAGCTAAACTGGCAGTTGTGGGCAGATTTTATTTAAGCCCCTGCAAAGGAATACACCTGCCCGCATTTCTTAGATTGGAGCCTTGGAAACTAGAGGCAGAGTGTTCTCAGTGGCAGTCCTGGCTAAACAACTTATCTTCTTTTCTAGAACTACTTTTTTTTTTTTTTAAACATTAGAGCCCTACAAAGGAAATGTGGTCTAATTACATTTGCTTACTACTGAGATTGACAGTATTGTTTGTGTAAAGGTTGTTAGCTATTTTAGTCATATAAATGTGCCATAATGTTACCAAAGTACATGACTTGCCTTTTAATCACAAGGCAAAAATGACCACATTTCACAATACTAATGTCTTCGTATGTTTTATAAGATATACAGAGCTATTATGACTTGATATTACAAAGTATTCTACATTTTCTTAGAGAGCTTGTGTTTTCTTTCTTCATCTTAGAACTAATTTTTAATTAAATTTTTAATTGTTTTTAAGCTAATTTCAGTAAAATGAGATGCTTAATTGTATGTTTGGTATAAAATTATGAGTTCAACAATTTGAGACAGCTTTCAGGCCACTAGGATTTCTTGAAACTCATGAGAAAAATGTTTACTACCAATTTTAGACATTTTCATTTCAAAAGAAAATGTTTTATATGCCCGAAACTAGCTCAATACTAAATCAACTATACTTCAGTTTTTTAGAAAAGAAAATGTTTTAGGGACTTATATTTCTTAATGTATAGTAAATGAGGTATTCTTATTTATTTCTAAAGTCTAGGTACCATACTTAGAATTCTCCCATAAACTGAAAAAAGCATGCTGAATGTTTCTTACGCATATTATCAGGTTCAGGGCCATGATGGGAAAGGGAAATGAAACAAAAAGAGTGAGAATTCTCAATGACTGGTTTCTCACATCATCATATCATTATTACTGCTATTTTTAATTCTGCCTTTAACAAAATTGTTAATTCTTAGTGAAATAATTTTTAAAGCTTCATCTACTTATTGATATCTGTGGATTTACCAGACATTCATAGCTATTCTCACGTCAATGAAATTGGGAGTTTATAAATCATAAGAATTTGTAAATGTCTGCTGTCAGGTATGACTAAGTTTCTGAATTTCATAATCTACCGGTTGCTGCTGCGGGTTCTTTCTTGGGTTTTTGAAATGTAAATCACTGACTCTAGAGCTAGTGAAAGAATATGAGGAATATTGAAATTCTTCCTATAGTACTATAGCAGTGTACAAATATGGTACATTATGGTTATAGAAGGGGTGAGGAGACTTAAGTACTGGGAACTCTGCCGTTATGTGAAAACAGTCTTCTCAAGTGAATTGCCCGTTTAGAGACTATATTAAATAAATGTAATGGAGTGGTTTTTATGTTTATTTCTAGAAAGGGGAAAGAGCAGCTTTATTTTGCCAGAAAGACAGTGTCAGCTCTAGCCATTTATTTCCTAGCAAAACAAACTACCTGCAGAATTCTAATTGGCCTATTTCTTCTCCCTCACGTTTAATTAAAATCTTTCTCTAGCAATACGTGATACCGAGGATAGTGTATGGATTCATTTATTGTACCAAGAAAGACTTGGGTTAACTGTATATTTCTAGCTGCCAGCCTTTACTAGTTATTTATCTTCTACTTGTTTACCAGTCTTGTCTAACAGCACTAACACTGGTAAAGAGTAGGGTAGTTAAACTGTTTACAGTCTTCACCTTCTATGCCTATGTCACCATCCGTAGAGTTGTATTCCATTCTGCAAAGTGTTTAATGTTTACTTAGATAAGTAAAACCTTATCACACTAGAAATTACAGCTCAATTTTACTTTGTAGCTTAATTCCATCATGTAATAAAATAATCTTGGTGCATAGGATTGGAATTGATCTCTATTTGCATCCTACCTTAGAGTGCTGCCCTGTATATAAATATTGCTGCTCCAAGGGGGCTAGGTAGAAGACTAAGGATGAGTTGATATAATTGCATCCTTGTTATTAAAAAATAGAAAATGCCTCACCAATGGTGAAACAGCAATCGTTTTTATTTATCAAGGACACTATCCTGTTAGCTAAAAGTTGATCATCATCCAATAGGAAGCTTGAGTTCAAAGATTTTAAATTCAGAACACTGTTTTTCAAATAGAATAAGTGGATTTAAGTTCAGTAGTGTATCATTTTATGAACTGTTTTAGAAAGCAGTTAATACAGTATAATGATTGAGAGCTTTTTTCCTCCTGGGTATTAAATTGATAATTAAAGTGTTCTTTTTTTCAAACTATGCCCTCTTAGAGGGTAGGGAAGGCATGTTTAACCTGGTGTATTCAACTCTTTGCTGGGCTACATGTTTGTTGTTTCAGTACTTAATAAATATGCATAATAAATAAATTGTAGCTGCAGTTCTGAACCTACTTTGCTGTGACCTGTAATAGTCTGTTCTACACTCTGCTCTCTTTGTCTTTCAAGCAAATCACATCACCCAAAACTTATGACCCACTTCACTACAATGGTGCTGACATGTTTGGAGAGCCTAGAAAGAAGAATTGAAATTTAACTGGCATCATGGGATCTCAGTTGGTTTAACAGTTTCTCTTACCTTACTTGGTAATGCATGTATAGTAATACTGAATGGCATTTGCTCTCAAGGGATTTTAGAGTTGATTACAACAGAAATATATTGCAGGAAAGAACATAGATACTGTAATTAAAAGGGTTATGGGAGAGACTAGAAATTACTCTATCTGATAACCTGTTAATTTCAAGACCTAAAGCATGTATTTAAATATGATACTGTGGAAAATAATCTTCCTAGTTCAAAAATTAATAGTAAGCTCCATCATAAGTAGTTATGTATATTGAGCATTAAATCTTATGATACTCATTTATTTCATCTCTTAAAAACTGTTTATTTCCTGGACATAAACTATTTGATACACAGGCATACCTCAGAGATATTGCAGGTTCGGTTCCAGACCACCGCAATAATGTGGTAACTGCAACAAAGCAAGGCATACGAATTTTTTGGTTTCCCAGTGCATATAAAAGTTAATGTTTATTCTATACTGTAGTCTATTAAGTCTGCAATAGCATTATGTCTAAAAAATAATACAATACTTAATTTAAAAATATTGCTGAAAAATACCAACCATCATCTGAGCCTTCAGCAAGTTATAATCTTTTTGCAACATCAAAGATCATAGATCGCCATAACAAATATAATAATAATGAAAAAGCTTGAAATATTGCAAGAATTACCAAAATGTCACACAGAGACACGAAGTGAGCAAATGCTTTTGGAAAAATGGCACTGATAGACTTGCTTGACACAAGGTTGCTGCAATGCACCAATTTGTAAAAAAAAAAAAAACAAAAAAAACACACAGTATCCACAAATCACAATAAAACAGGTGTGCCTGGAGTTTACTGTTCTTTTATTTACTTAAAGAAAAGAGAAGGTCAGGACTGCATTTTTTTACTGAGTATTTGTCATCTATATATAATAGTCTTATTGGCAAGTCAGCTGAATCTTATTCCCTAAGGGATAAATTTGTAAGATGTTTCATGTGAACAAATAGAGGGTATCAAATATGTGAATTCAACATAGAGAAAACTTAGTTTTTTTAATATATTGTTTTCAATAACTATACTTTTTGTGTTCTAGTTCATTTAAACATATCAAAATTCCTTTTTCTGATCCCAAAACTGGTTTAAAGGTGGTCATTCACTATTATGGGGCCAAGTTTTATTGTTTATTCTAATGATAAAATTATGTATCCTTACTGTAAGACATTCAAACTTTAAGCATTCAAAACAAGCATAACTTCTTTTGCTTTCAAACAGAATTTTAAAAAGAAAAAAGTAAAAATCACCAGAAGACAGTGGGTAGCCTCTTGAATGATTTTAAACAAGGAATGATATGCATAAGTAGCTTTGTATTTTAGAAAGATCACTGGCAGCTGTATGGAAACAGATTGGAGGCAGGAAGGACAGGCAGGATGGACGCTGTTAGAGTACCCAGGCCAAGAAAAATAAAGGCTTTAACTGAGATAGTAATCACGGGAACATGGAAGAGGAGACAGGATCAACTGGGTTTTGGTAAGGGATTGCACGTGGTGAGAAGGGCAGGGGAAATGCTGAAAAGGACGCCCAGGTTTTTAGACTGAGTGACGAGTAGCGTACCCTCAACTGACATAGAGAACATGGGAGATGGAACAGGTTTCGAGGAAAAGATTATGGTTATGATTCGGTTTTATACGTGTAAAGTGTGAGTTGCCAATGGCACACCAAAGGAGGATAATCTTTGCCATTTGAGATACAGGCCTGGAATTTGAGAGTTGGTTTTAGATGTCATCAGTATAAGTGGTTGTTGAAACATTGGGACTGAGAGAGATCACTAGGAAAACATGTAGAGAGAAAAGGGCCAAAGTCTGAAGAAATGGCTAAAGAGATGGGGGAAAAAACAAGAGGGTAGTAAATAGGAAACAATGGAAGAAGAGTTCGAAGAGGAAAAGTCATTTAGAGCATCAAATGCCAGTTAGCAACCAAAGAGGTTGAAGATTGAGAAGTGTTCATTGAAATTAGCAACTTAGAGATGACTGGTATCTGAGGATAGTCGGCAGAGTGAGTTAGGGAAAGAAACCAGATAACCGTGTGTTTCAGATTGGGTAGCAGCAGTGACTAGAATAATCTTTCAGGTAGTTTGGTTATAAAGAAAAGGTAAATGTATGGGCAGTTGCTTAGAACGGAGGATAGGAATTAATAAAGGGTTTTATTATAAATTTTGATTTCTTTCTTTCTTAGGAACAGAGTATATTTATATCTGAAGGAAAAAAGAATAGTCATTGTTGCCAAAGAGGTTAAAATAATGGTAAGAGAACCAAAATACTTGAAGAAGCTAGAAGGATATCCAGAGCATGGTGTCTTCCATGGAGAAGACAGATACTTACATAAAAAATTCATAGCACAAACTGATGTAATTCCTGATGATAGAATTTAAGTGCCACGCGTTAGATGAATAAAACGAGAAGGCTGGTAGCTCCAGAGGAGTTGAGAAGATTTTGATTCTGATGTCAAATGCTAAACTCAGTTGGGTATCCTCCATTTAGTTTTCTACTTTGAAAATCAGTGCATCATTTAGAAGTGTGTAACATAAGCCTTCAGTTCATTATTGCTGATGAGAATCTTTAGTTGTGTATAAGATTTCCCTGGCTCAGTCTGATAGATGACCTTCACTGTCTTCAGGCATTTAATCGATCTATGTTTCTATGCCAGCTCCATAAAACCATCAGCGGTACCTTTTCTCTTGGAAAGCACAGCCATGCAAGAATTTCTCTTGCAGATTACAATAAAGCTTTACTATTAATAAGTTGTCCTCATTATTACTATTTTTTTAATATAACTTTATTTATTTATTTACTTTTGGCTGTGTTGGGTCTTCGTTGCTGCACATAGGCTTTCTCTAGTTGCGACGAGTGGGGGCTACTCTCTGTTGCGGTGCGCGGGCTTCTCATTGTGGTGGCTTCTCTTGTTGCGGAGCTCCAGCTCTAGGCACGCGGGCTTAAGTAGTTGTGGCACACAGGGTCAGTCGTTGTGGCTCGTGGACTTAGTTGCTCCGCTGCATGTGGGATCTTCCCGGACCAGGGCTCGAACCCATGTCCCCTGCATTGGCAGGAGGATTCTTAACCACTGCGCCACCAGGGAAGTCCCTCATTATTACTTCATATTCTTCCTCAAAACTTCCCCAGAATCATGAAATAATAACATTTTGTTTTTACAAAGTTCATGCTGCAGATAATCTATCTGTAGATAATCTTGAGTCTGTCTTGATTATTGTTCTCTTCTGTGCAATAAAGGACAACACAGTAAGAATATGAGGTTGTAATAGTAAATAGGCAACCATAGATGTGAAGTGATCGTATAGGCAAAGTGTTAGTGTTTGACTTTTTAAACAGAAGGCCTGAATTCTATGAATATTACTAGAACATATATTATCTTGAGTGTGAGAAAAATCTCATTCTGGTTTTCCATTCATCTCCTAAACTTTTACTCTATAGAGGCTTTTTAATGCCTTAACATACACAATTCTATGAATTAATTGTCCAGTTGGCTCTTTGAGGTTAGGGAAGTGCTTTTATGTTTGTTAATGAAGTCCAGTGTGATTCATTGCTTTAGGCATAACAGTGCTTTCCATATATTTATCTTTATTCCCAGTGTACAGGTCAAAATAATCACCATTGACTTGACTTATTTTTTTGTCTAAGAAATAACACTTCTCATCTTCCCAATCTAAACATTTGATGGTAAACACTCTCCAAATCCAAGTGAGTTAGTATGTTTCATGAGGAACTCTGATATTCTAATGTGTTAAGCATTGAGATATACCCCTTTCTGCTCTCATGAGCACACAGATATGGCCAGCTATTGATATATACTGTAAATATTGACATACATTTAAAATTCATATTTTGAGTAAAAATCTACAAGCTGGTTATCTACTCAGGTTGATGCATAGCATTAGAATACTTTGGTTGAAAGAGTAAAGTTCAACAGAGGTGTAGGGAAAGAGTAAATGAAAGAAATATGGACTAATAAAAATATAGAATTCTAGAATTTTTAGAGTGGAAAGAGATCTCAGCAGTTATCAGATAAGCCTTGGGAAAACTGAGTGTGTATGACTTAGAAAAGGGAGCACACTTATTCTCTATATTCCTGAAAGAGTAGAATGAAAATCTCATATAGAAGCTCCTTGGGGATAAGTTTGGAGTTCATTATAAAGAAGAACCTTCTAGGGACTTCCCTGGCAGTCCAGTGGTTAAGACTCCGTGCTTCCACTGCAGGGGGCACGGGTTTGATCCCTGGTCAGGGAATGAAGATCCCGCATGCCGCAGGGCTCGGCCAAAAAAAGGGAAAAAAAAAAACCTTCTAGTGGTCAGAGCTATTTAGAAGTGGGAGTAGACATCCCCAAGTGAGATATTCAGGTCGGGAGCTGAGCATTGGATGTGTAGTTGGACCCAGTGACATTTGTGAGATCTTCCAATCCTTGAATTCTTACCTAAACCAATGACCAACATTTCTCTCTTTTCTTTTAACTTTTTTAAACTGCGGTATGTACAGTAAAGTGCACAAATCTTAAATGTACAAGTCAATGAATGTTTATGTATATATGCACCTGAGAATATTTCCAGCTCTTCAGGAGGCTCTAGTCAGTACCCTCTCTCCCTCTATTATAGATAATCACTATTCTGATTTCTGCCACCAAAAAATAGTTTTACCTATACTTAAACATCACGTAAGTAGATTCACAGAATATTTATTGTTGTGGGTCTGGCTTCTTTTGCTCATCGTTATTTCTGTGAGGTTCATCCATGCTACATGTAGCAGTAGTTCAATCTCTGTAATATTGCACTAATGTCATTGTAGGAATGTCTCGAAATGTAGCCATGCCACTGTTGATTGACATGTGGGTTGGTTCCACTTTGAGACTGTAAAATAACAGTGCTATGAACAATCTTTACATGTCTTTTGGTAGACACCTGCACTCGTATCTCTAGGATATGTTACTAGGAATGGATTGCTGTTTCATGGGATAGGTTTAGGTTTATTTTAGCAGTTACTGCCAAGCAATTTTCCAAAGTGACTGTGCACATTAGATTCCCACTAGCAACATAATGAGAATTTCAGTTCCTGCTCATCCCTGCCAGCACTGTGTATTGTCAGTCTTTTTTATTTTAGCCATTGAATATGTTGTAGTATTTCTTTTTCTATGGTTATTGATCATTTGGATAGTCTCTCTTAGGAAGTGCTTATTTTATTTTTAGCCTTTTTTTAAATTGGGTCATTTATCTTTATCTTGCTGGTTTGTAGGAATTCTTTACATATTCTGAATATGGGTCTTTAGGGAATTATATGTATTACAAATATAATTTCCTAGTCTATGCCTTACTTTTTCACTCTTTTAACATGGTCTTTTTTTTTTTTTTAATTTTTATTTATTATTTATTTATTATGTTTATTTTTGGCTGTGTTGGGTCTTCGTTTCTGTGTGAGGGCTTTCTCCAGTTGCGGCGAGTGGGGGCCACTCTTCATCGCGGTGCGCGGGCCTGTCACTATCGCGGCCTCTCTTGTTGCGGAGCAGAGGCTCCAGACGCTCAGGCTCAGTAGTTGTGGCTCACGGGCCCAGTTGCTCCGCGGCATGTGGGATCTTCCCAGACCAGGGCTCGAACCCGTGTCCCCTGCATTGGCAGGCAGATTCTCAACCACTGCGCCACCAGGGAAGCCCTAACATGGTCTTTGATGAACAGACATTCTTAATTTTAGTTAAGTGCAATTTATCATTTTTCTCTTTTGTGGTTAGTGCTTTTTGTTTCCTCTTCAAGAAGTCTTTGTCTAGCCCAAGGTCATGAAGACATTTAGACCAATAATTCTTTTTTTTTTTTTTTAATTTTTTGGCCGCACCATGCAGCATGCGGGGATCTTAGTTCCCTGACCAGGGATCAAACCCGCGCCCCCTGCAGCGGAAACATGGAGTCTTAACCACTGGACGGCCAGAGAAGTCCCCCAGACCAATAATTCTTGAATTCTAATACTAAATTAGATAATGGTAAACTTTCATTTGTTCATACACCAAAAAAAGAAATAAATGTATACAACTGTACTATTTTCTCCCATATTTTAATTCTTAAGCTTTCAGCATTAGCTGTGAATAAGTAGATAATTATGACGATACTAAATCTGAAATTTACTGTCAGGATACTTGGTTATTGCTATGGTAACAAAACCACTACAAAATCTCAGTGGCTTTTTTTCTCACTCATGCTACTTGTACAAAGTGGGTTAACGGGGGCTATGCTGTTTTTGTTCACTTAGGCAACCATGTTGATGTAAACTCCATTATAATATATACTTTCATGATCACTGTAATAGGGGAAGGGAAATATGGAAAATTGCTTTTGGACTCTTAAACTTTCTGCCTAGAAGTATCATGTGCCACTATGAGTTGACCCTATGAGTTCCATCAACCTTGCCTAATTTCAGAGGTCGTGAGGAAGTGTAATCTTACACTTCCTGAAAGGAGAGCTAAAATATTTGTGAATAGCCATAATAATGACAGTCACAGTTAACTTGGGCAAGTTACTTAACGTCTCTCAATGGATCAGTTTGTTCACTGTAAAATAGAGGCTAATGATAGTATCTATCTCATGTGGTAGTTGTGAGGATTAAATGGGGTAATACATGTAAACCCTTAGAATACTGCCTGATACTTAGTAAACACTCAATATATGTGTGCTAATATTACTGCTATCATTGTTATTAGGCTCTTACTATGTGATGGACACCATACTACCTGCTTTACATGGATTAATTATTCAAATAACTCCCATAGTATCTACTGTAACTATCCTCATTTACAGATGAGAAAACTTAGGTTCAGAGATATTAACTAACTTGCTCACGGTCCACAACTAAAACATAAAAGGTGGGATTTGAATTCAGGCAGTCTGATTTCAGAGCCTGCAATATTAACCATGACTCCCTCCCAGATAGCAAATAAATATTAACAGAAGAATTCAGAAATGCATCCTGTGCTTAGAGAACTCTGTGTTTGTATATGTACAGTTCATGGTTATGAGTTTATAGTGAACTTTTAATATATTTCTATTTTCTGCTAGTTTGTAAAGTTGTTTCTAGTTCATATCATTTAATTAACAGTACTGTTTCATGGTGTTCTGTCGTGGTCTTACATCTAAACAAATTTAGAACTGATATTGTCCTTCATTAACAGATGAAGAAACTTAGGCCAGAATGTTTTAGTGATCCCAGAAGACATAGCTAGTTGGTGTCATGCCTGAACTCAGACTCAGACTTCCTGACTTCTGTTCAGAGCTCTTCCTACTGCCTCGGGTTACCTCCCTGTAGTTTACATGGCACACAATCCTTTATCAAAAATTTGAGATGCTTTGGTTCTTCCTCCCCCCAAATTTGAGTGAGTTTGTTGTAGAAAACTGCAATTGTGCTTCTTCCTCATAGCTCACATTGGTACGTCTTGATTTTAAGTTACTAACTTTGTCTTTTAAATATTCTAATGTTACTAAACACCAAGAATCAAATTAGATATTTGGAGAGACTTTGTAATAAGAATAAATACCTCCAGAGAAAATGTTTCCGTGGCAAAACATTGTAATGATGAGCTTTTTCATGTAAGCCAGATTTGGAGTCAAATTTCTGAAGGAAAAGGGATGACAGTGGAATTAGAAATGGATCAAGTATACTATATTTGAGGTATATCTCAAGATACATTAGCAAGAAGTAAAATGACTATTTACTCATAAACAGCTTGTTACTTTTCCTACCAGTGACATGAGAATGTACATTTATCAACCTCAGATATATTGTAGTTTTCAGAATTAAACCTTTTAAGGAAATGCCAAAGCATATTAATTTCATGGTCATGGTCTGTTTTCTCATAATTAAATGGGATTTTTGTATGATATTTGCAGTGTATTGTCATGTAATTTTATCTGGAAGGTTAACAGGATATAAATTGAGTTAACCTATAGTTCTAGCCAATAATAGGAATTACTCATTCTATTGCTGTGTGGTAGCGAATGAGTAGGAAGGAAGTCACAGCACTTCTTTTTCTCTCAGTATCGAAAGTTCTCAGGTATCTGTCAGGAAGATGAACCTAACCTGTGCCACATGGTAATGCATTCATAGGGAAATATATTGTTGTCTTGAGAGTACATGATACTTTCTCCTGGTCTCCTATAGTTTCAAACATTTCTTTTTGCATTAGAATAAACACTGTTTTATAAAATTGAATGCAGAATTTAAATGAATTTTTTAATATAAAACAGACAGTTTATAAACTGTGCTCTCATACTTTTCCTGCTAGACATGTTTACTCTTCTCTGTCCTGAAGGGCTCATTCTGATTTGAGAGAGCGAGACAATGAATTTATCACTAGAAATTATCCCTAAGGCTCCTTTCAGCAATAAGGTAGTATATTTTCTGGAGAGGAAAATGGGAAGAGTCTGGTCAAAGGGAATTTTAGTTCTATGTGTAGTAAAAAGTTTTAAAAAGAAAGTGTATTCATAAAAAGAAAGTGTATTGCATGTGAAATTAAAATTGAAGTTTAAAAGGTCTGTGATTTTTTATGGTACTTTCCTCTTTCTTTAAAGTAACACAACCATATTACTGAATGTTGGGGAGTAAAAACAAAGACTGGAAAGTAATTACTCATAATTTCATCATCCTAAAACATTATTACTTTGAGCATTTGGGTGTGTTTCCTTCCAATCTTACGTATCTCTTCTTTTGACATAACTATAATATGTGTAATATACTTTTTTTAATTTAATTGTATTTTTTATACAGCAGGTTCATATTAATTATTCATTTTATACATATTACTGTATATATGTCAATCCCAATTCATCACACCACCACCCCCCCACCACTTTCCCCCCTTGGTGTCCATACGTATGTTCTCTGCATCTGTGTCTCAATTTCTGCCCTGCAAACCAGTTCATCTGTACCATCTTCCTAGGTTCCACATATATGCGTGAATATATTATATTTGTTTTTCTCTTTCTGACTTACTTCACTCTGTATGACAGTCTCTAGATCCATCCATGTCTATACAAATGACCCAATATCGTTCCTTTTTATGACTGAGTCATATTCCATTGTATATATATATCACATCTTCTTTATCCATTTGTCTGTCGATGGGCATTTAGGTTGCTTCCATGACCTGGCTATTGTAAATAGTGCTGCAATGAACATTGGGGTGCATGTGTCTTTTTTTTAATTTATTTAATTTTTTTTTTTTAATTTATTTATTTTTATGGCTGTGTTGGGTCTTCGTTTCTGTGCAAGGGCTTTCTCTAGTTGTGGCAAGCGGGGACCACTCTTCATCGCGGTGCGCGGGCCTCTCACTATCGCGGCCTCTCTTGTTGTGGAGCACAGGCTCCAGATGCGCAGGCTCAGTAGTTGTGGCTCACGGGCCCAGCCGCTCCACGGCATGTGGGATCTTCCCAGACCAGGGCTCGAACCTGTGTGCCCTGCATTAGCAGGCAGATTCTCAACCACTGCGCCACCAGGGAAGCCCTATTTATTTTTTTATACAGCAGGTTCTTATTAGTTATCCATTTTATACATATTAGTGTATATATGTCAGTCCCAATCTCCCAATTCATCACACCACCACCACCACCACCCCCACCACTTTCCCCCTTTGGTGTCCATATGTTTGTTCTCTGCATCTGTGTCTCAATTTCTGCCCTGCAAACCAGTTCATCTGTACCATTTTTCTAGGTTCCGCATATATGCGTTAATATACAATATTTGTTTTTCTCTTTCTGACTTACTTCACTCTGTATGACAGTCTCTAGATCCATCCACGTCTCTACAAATGACCCAATTTCGTTCCTTTTTATGGGTGAGTCATATTCCATTGTATATATGTACCACATCTTCTTTATCCATTCATCTGTTGATGGGCATTTAGGTTGCTTCCATGTCCTGGCTGTTGTAAATAGTGCTGCAATAAACATTGGGGTGCATGTGTCTTTTTGAATTATGGTTCTCTCAGAGTATATGCCCAGTAGTGGGATTGCTGGGTCATATGGTAATTCTACTTTTAGTTTTTTAAGGAACCTCCATACTGTTCTCCATAGTGGCTGTATCAATTTACATTCCCACCAAGAGTGCAAGAGGGTTCCCTTTTCTCCACACCCTCTCCAGCATTTGTTGTTTGTAGATTTTCTGATGATGCCCATTCTAACTGGTGTGAGGTGATACCTCGTTGTAGTTTTGATTTGCATTTCTCTAATAATTAGTGATGTAGAGCAGCTTTTCATGTGCTTCTTGGCCATCTGTATGTCTTCTTTGGAGAAATGTCTATTTAGGTCTTCTGCCCATTTTTTGATTGGGTTGTTTGTTTTTTTAATATTGAGCTGCATGAGCTGTTTATATATTTTGGAGATTAATCCTTTGTTGATTCGTTTGCAAATATTTTCTCCCATTCTGAGGGTTGTCTTTTCGTCTTGTTTGTAGTTTGCTTTGCAAAGGCTTTGAAGTTTCATTAGGTCCCATTTGTTTATTTTTGTTTTTATTTCCATTGCTCTACGAGGTGGATCAAAAAAGATCTTGCTGTGATTTATGTCAAAGAGTGTTCTTCCTATGTTTTCCTCTCAGGGTTTTATAGTGTCCGGTCTTATATTTAGGTCTTTAATCCATTTTGAGTTTATTTTTGTGTATGGTGTTAGGGAGTGTTCTAATTTCATTCTTTTACATGTAGCTGTCCAGTTTTCCCAGCACCACTTATGGAAGAGACTGTCTTTTCTCCATTGTATATCCTTGCCTCCTTTGTCATAGATTAGTTGACCATATGTGTGTGGGTTTATCTCTGGGCTTTCTATCCTGTTCCATTGATCTATATTTCTGTTTTTGTGCCAGTACCATACTGTCTTGATTACTGTAGCTTTGTAGTATAGTCTGAAGTCAGGGAGTCTGATTCCTCCAGCTCTGTTTTTTTCCCTCAAGACTGCTTTGACTATTCGGGGTCTTTTGTGTCTCCATACGAATTTTAAGATTTTTTGTTCTAGTTCCGTAAAAAATGCCATTGGTAATTTGATAGGGATTGCATTAAATCTGTAGATTGCTTTGGGTAGTAGAGTCATTTTCACAATGTTGATTCTTCCAATCCAAGAACATGGTATATCTCTCCATCTGTTTGTATCATCTTTAATTTCTTTCATCAGTGTCTTATAGTTTTCTGCATACAGGTCTTTTGTCTCCCTAGGTAGGTTTACTCCTAGGTATTTTATTGTTTTTGTTACAGTGGTAAATGGCAGTGTTTCCTTTATTTCTCTTTCCGATTTTTCATCATTAGTGTATAGGAATGCAAGAGATTTCTGTACATTGATTTTGTATCCTGCAACTTTACCAAATTCATTGATTAGCTCTAGTAGTTTTCTGGTGGCATCTTTAGGATTCTCTATGTATAGTATCATGTCATCTGCAAACAGTGACAGTTTTACTTCTTCTTTTCCAATTTATAGTCCTTTTATTTCTTTTTCTTCTCTGATTGCCATGGCTAGGACTTCCAAAACTATGTTGAATAATAGTGGCAAGAGTGGACATCCTTGTTTTCCTCCTGATCTTAGAAGAAATGCTTTCAGTTTTTCACCATTGAGAATGATGTTTGCTGTGGGTTTGTCATATATGGCCTTTATTATGTTGAGGTAGGTTCCCTCTATGCCCACTTTCTGGAGAGTTTTTATCATAAATCGGTGTTGAATTTTGTCAAAACCTTTTTCTGCATCTATTGAGATGATCATATGGTTTTTATTCTTCAGTTTGTTAATATGGTGTATCACAATGTGTAATATACTTTCTCATAAATATTTCATTGAAAACCTTGTATCATAATTAGCAAAAATAGCTTTTACGTTATTTTATTGTTTGCAGATAACATAAAGAAATATTTATTTGCTCCGCACAATACCTTTTTGAGTTAAATAGAGAAGGTATTATTAGCACCATTTTACATATCAAGGTATTGAAAGCAGAAATCACATAATGCCTCTACTTGGTCCTATAGTGAATTTCTGTTCTCCGCAGAAGTACTTGCTACCACAGGCGAGTGAATGCATTTAATGTAGAAGGAAGAGCAAAACAAATCATTCTGCAAATTCTTATTCTGTGGGACATAGTCCTGCCTTACTGGGCTAGGTGAGCCTTTCAACAGCAATAGGCAACTCTGGAAATACAAATTTTGTCAGATTTTAGTAAATACACTCAAACACCAAGAATCTTGAGGTGATTTAGTCTGGTTACTCCTCAGTTAGTTACTGCTAATATGTGGTTGTTTTTTTACTATTGCTCTTTTTTTTTTTGAATTTTATTATATTTATTTTTTTATACAGCAGGTTCTTATTCGTTATCCATTTTATACATATTAGTGTATACATGTCAATCCCAATCTCCCAATTCATCCCACCACCACCATCACCCCCCCACCACTTTTCCCCCTTGGTGTCCATACATTTGTTCTCTACATCTGTGTCTCTATTTCTGCCCTGCAAACCAGTTCATCTGTACCATTTTCCTAGGTTCCACATATATGCATTAATAAACGATATTTGTTTTTCTCTTTGACTTACTTCACTCTGTATGACAGTCTCTAGATCCATCCACGTCTCTACAAATGACCCAATTTCATTCCTTTTTATGGCTGAGTCATATTCCATTGTATATATGTACCACATCTTCTTTATCCATTCGTCTGTTTTTAAACTTGGTTTTAAACTTGTTTTTGTTTCACCTAGAAACAACGGAAACAAAATCAGTAGCTTGTAAACCAGGAAGATAACATCTAAGCGCTTGATTGGAATTGCCATCTGTGTATGAAGGGCGAAGGCTTTTCATACTGGGAAGGGTATTTAAAGGAAAAATGTTCCTGGGAAACTGCTCTTCTAGAGCTTTAAATGTGTCACGTTCGAATTCTATGGCTATTTGATTTACTTTCTGAAGTCCTGAGCATTATCAGCTTTAGGATTCAAAAGCAAAATATAGAAAAATAGTTCTGAGTTTTAAGTTTTGTTTCTTTCATTAAACTGCTCTATTAAACTGCAACTGTGCCTATTTGTTTTGTAGGGAAAAGCGTGAATTTCAAAAGCAAAATATAGCAAAATCTGAGTTTTAAATATTCTCTCTTTCAGTTTAAACTGTTCTGTTAAACTGCAATTGTGCCTATTTGTTTTGTGAGGAAAACTGTGAATTTCACTTTATTATTCCATTAACTGCCTTTGACTCACTGCAGCTAACTTTTTTTGTTGTTTTTGTCTTCAACTTTTAACTAACGAAAACTTCCTTACTACCCAAAGCTCTCTGTTTTTTCTTTTAGGAATTCTCCCTAGGAAGAGAATTTACTTTGTATTAAATTAAATTGATTGATTAAAATAAATTTGATTAAAATGAAGAACCTTTGATGGGATCTATTTCCTTTTATTACACTATAGTTTTTATAAGTGATCTCTGACTTTCCTTAAACATCATCTTTTACTTTTAGTATTCATCAGATTTGGAAGAGTAAAAGGTTTGGGAATTATTGACTGTAGCAGAAAAGAACATCCTTTCCATCTCTTCTTTGCAGTGTTGTTTCACAGCTGTAAGTTTGAGCTGAAGAAAGCAGTGTAAAACATAAGAAAGTAGAGGAGCAGTGTTCCTTGAACCAGTAAGGACCCTTGCCCTAGAACTGTTAACTATTAAGTTTTTGTTTGGGTCAAGATACTAGAGACCTTTGTTGCTTCTGCTTTCTCATATATAGCTTTCTCAGACTCCAGGCTTGAATAATTTTGTTTAAGAACTAGAAATGAATACTATCTGCCTCCTTAATATGAGTCTGGATTCTAAACATGTAAGTACCCTGAACTAAGTGTTTCTTCTCAGGTTTTACTCACTTAGTAGTTTCTGTTTCCTTCAGATCTCTAATGCTCTGTGAATTCACTACGATCATTAGCAGTTATCTTAGCTGGTCACCCCATCTATTTAATTCATCTGTATTTCTTCCCTGTTTTCTCATATATTTAAATAGATAAATAAGTAAATAAGTAACTTTACACACATTAGCTACTACAGCCTTTGCAATTTTTTTTTTACTGTTTACCCTTCTGTGCCCCAATAGATTACGAACTCTAAAGGACAAGAATTTCTTCTTAATCTTAATTACCTCTGTGTCTTTGATACCTTACACAGTGACATGTAGTAAACTGTGAAAAGCATTGCTTTTTCAAAATTCATTTCCCTCTTGGTAAACATAAAATTCCTCTTTTCTGATATAACCTCCATGAGAATCACTAAGAAGCGAGTGAAAAAATATATATCATGTGGCTTCCTAGATGGAGTAGGAAGTTCCCCCCTCTCACGTCTCCTCCCCTGCCTCATACACGCCTACCTTTTACTGTTTCATAGTACCCCAGTGTCCCAGGAAATTGTTTGGGAAAGTACTTTACACTAAGGAAGTACTCCCAAATTTTATTGGATTATTTTGACTCTTATTTCTGGCACTGGTCCAGAAGTTTCTTACTTGGGCAGTTATCTGTTTACTAATAATAAAAGCAGTGCTTGAATAGGCTGTGTAGGAAGGGCAATTTGGGACCAACAGTCACCATGAAAAAGCCAAATATGTGGACTGTGACCTCAAAAGGCAACACCCTGCTTGTAAAGTGACAAATTTGCTTTGGCAGAGGAAAATGTTTCTTATTTTCTCTGTGTTATCACAGTGCTTTAACCTGATACAAAACACTATGTCTAGATGTTCAGGGTTGTTTTTTTTTTTCACAACATATTTTGTGTCCTGATGGTAACAATCCTCCATCAAGATTCCACTGAGAAGAAAAAAATGCATGTACAGGGATCAAACTATCTCAAAAGAAATCTAAACTGTGCCCAGTTTCTTTTGATGATCTAGTACTTCTGTATTTTGTAGAAAATACCTAACTCAAAAGTTTGCAAAACTCTCACTTCAAAAAATCATAAACAACGATAGAAGATTTATGTTTGTTTCTAACCCTGGCCTCTTCTTCCCACTTATCATTGTTGTCTGAGAACAGTGTCTCTAGACCAAGGAGAATAACAGCACACACCACTTGACACCAGGCATAATCTTAGTCACACGTAAAGGTACTCAACAAATGTTTGTTGTTCAAATATAAATTCTGCAAGCATTTGCCTTAAAAAGAGGCTGGATTATTTCCTTTATGGCCCAAAAAAACCCACTATATTTAACTACAAAAAATTGGAAGTAATATATTGTCAGTATAGCTTTATCACTAAACAGGTTATAAAACTACAGTTAAAATATATGCAGGCCACAGTTAGATTCTATTCCTAATTTTTTTTTCCATTTATTTTGAACTGAGAAATTGGCTCTACCTTCAAAATACATCAAGAATCTGACCACTTCTCATCACCTCCACTACTACCACTGTGATCCAATCCACCATCAACTTTCAGATGGATTACTGCAATAGATTCCTAAGTGATCTCCTTACTTCTGCCCTTGACCCTCTTCACCCTTCATTCTATTCTCCAAACTGCAGCCAGGGTGATCTTATAAAAATGGCTGATCCCATGCCTTATCTACTCAAAACGTTCTAGTGGCTTTGCAACTCAAGAGTAAAGGCCAGTCTTTACTATGATTTACAAAGCCATATATGGTCTGGTCCCCTATAGCAGTCAGCATCATCTACTATTTTTGCCCCTATTTCAATCCAGCCAGATTTGCTGCCTCCTTCAATCATACCAAGTGTACGCCTTGCATGTGTTCCCCCTGCCTGGACCACTCTGTCCTCACACATGTGCACAGCTCTTCATCTCCTTTAGGTCTTTCCCCAAAGGTTACCTCAGTGAAGCCTTTCCTGGCCTCTATTTAAAATTCCAGAACCCCCTTCCCTTGAACTCTTCCTGGGCTCTTTCCTTGCTCTCTTTTTTTCTTTGTACTTATCACTATGTAACATTATTCATTTTACTTATTTTATCTTGTTTTTTGTCTGTATCCCATTATACTGAGCTCAGTAAGGGTGGGGCTTTTTGCCTGTTTTGATTGCTGCTATATCCCCAGTACATATAAAGTGCCTACAGTGTTAGATACCCAATAAATACTTGTTGAATGAATGAATCAGTTTCTCTATTATTTAGTTCTTAGACTAGCCTACTACATTTTTAAAAATTAACAGTAGTCATGGTTACAGGAGCCTGGGCTGTAGAGTCTAGGAATAGAGAGCCACATTTTCTGCTCACTCCAACACCCAGCCAAACGCACACCTCTATGCCCTTCTTAGGTACTGAAACAACCCTAAGCCTTAAACTCTAATTATCTCCCCCATCCTACCCATCCCACAAAAAGTAAGTACTTAATTACCACCAAATTACCTACCCTTATCTTTTGCCCCCTCATCTCCCGTATCAAAACCTACAGTTAGAGAGTTCTTAATGAACCCCAGTTAACTGCCTAGTGGGATTAGCCAGTGTTCTTATTACCTCTGTAAAACATATTGATTAATGCCCACAGCCTGCTTAATGCTCTTAGCTAAATGTTCACAGCTGGTAGATCATTCTGTAGTAAGCTTCTTCTTTCACTTGCTCCTGTTAAATTGTATGCATATAAAAATCAGTTGTATTTATTCCTCAACTTCAGGGCTATCTTACAATAAATTGTATAATTATAATATATGAAATTAATTTTTAAATTAATAAACTTTATATTTTAGAGCAGTTTTAGGTTCACAGAAAAATTAAGCAGAAAGTACAGAGTTCCCATATACTCCATGTCCCCATATGTGTACAACCTACCCCACTCTTAACACCCCCTACCAGAGTGGTACATTTGTTATAGTTAATGAGCCTACATTGACACATAATCATCACCCAATTCCATAGTTTACATTAGGGTTCACTCTTGGTGTTGTACCTTCTATGGGATTTGACAAATATATGACATATATCTATCATTCTAGTGTCATGCAGAATAATTTCACAGCCCTAAAAATCCTCTGTGTTCTGCCTTTTCACTCCTGCCTCCTCCCTAACCCCTCCCAATCATTCATCTTTTTACTGTCTTCATAGTTTTACCTTATCTGGAATGTAGTGATATTGGAATCATACACTATGTAGCCTTTTCAGATTGGCTTTTTTCTCTTTGTATTATGCATTTACGTTTTCTCCATGTTTTTTCTTGGCTTGATAACTTACTTCTTTTTAGCACTGAATAGTATTCCATTATCTGGGTGTACCACAGTTTGTTTATCCACCCACCTACTGAAGGACGTCTCGGTTGTGTCCAAATTTTGACATTATAAATAAAGCTGCTATAAACATCCATGTGCAGGTTTTTGTATGGACATAACTTTTTAATTCCTTTGGATAAATACCAAAGAACCCAGTTGCTGGTAAGAGTATGAGTAGTTTTGTAAGAAACTACCAAATGGTCTTCTTTAGTGGCTGTACCATTTTGCATTCATTTCTACCAGTAATGAATAAGATCTCCTGTTGCTCCATATCCTAGCCAGTATTCGGTGTTGACAGTGTTTTTGCATTTTAACTGTTCTAATAGATGTGTAGTGGTATCTCATTGTTTTAATTTTCAATTCCCGACTGACATATGATATTAAACATCTTTTCATATGCTATTTGTCATCTGTACATATGCACTGTTGAGGAGTCTGTTCAGGTCTTTGGCCCATATTTTAATTGGGTCGTTCATTTCCTTATTGATGAGTTTTAAGAGTTCTGTGTATATTTTGGATAAATTTCTTTATCAGATGTATCTTCTGCAAATACTTTTTTCACATCTACAGCTTGTCTTCTCATTCTCTTGACATTGTCTTTCACAGAGCAAAAGTTTTTCATTTTAATGAAATCCAGCTTATCAATTCTTTCACAGATTGTGCCTTTGGTGTTATATTTAAAAAGTCATTGTCATACCCAAAGTCATCTAGATTTTTCTCCTGTGCTGTCTTCTAAGAATTTTATAGTTTTAAATTTTAAATTTTAAATTTAGGTTTATGATGCGTTTTGAGTTAATATTTGTGAAGGGTGTAAGGTCTGTTTCAAGTTGTTTTTGTTTGTTTGTTTGTTTTGCATATGGATGTCCAGTTGTTCCAGCACCATTTCTTGAAAGACTATCTTTATTTCATTGTTTTGCCTTTGCTCCTTTGTCAAAGATCAGTTGACTGTATTTATATAGGTTTATTTCTAGCTAGAATCTCTATTCTGTTTCAATAATTTGTCTTTTCTTTCCCAAGTACACACTGTCTTGATTATTGTAGCTTAATAGGAAGTCTTGAAGTTGGGTAGTGTCAGTCCTTCAACTTTGTTGTTCTCCTTCAATATTGACTTGGCTATTCTGAGTCTTTTGCCTCTCCATATAAACTTTAGAATCAGTTTATTGATATCCACAAAATTACTTGCTGGGATCTTTATTGGGATTGAGTTGAATGTATAGCTCAAACTGGGAAGAACTGACATCTTGACAATATTGAGTCTTCCTACCCGTGAATGCAGAATATTTTTCCATTTATTTTGTCCTTCTTTGATATCTTTCATCTGAGTTTTGTAGTTTTCCTCATAGAGATCTTGTGAAATATTGTTAGATTTATACCTAAGTATTTCATTGGGGGGGGTGCTAATATAAATGGTAATGTGTTTTTAATTTCAAATTTCACTTGTTCATTGCTAGTATACAGAAAAGCAATTAAATTTTACATACAGTTGAACAACATGGGTGTTAGTGGTGCTGACCCTCTGCACAGGAGAAGACTAAGCCACATGCTACCAAAAAAACCAATGGGTCAGTGAAGAAATCAAAGAGGAAATTAGAAAATACCTTGAGACAAATGAAAATAGAAATACAACTTTCTAAAATCTATGGGATGCAACAAAAGCATTTCTAAGAGTTAAGTTTATAGCAATTCAAGGCCTACCTCAAGAAATAAGAAAAATCTCAAACGAACAACCTAACTTCCCACCTAAAGGAATTAGAAAAAGAAGAACAAAGCCCAAAGTCAGCAGAAGGAAGGAAACAAAAAAGATCATAGTGAAAATACCAAAAACACAAAACAAAACAAAAAACAATAGAAAAGATCAATGAAACTAAGATCTGGCTTTTTGAAAAGATAGACAAAACTGATAAACCTTTAGCTAGACTCATTAAGGAAAAAAGAAAGTGGGCCCAAATAAACAAAATTAGAAATGAAAGAGGAGAAGTTACAACTGATATTACAGAAATACAAACAACCCTAGGAGAATACTATGAACAGCTATACAGTGACAAATTGGACAACCTCGAAGAAATGGATAAATTCATACAAACATACACTCTTCCAAGACTGAATCAGGAAGTAGAAAATCTGAACAGACCGATCACTAGTATTGAAATTGAATCAGTAATTAAAAACTCCCAACAATTAAAAGTCCAGGACCATATGGCTTCACAGGGGAAGTCTACAAAACATTTAAAGAAGAGTTAATGTCTATCCAAACTATTCCAAAAAATTGAAGGGGAGGGAACACTCCCTAACTCATTCTACAAGGCCAGCATTATCCTGATATCCAAACCAGACAGAGACACTACAAAAAAAGAAAAATACAGGCCAGTATCCCTGATGAACATAGATGGAAAAAATCCTCAACAAAATACTAGCAAACTGAATCAACAATATGTAAAAAGGATTATACATCATGATCAAGTGAGATTTATTCCAGGGATGCAGGGATGGTTCACTATTCACAAATCAATCAATATGTTACACCATATTAACAAAATGGAGGATAATCATGATCATCTTAAAGATGCAGTAAAAGCATTTGACAAAATTCATGATTAAAAACTCTCAACAAGTGGGTATAGAGGGAACATACCTCAACATAATAAAGGCCATTTATGACAAACCCACAGCTAGTATCATACTCAGTGTTGAAATGTTGAAAGCTTTTCCTCTAAGATCAGGAACACGACAAGGTTGCCCACTCTCGCCATTTCTATTTAATTTATGTTGGAAGTCCTAGCCACAGAAATCAGACAAGAAAAAGAAAAGGCATCCAAATTGGAAAGGAAGAAGTAAAACTGTCACTATTTGCAGATGACATGATTCTATATATAGAAAACCCTAACAACCCCACCAAAAAAAATATTAGAATAAATTAATTCAGTCAAGTGCAGGATATGATATTAATATACAGAAATCTGTTGCATTTCTTTACGTTAATAATGAACTTCAGAAAGAGAAATCAAGAAAACAGTACCATTTACAATTGCATCAAAAAGAATAAAATATCTAGGAATAAATTTAACCAAGGAGGTGAAAGACCTGTATTCTGAAAACTGTAAGACATTTATGAAGGAAACTGAAGATGATACAAATAAATGGAAAGATATTCCATGTTCATGGATTGGAAGGATTAATATTATTAAAATGACCATACCGCCCAAAGCAGTCTACAGATTTAATATAATTCCTATCAAAATACCCATGACATTTGTAACAGAACTAGAACAAATAATCCTAAAACGTATATGGAACCACAAAAGACCCTGAACAGCCAAAGCAGTCTTGAGAAAAAAGAACAAAGCTGGAGGTATCATGCTGTCTGACTTCAGACTATACTACAAAGCTACAGTAATCAAAACAATATGGTACTGGTGCAAACACAGACACATAGTCAATGGAACAGAATAGAGAGCCCAGAAGTAAACCCACACACATATGGTAAATTAATCTGTGACAAAGGAGGCAAGAGTATACAATGGGGAAAACACAGGCTCTTCAATAAGTGGTTTGGGGAAACTGGACAGCTACATGTAAAAGAATGAAATTAGAACATTTTTTCACACCATATGCAATAATAAACTCAAATGGATTAAAGACCTAAATGTAAGACCTGAAACTATAAAACTCCTAGAAGAAAACATAGACAGTGGGCTCTTTGACATTGGTCTTAGTGATTTTTTTTTTTTTTTTTTTTTGGATCTTTCTCCTCAGGCAAGGGAGACAAAAGCAAAAATAAACAGATGGGACCTAATCAAACTTAAAAGCTTTTGTGTGGGAAAGAAAACCATCAACAAAATGAAAAGGCAGCCTACTGAATGGGAGAAGATATCTGCAAATGATATGTTTGTTAAGGGGTTAATATCCAAAATATATAAAGAACTCATACAACTCAATATCAAAAAAAAAAGCCCAATTTAAAAATGAGCAGAGAACCTAAATAAGCATTTTTCCAGAGAAGACATACAGATGGCCAACAGACATATGAAAAGATGCTTAATATCACTAATCATCAGGGTAATGCAAATCAAAACCACAGTGAGATATCATCTCACACCTGTCAGAATGGCTATCGTCAAAAAGACAAGAAATAATAAATGTTGACAAGGATGTGGAGAAAAGAGAACCCTAGCACTTTGTTGGTAGGAATGTCAATTGGAATAGTCACTATGGAAAACAGTACGGAGTTTTCTCAAAAATTAAAAGCAGAACTACCATACCATCCAGCAGTTCCACTCCTGGGTATTTATTTGAAGAAAACAAAAGCACTAATTTGAAAAGATATATGCACCCCAACATTCATAGCAGCGTTCTTTATAATAGCCAAGCATCCTAAGTGTCCATCAACAAATGAATGGATAAAGAAGATGTGCTATAGATATACAATGCAATATTACTCAGTCTTTAAAAAAAAATGGAATTTTGCCACTTGCAACAACATGGATGGACCTAGAGGGTATTATGCTTAGTGAAATAAGTGAGACAGAGAAAGACAAATACTGTATGTTTTCACTTATATGTAGAATTTTTTAAATAAAACAAACAAATGAATATAACAAAACAGAAACAGCCTTACAGATACAGGTAACAAACTAGTGGTTACCAGAGGGAAGAATGGGTGGGAAAGACTAAAATAGGTGAAGGGAATTAAGAGGTACAAACTACGAGGTCTAAAATAAATAAGTTACAAGGATGTAATGTATCCCACAGGGAGTATAGCCAATATTTTATAATAACTTTTTATGGAGTATAATCTGTAAAAATATTAATCACTATATTATACACTTGAAACTAATATAATATTGTAAACCAACTGTATTTCAATTTTTTAAAAGTTAAGAAATAAAAACCATGCTGTATCTTAATCTGGTTCTAATCCTTGTTCAGTCCCCTCAAATCGTTTTTTGTCTTTTAGTATGCCTTGTAAATTTTTGTTGAAAGGTAGAAATGATGTCCTGGGTGAAAGGAACTGTGGTATATAGGCCTTTAGTGATGTAGTGGTAAGGTGTGAGGGGAGGAGAAGCATTCTGTAGTACTATGATTAGGTCTCAGTCTTTTGGTGAGCCTGTGCCCCTGGACTATAAACTTCACCAGTGCTTCTTAGTTTTTTCCCCCTTTCAGTGGGACAGGATGGCTGAAGTGGGCTGGAGTTCTGTATTTCCCTTAGCCCATGTGGAAAGCTGGAGGAGGGTAGAATTGATATTTCTTTAGCACTCCTAAAAAGTGTGGTAAGGGTATGCGGAATTTGGAAATCTCAAACATTGCTAGTGGGAATGTAAAATGGTGCAGGTGCTTTGGAAAACAGTTTGGCAGTTCCTTAAAATGTTAGACATGGAGTTATCATATGACCCAGCAATTCCATTTCTAGGTATAGGCCTAAGAAAATTGAAAACGTGTCCACACAAAAACTGTACACAAATGTTCTTAAGCAGCGTTATTCACTATAGACAAAAAATACAAACAACCCAAGTCTTATCAGTCTATCAATCTTTGAATGGATAAACAAAATGTGGTATTATTCATCCATGAAAAGATATGAAATACTGATACATGCTAAAATGTGATGAACCTTGAAAACTTTATGCTAAGTGAATGAAGCCAGACACAAAAGGTCAGAGAATATTAAATTTATATGAAATGTCAAGAATATGTATATCTATAAAGACAGAAGGCAGATTAGTGGTTACCTGGGCCTAGGGGGAGGGGGGAATGGGCAGTGACTGCTAATGGGTACCGAGTTTCTTTTAGGGATGATGAAAATGTTGTAAAACCAATTATGGTGTTGGCAGTAATATGTGAAAGTCACCCTATAAATATATGAAAGCCACTGAACTGTATAACTTAAATTAGGAATAAATTTTATGGTATATAAATTATATATTTTTAAAATAAAACAATTTAGGATAGTTTTGGTGTGTCAGGGATGAGAAGTTTGAAGAGATGAGCCTGAATAATCAGGAGAGTTTGAGTGAGTTAGGTTTGATTTGATTGGAAAATTTTGCCAGAGCTAATGTAGCAGTTGATAACCTAAGAACATGTAAAATGACTGCTGAGAGCCTTGTGGGCCCAGCTGTAGTTGGATACCATAAATTTATAGTAGCACCCTTTATTTTGTGATTTTTCTCCAACACCATGTTGAGCTAAAACTCAGAGTTGATCTACATCTAGGGTATAGAAGAACAACATGGCAAAGGAATTGAGAGTGTTGGCAAAAAAATATTTGAAATGCAGCCACAGAATCTAAGCTAGACAGAGAAGGGAAAATCAAGAGTCAACAAATAGAGGTTTGTGTGGTTAAAGGTCAGTTGTAGTAGAACTGAAATGATAGGAGGTAATGATCAGAGATTGGTATAGGCAATTAACATGACTTTTAAAGGAACTGGAAATTTTGCATAAAGGTTGTAGTACGGAAAAATGAGGGCAGAATCCTACCTCTCAACTCTGAGGTGTACTGTTGGGGATGGTGTGGTAGGGAAGGAATATGGTGCATCTCCATGAGAGGGCTTAATGAAGTGGGATTAACATACGTAAAGTAGGGAAAGGGTACCTGAAAAGAGCCAACCCCAGAAAACAGAAGTACAAATTATACTTCCAGCACTGTCCAACACATTTGGAATAATATAGTCTCATTGTGAGATCATCCCTTTTGTTGAGAAAGGCTACTAGAACAATCTTAGTTGAGGAACATTTCTTAAGCTACACCTGAGTGCCTTTATTCTGGCCCTATATTGACCAAAGAAATGTTCTGATTATGATTAGTGGCTTAATATAATTTTTATTATAATTTTTATAATTGTTATTAAAATATCTTAAATTGGCACTCTGTTTTATACCTCACTTTTTTTCAGTGAGCGATTAGTGCTAGAGGGGATTTTTGAATTTCCAAAGTTACAGTCCAGACCTTGGCTCAAAGTGTAAGCCCCAAGGTAATACCCCTTACCTCCAGGTGGAAGGCTTCACTGGGTGAATCCCTTCTGCAAGGAAACATCTGCATGATATACCTGTTTCTGTAAACTGCAGTGGAAAACCAAACTTGTATATTGCCTGGCCTTTGTACATATATCTCTTCTTTCCCCTTCCAGAGCAGCATTCATTACATTTCTTAAGTGCTTTGCATAGAATTTCAGAGTTTAGTGTGACCTCTGTACTGGGACATTATCAGGCACAGATGCTACACTGAAGGGCTTTTGGCAATCAGTGGCTTGGTAGCTGCGATTCAGTTTGAATCACCCCCTCATGAACCATATGAAAGCAGATTCTTGCAGGATCCCAGCCAATTCTTGGAATCATTTTATTTTCCCAACTAGTTTAGAGGCCTTTGAGTTTCACTGGACTTTTTCCTCATTTCCTTCTTTTGTTGATTTTGGCCCCTTAACCTTCCACCCACTTTATTACTCATTTCTTAGGGACCTGACTACTCAGTACACTAGAGAAAATATATCTGAAGCCATATGGATTGAGTAAAACACACTTAAGAGGAAAAAACAACAACAACAAGAAATGTGTTCTCTGAACTTCCTTTGTTTATATGATCTATTTATATGTTGTTAAGGTTGTGTCGTCCAGCTGCCTCCCCATATTTCAAAAATGACTAAAGATATCTGGGAAACACTCTAAGAGGATCATGTTGGTATAGTGAATGAAAAGACACTTCATTTGTCCCCCACCAGGTAATATATCTTCTTTTGAGGTATAGGTGGGATGCCAAGAGCTTCCAATGCTGAAACTTGAGGCTCTCGAAAAGTGCTTTACTTCTAAGGAGACTTTTAGAAAGAAGCCAATTAAATGAGTCCTTTTAAGGTTTGTGGCTGTATACCTGGCTATTTGAATGTTTGCTTGTGGTTTATAATTAGATTATATGGCATCTAATTAATTTTCTTTTGATAAAATGAATATTGGTGTAAGGTGATGTTAGCAGCCCTTAAAGCCTGGGCTCTAATCTGGTCTGTGCATAATGTGAAGTAAAACATAAGTGCACTTGTGTCAAGATTATCCTAGAAAACATCTAGAATGGAATTTTGCAGTATTTGTTAGAGCCCCTTGTACACCCCCCTGTCTTGAAGGAATTGAAAAGTTATCAAGTATCCCTGCATGTGGAATAAACTCCATACTCTGTGGTTGAGTGGGAAGTTCCTCTCTGCCTTCCGTGCTCTCCCACTATAATGGGTGGTGAATATACAAAGATGCATTTTTTCACAGTAAGCTATTTATGGAATTTGGTCTGCTAAGTAACAAAGAAGTGAAAACAAGAAAATAAGTAAGAATAAGAAATAAACCATCACTGTTATCATTTTGTAAGTAAATTATTATATTGAACGTTTTAGAATATGGCATCAGTGTCATCTGCATTTTCTTCGTATTTCCATCTCAGTGGGATGAATCCTAGCTCTGCTTGGGCTGCTGTGCTTTTCTTTTAATTGCTATTTCACTAGGTCTCCTTAGCAGCAGCACCTGAAATAACTGCTGAGGGAGCTCCTGAGTGAATTTTCATAATCTGTTCCTCAATTCTCCCAGTTGATTGAGGCACTTTTTTTCTTGAGTGGTTTGCAGTTCCGCTTAAGTGGCTGATGTTTAGGGTCACTATTGAATGTTTTGTTTGAATATCATTTTCATGGTGAATGGAAGGCTTCTGCTTTTAGCTATATGGGGTGAAGCCCCTGGTAGTAGGCCTTGAAAGGGAAAAATCTTTCTTTGTAGCGATATGCTAAATGAAATTACTCTCTTTGTCACTTTGTCCTTTTGTCCTTTCATTCTGATAACCTCAGGTTCTTCTGATTTATTTGCTTTCTTCAATTAGGCTTAGTTATTTCCTGTGCCCAGGTGCATGCTATTTCCACTGTTGGTCATCATGGTGATGTGGAGCATATTTCTGACCTGGAAGTGTGGTTTCTTTCATTTTGAACCACATCAGTATGCCTTCCATCCTCTACTTCCTTTGCATTATTTCCTTTTGGAGGACTCAGATTGTCACCATTTAATCTAAGGATGATTCATCTGGGATTCAGAACTCGTAATGCTGTAATAACAATACCTTTCTTTCTATAATAATACTCAAAGCACTTACCATCTTAGCCTTTCTCTGTTTATGAAGGACTTTCAGTTTAATCCTTCACAATAACCCTGTGGGTTAAGTCAGCAATTTTGTCTGTGTCTAAGATGGTGAAATTGTATCTCAAAGAGGCTGAATAACTTGCTCAGGGTTGCAGTGCTTCTGAGTTACTCTGCTTAACAGTTTTTACCGGAAATGAAGAATACTTTTGAAGATATTCTGAATGAACAAAAAGGAATTTTCCAAACTGTGTCCTAGTTGTTAAAATCTGTTTTTAGTCTGGTCAGTTGATAAGACCAGGGTTAAAAGCCCATTAACCATAAAGTTTAAATTGATGTGTCCAAGTCAAGAAAATAAATATTTAGGTCAGTTTCTATTCTGCTGCTGATGTGATAAAGTTAAGGAAGGCTGGCTCTTAAATTAATGCAACTTGAACTGGAAATAATTAAGCCATTAAATTTTTTTTTTATTCTGTCTTCCTTTTAGAGAGATGGAAACCTTGATGACTGGTTCCACCCTGCCTCCCCTTTTTGCAGATGAAGATGGTTCCAAGGAGAGTAATGATCTGGCTACAACTGGGTAAGCAGCTGCTTTGGGACACTGGGCCTCTGCCTAGGCTTCAGAACAGCTTCTGACAACATATGAGGTGCTAAAGAGGCAGTTTTATATCAAAAATAGAAGGTGCGTTTGTTATGCTTTGCAAAGAGAATGAGAGCCATTGTGAACTGCTTTGATATCTGTATTCAGCTGTCATTTGCAATGCTCTGGTTCCTGTGAACTGGAACAGCAGTACTGTGGGATCTAGGAAACATCAGTGACTCCCAGTTAAGGGAATTACATAGTCACCATTAAGGAAATACTTGCCACAGGGCTAGCTTCGAAAATCAAATTCATTTTCTGTCTGAATTGCCACAGATATTAAAATAATTTTTTCCCCAAACATCAGGTTTTTTTGTTGTTGTTTTAAGATTAGATTTTTAGTATGGCTCTTTATTCAAGATGCCTAGGAGCTCTAGCTGACTTCTGTTCCTCCCAACCTACCCCTCCCCACCCAACTCCAACTCCTTTCTTTGGTATTTTTGGACAGATATATAAAGAAATATAGAAAAGGGCTAATAGCAGTAGTCCCTCTTCCACTGAAAATCTCTGTTCCACTTGAATTTTTACCTTTTCTATTAGACATTACTTGCCAAAGAAGAAATGTATTCACTAATAGATTGAAGTGCTAGCTAATCCCTAAGATGAATCATTTTAATATTCCTTAGAGCGCTTTAAAAACAGACTACATTTTATAATTGTTTCCTTCCCTGACATTCTTTCTTAACTCATTAATATCTGCCTTCTGACTTTATTCAGGTGAAACTGTTCTCTAAAACTTTTCTAAAAGCTGCCTACTTGCTGAGTCCAACTTGTACAATAAAAATGTTCTGAGTGTCTGCTATGTGCCAGGCACCATTCTAGGCACTAGACATTAAGCAATAACCAAGATGGACAAAAATCCCAACCCCTATAGAGCTTAAATTCTACTGGAGAAGTCAGACAATAGACAGGATAAATAAGTAAAATGCATACTACATTGATAAGAACTATGGATTAAAAAAATAAAGTAAGGAAGAGGGACAGGAAGGGCTTGGGGTGCCATCTTAGATAAGATGGCCCAGAAAGGCTTTACAAGTGACTTGAATAAAAACCTGAAGGAAGTAAATTAGCTAGCCTACAGTTAAGGGGGAAGATTATTCTAGGCAGAGGGAGCAGTGAGTGGGAAAGCCTTGAGGTAGGAGTGTTTCTGCCTTTTAGAAATAGCCAGGAGGCCAGTGTGACTGGAGCAGAGTATACCAGGGGGAGGGGTAATAGGCTCCATCAGTGTTTCTCAAACTTTAATGCACTTATGAATTGCCTAGACATCTTATTAAAATGCAAACGCTGAGTCAGAAAGTCTGAGTTAGGGCCAGAGATTCTACATTCTAATAAGTTCCCACATGATGCCACTGCTGCTGGTATAAGGCCGGTACTTTGAGTAGCAAGGGACTAGATCGTGTAGGATCTTATGGGTCAGAGTAAGCACTTTAACTGTTACTCTGAGTGAGGTGGGAAAGCATGGGGAGATTTTGAGCGGAATGATATGATCTGACATTTTAAAATAGTATCCCTGTGGCTGTTATATAGAGAATAGAGTGAAGGGAGCAGGGGCTGAAGCAAGGAGACCAGTTACGGTTCTAAAATAATTCAAGTGAGAGATGATGACTCAAAGAACTTCACTAGTGACTTTGACAAGAGTATTTTTGGCAGAGTAGTAGGGACAAAAACCTCACTGGAGTGGGTTTCAAAGATAATAGGAATGGGGGTTGTTGAGAAGTATAGAATTCTAGATATATCTTGAAGGTAAGCCAAACAGGATTTGCCTGAAAGACCAGATGAGATGTGAGAAGGGAGAAAAAAGCAGTTAAAGACAGCTCCAAATTTTTGGCTTAAGCGACTGAAGGGATGGAATTGCCATTAAATTAGATGGGGAAAACTGAGCAAGTGGAGGAGGGAATTTTAGGAGCTCGGTTTTAGAGAGTTTAAAATAGAGATGCTTATTAGCTATCCAAGCAGAGATGTCAAATAGGCAGCTTGATACAGGGCTCTGAAGTTAGGGGCTGTCTAGACTAAAAAGAGAAACTTGGGAGTCCATCATCATATTAGAGCTGATATTTAAGGCTGTGAGACTGGTTGAAATCATCAAACAAATGAGCACTGTGTAGGTAGAAAAGAGAAGAGACCTGACACTTGAACTCAGGGATACTCCAGCATTTACAGGGAGGAGAGGAAGAGTCAGCAAAGAAGACTCAAGGGGTTACCTGAAAAGGTATCAGAAAAACCAGAGGAGTGCAGGGTCCTGGAAACCAGGTAAAAAATATATTTCAAGGGAGGGGAAGAGATGAACTGTGTCAAATACTTCTGGAAGATCCGGTAAGATGAGGTCTGAGAAATGACATTGGATTTAGCATGGAGGTCATTGGTGACCTTGACAAGCGTTGTGAACACTTATCTCCTTTGGGTTGGGTTTAAGAAAGAATGAAGGGAGACCAATTGAAGTTAATAACTATAAACAATTCTTTCCACTATAAACAGTTGAAGTCACTAAGTACCCCCTTATCCATGATTTCACTTTCCGTGGCTTCTGTTACCTGCCACGGTCAGCCACGGTTGGAAAATATTAAATGGAAAATTTCAGAAATAAACAATTTGTAAGTTTTAAAGTGCCCGCCACTCTAAATAGTATGATAAAATCTCGCACCATCCCACCGTGTCCTGCCTGGGACGTGAATCATCGCTCTGTCCAGCATATCCCACCTGTTAGTCACTTGGTAGCTGCCTGTTATCAGATGGACTGTCATAGTATCTTAGTGCTTGTGTTCAGGTAACTCTTATTTTACTTAATAATGGCCCCAAAGTGCAAGAGTAGTGATGCTGGCAATTCAGATACGCCAAAGAGAAGCCCTAATGTGCTTCCCTTAAGTGAAAAGGTGAAAGTTCTTGACTTAATAAGGAAAGAAAAAAAAAAAATAGTAATATGCTGAGGTTGCTGAGATCTATGGTAAGAATGAATCTTCTATCTGCGAAATCGTGAAGAAGGAAAAAGAAATTCGTGCTAGTTTTGCTATCACAACTCAAACTGCAAGAGTTATGGACACAGTGCATGATAAGTGCTTAGTTAAGATAGAAAAGGCATTAAATTTGTGGGTGGAAGACAGAACAGAAAACAGGGTTCAGTATACTGGGGATCTTGGAACATACCATCCTCAGATCAGGTCCATAAAGGAAAGGAGAAAAGTCAAGTGGAATCAAGAAAGTGTGTTTTTTGTTTTGTTTCCAGATAAGAGTAATAATGCCACATTTGTTTGCTGATTAGGCTATCTAGTAGAGAGGAAAGAATTGGTGATGCCAGAGAGGGCAGAATTGCTGAAACTTGTTTTTGAGTAGGCTAGAGGGTGTGGGATCCAGGGCACAAAAGGAAGGGTTGTTGGCTTTAGCTAAGAGCATGGACAATTCATTCATTGGAACAAAGGAGCCTTTTTTTTTTTTCAGTCTTTATTCAACTTGTCATCTCTAAGGCATTTGCTGCTTTTGACCACTCCCTCTGATTCCTATCCATTTCAGTCAAGGGATTCACAGGACTGGTACTCTTTCCTAAACCTAGTTTTCATATTTTACTGAAATAAGAATGTGCAAGAGTTAGTAACTTAAAAATTGATGGCACAGTTGAAATGAAGAATGACAGTGAAGGAAAAGATATTGTAAGACATCCAAAATGACTGAAATATTTGAAAAACAAAGCTGCCAAGATCAAACTGGATCTCTAATGGCAACTCTTCAGAGAAGATAATTAGCATTGAGTTAATAACTTCTCTGATCTACCCTTTTTCACAGGACCTCAAAAATGTAGGAACCTCCTAGTTATAATCCTCTATTTTTTATAGAAGTGTTCAGAAAAATAAAAGTTCTGTCCTTTCAAGGACAGTCTGAATCTGCTTTCATTCTTTTCTCAGTCCACTTCAATCTGGTTTTTATTCCCATAACTCCACTAAAACTGTACTCCCTTGAAGTACAGGGAATACAGCAAGTCCTTCAGATCTTCAGATTTAGCAGATACTTCTTAGCCTATCTTATGTGACATCTGCAACTTTTTGCTTGTGTAATAACCCCTTCTCAAAAGTCTTCCTGCCTTGGCCTCTGTAACAGTATTCTCTCCTAGATTTCTTAACGCCCTCCTTAGTCTTTCCCAGCTCATCTAACACTTGCTCCTAAAATATTGTTCCAACAGAGTTCTATCCTGACTTTTCCTCTCACTGTCTTTCTGGAGAATATCTAGCACTTCCCATTATTTCCATGAGCTGATGCCTCCCAAAATATCTCCTGCCTTTTCTTCACTTCTGTTCTCTCAGGGCATGTTTCCAGTTGTCGGTGGGACAGCTCCACCTAATTATGCCATGAGTGTTTCAAACTTAGCATTTTCTCATCTGTCTTTCTTACACACACATACACACACACACACACACATTCCAGTTGTTACATTGGTTAATAGTACATTATCACCCAATCTAGAAATCTCAGAATTACCTTTGACTCTTCTTTCTCCCTCATTATTTATATTCGATTTGTCATTCTACCTCTTAGTTATCTCTTGGCTTTCTCTCCCCTATTCTCCTGCTTGCCCTTGTCTCTCAATTAGTCTATTGCAGTAGCCTCCTGAAAAGTTTCCCTTTCTTCTATTATACCCTGTTCTTTCTACCTGTAATAATGTTGTTTACCTGATGAATGCCTCTTCATCTTTTAAGACCTCCTCTGTAAAATCTTTCTTAACATTCTCTCCATACATATAAAATTCATCATCCCCTGTACTGTACCTTTATGGCACGTTTTACAGACCTCTGTTTCAGTACTTATATTGCATTGTTAAGTATTTTCTGTAACTCTTTGGAGTATACATGCTTCCAGAATAATGACTGAACATTACTCTCTTGTACATCTTCCTCCACCTTCCCCACTACCTGCCCCAAACCCCAAACTCTCTAGCACATGGTGTTACCTTTATTTCCATTCCTTTATCTAAATGCGATAGGGTATAACTCAGTCTAAGATCAACCGTCATCTGTACCTTCTCGTGTCCACTTTTCAGAAGGATGAGATCTGGTTTGCTGACTCATCTGGAACAGAATGATAGGAACAGAAAATGTATATCTCTGATTTATTAACATTTATACCTGAACTTACTGAACTTGATAATATGGTTCTTAGATGATCTCATTGTCAATAAACACTATAATCCAAGAAGGAGTAGCCTGTGGAATGTACCGTAAGAGATATTTCTTATGCTCTTAAAGAACGCTCTCTTTTGTGATAGGGGGGCAAACTTCCGCTTCAACTCCCATTCCTGTTCTTTTCCATTAATAGTATTTTCCTTTTATTACATGAAAAGGAGATACATGAAACTAGCATATAAAAGTTGCATGCTCAGAACTAAAATGTAAAGTCTACGTTGAGGAGAGAGGTAATTTGTGGGGGAAAGATTATAGTTGTTTTTAGTAGTAGATTTCTTCATGGAACTGACCTGATCCAATCAAGCACTGAAACCTTTTTTAAAATGCTCTATAATTGCAGTGGAGACATTGTTTACATTTATACAGAATGAGGTGGGGGAATTAATTCAAGGGCTGGCATGTGATTTTGCTGGCAGTGAAATTTGTCTTGAACCTTGGTAAGTAGGAGTTTTTGATGCTGTTGATACTGAACTTTTCCACTCTGCCTATCATTCTTCAGGATAACCCACCCAGAGGTTCCATATAGTAGTGGAGCCTCATCATCCACAAATAATCCAGAATTTGTTGAGGATCTCTCCCAAGGTCAGTTGCTTCAGAATGAGTCTTCAAATACAGCAGAAGGCAATGAACAGAGGCACGAAGATGAGGTAAGCTGAAGCATCTTCTCCTGTTACTGGTCTCTGAGGCTTCTGAAGAAGCAGTCAGCAAGGGAGTTGATCGAGGTGTTCATCCTCTGGCCTCCTTACATTCTGCAGAATATTCTGTTTTATATTTCTTGTTTCACATAGAACCATATTAATGGTTTTAATGATACAGAGACAAGTAGACTCTTCTTTTTCCCCTGCCTAGAAAATTTATACCTGCATCAGATTAGATGCTCAACAAATGCTTACTGAATGAGTTGCATGATTTAATTAAATAAGTAATTAGGGCTTCCCTGGTGGTGCAGTGGTTAAGAATCTGCCTGCCCATGCAGGGGACATGGGTTCGAGCCCTGCTCTGGGAAGATCCCACATGCTGCAACTAAGCCCGTGAGCCACGGGCTATCTGACTACTGAGTCTGTGCTCTAGAGCCTGCGAGCCACAACTATTGAGCCCGCGCGCCTAGAGCCCGTGCTCCGCAACAAGAGAAGCCACCACAATGAGAAGCCCGTGCACCGCAACAAAGAGTAGCCCCCGCTTGCCGCAACTAGAGAAAGCCCACATGCAGCAGTGAAGACCCAACACAGCCAAAAATAAATAAATAAAATAAATAAATTTATTTTTTTTTTAAATGTAATTAATGAGGAGTCCGCATGCCCTTACTCAGGACCACACTCTGCTCACCAAACCCTGCAGCATGGAGTCATATGTGCCCAAACGGTTCACACGACTTACCAAGTCATTCATTGTCCCATAGGGGGCATCTTTTTCTAATTCACACAGAGGTTCTGTATGGACCTGGGCCATCATTCCCTTGTTGGACTTTCAGGGTTCCTCACAAATGACTGATTACATTGTCTATGTTTTAAGGTACTCTTTTTTTTTTTTAGCTATAAAAGAGTACCATCACTGACTTTTGTCTTTGTTCTTATTTTGAAAGAGCTGATTCTTTTTATGTTGGCATTCTTAAAGATTATGAAGAATGCCTAAAACTTCTTAAACATCTTAAATCCTTAGTAGCTTTAATGTTAAATGTTACTGGGTTTACAAAACAAAAACAAAAAAGAAAAACAAAAAAACTGATACCAAATACACCATTTGCCCAATGCGGAATTACTGTACCATTTTATATATATTTGGAGGAGTGCAGTATGGTAATTAATATTTAGATATTTTTGTCCCATTTGGCTTATCTTTCTCTTCTCTGAAATAAAAATGCTTGTATCCATAAAACTTTATTAACTGATAGGCTATGTGTATTTGTAAAATTATGAAGCAAAAGTACCTTGCATCCTGTTTAAAAGGACAAAGAAAAAGGCTGTGGTAAAACAATAGTGGTACTTCAGTCCTTTAAACTTTTTAGGGGGCGATTTTGTCTTTTGATTTAACTAATAACGTATAAAGGCCTCTGCCTTTATAAAATAAACATCTTAAGAAATAAACCAGCAAGCCAAAGAACTAGTATTCATTTTGGATATATTATAGTTGCTGAAATTTTTCTAAGTCTTAGATATTAATTTTAAAATCTATAGTGCTATCTGCTGTGGGAAATAAACTGGTCTTTGAACGATATCAATGAGAAACACCCTTCATGCATGATTTTAATCCTAGTACTACAACTTGTCTCTTCTTTTGCCCAGTGCACGTGACAGCATCTTGTTCTGATCTATTGTAGCAATGTCTGCTTCCCTGGCACAGTGCTGTGTATGTGCTGCATTTCTCATTTAGAATATTCCCCTGTCAGGAGTCAGGATTTGTTAAGTGCATATGAAGGCCGGAGCTTATGTGATCATGGTACCCCTTATTCTTATCTGTTGGGATTAGCACTAAAATAGCCCCTTAGTGTAACAGTGTGTAGCATGGTACATAAAAAGGTCTGCAGGTGAACCATCTGGAGTCCCTTCTTGAAAACTGCATTGCAGCCATTTGTACCTATAACAGGTTTGGAGAGCTTTGAATATCCAGGGCCCTAATGGTAGCAAAATGCAATTATTAATCCTGTTTTGTTTGTTGGTGTTGATTATTGTGTTATTTGGGGAAATTTTTGTTGTTGTAATTTGGTTTGGGGTTTTTTTTTTTTTTCTTGTTTTGTAGCAAAGAAGTAAACGAGGAGGTTGGTCCAAAGGAAGAAAGAGGAAGAAACCTCTTCGAGACAGCAATGCACCCAAATCCCCCCTTACAGGATATGTTCGGTTCATGAACGAGCGTCGAGAACAGCTTCGAGCAAAAAGACCAGAAGTCCCATTTCCAGAAATTACAAGGATGTTAGGCAATGAATGGAGTAAACTTCCTCCGGAGGAAAAACAGGTAATTGTTCCTATTCCTGATCCTTTGCTTGGTTTTGATTGTATCTCAAAAATAACTTCTGTCAGAAAAGCAAAGAGAATGGACTGTTGATTCTTCAATTTTGTCATGGGCCTAGGAGACCAGAATAGCAGGGTCCTTCATAGCTCTTTTCTCCACAGTGGTTTTTATACTGTTTCAGGGTCTGCTGCAGGGACGTGAGCAGGAGGGACTCTAGGATCCCCCCCGAACCAAAGCAGCTCCACTTTTATTTGCTTTATATGCGGAGAGTTCATATAAGATTTTTGTAAAAAGTAGTTCAATATTAAGAAATCTATCAGCATGGTTTATTCTACCAAGTTAAATGAAAAGTCATGAGTTAAATGAGAAAAGGTCTTCTGATAAAATTCTGATGTTCACATAAGAATTTTGTTTAAGAAAAAGATTTTACTGCTTTAATAAACTTTCTAAACTGGAGTTCTGGCAAATTTAACCTACTATGAAAAATAAAGCAAGAACTATTTGAATTCTCTTTCCTCCAAGACAGAAACTAACCCTATTGCCAAACTGAAACAAATCCATTTGTTAGATTTGAGAGGAATTAAGGACAAGTTAGCCACGAACTGGTTGAAATGCCACAAAAGTGGTGTGATGGTAGGGATTGTCGGAGGGGTTAAAAGTTCCCAGCATTTTCAGTATCTGATATATATCTATATTTCTTTTATGTCTTACACTCTTTAAAAAGGATTCCAAACAAACTAAAACCAAATTGAAAAATACTCTTGGGAATTAACTGAATTCAAAAAATTTCAAAGAGATCAGATTGAGTTGCAACTTGAAGCTCTGTGTTTGTGGTAGCAAGCTAATAGAAAACAGAGTATATCATCCATTGTTTTAGCTCTAATGTATAAATGGATTATGAGCTGTACATAGTAGTTACTCTTTTCTCTTTAATTTTTTTATTTCAAAATTAATACACGCTCATCGTTTAAAATTTTTTCAGACAATACAGAAGTATATAAGGAAAAAAGCAAAAGTCATCTCCAGGGATAACCAACAGTGATAACTAACTAGTTAGGCAGGGCAAGGGTCTTCGTGTTTGTTTTTGTTCTTAAATTTTTATTTGAAAATAATTTTTCAAATGTACAAAAAGTTACAAACATAGAATAATACAAAGAACACCCAAATACCCTGACCCAGATTGACCTATTACTAACACATTTTCTCTTTTTGCACATGCGCTCATACTCTCCTGGGCAAGATTGGGCCTGTGCTTTCTCTTTTCTCTCTCTCTCTCTCACACACACACACAATTTTTTTCTGAATTATTTGATATAAGTTACATACATCATAGCCCTTTACCCTTAAATATTTCAGTGTGAATTTCCTAAGAATAGACATGTTCTCTCACTTAACCACAGTTTAGTTAACAACCTCATAATTTTGTATTAACACAATACTTTTATCTAACTTACCATCTATATTCCAGTTTTGTCAGTTGACCTAACATCATTCCTCTGTAACATTTTCCCCCTCCAGTTCAGATTCCAGTTCAGGGGTCAGGCTCTGAGTTTAGTAGTCAGATCTCTAGATTCCTTTAATCTGGGATATTTCCACAGCCTTTCTTTGTCTTTTATGACATTGACATTTTTTTAGGAATACCATCTCTCCCTCTTCGTCCCCCTCCTTTTTGTTTAACTTTCAACAGAACATTCCTCATTTTATATTTGTCTGATGTTTCCTCATGATTAGATTGAGGTTATGCATTCTTGGTCAGAATACTGCATAGGTGGACGTTGGTCCTTCTCAGGGTATCGCATATGCAGGCACGCAATGTCTTTTATTCCTCATTGGTAATGTTAATTTTGCTCACTCACAGAAGTTTTTTACTCTCCCTTATAATTAATAAGTAGTCTGTGCAGAGACATTTTAAGAACATTCAAATAGTCTGTTCCATATCAAACTTTCCCCCTAGATTTAGCATTCACTAATAACTTTTGCCTGATCTAATATTTACCATGATGGTTGCAAAATGATGATTTTCCAACTCTAGCACTCCCTCCACATTTGCCAGTTGGCCTTCGGCATTCTAATCTAAGCAAGAGCCCTCTTCCTCCCTCCATTTATGTATCTGTTTGTTATTTATTTACGATTGGCATAGGCATATGAATTTCTTTTTTTCCCAATGGTTTATAAATTATTACTATACTTGAGCATTTTGATACTTAAATTGTCCCAGACTTGGCCATTTGACCCCTACATCTGGCTCTTGTGTAGGATAAGGCTTTTAACATAATTTCTAACTCTTGTTTGTGTTCATTTAGAAGAGTATTTTTATACTTTATTTCTTAAACCTAATGATGAGTGAAAAGTACAAGGCATTAAACAAAATTATCCTAGTAGATCAATGAACTTTGTTTAAATAATTAATAGCACAAAGCATGTAGATACAGGCTCTCTCATAGTAGCCCATTTTAGGTCCATAGGATGAGGTCATTCTTTTTTATGTTCCTTGTATCTCCACTCTTCTGGCTCTTAAAGGCCAATTGATGTATGAGATCATCTCCTCAGAATGGGTTGGGGATAAAGAAACAAAGTAATAGTCCATCCTTTCCCCTGGGAAGATTAAGTGTGCCTATGTGGTGTTCAGTCTTGAGGACTCTAGGGCCATGTGTAGTTCTGTCTATAGGATTAGTAGAAGAACTATAATCTTGTGAATTTTTTATGAGAATGACCTCAATAGAACTTGTCTTCAATAAGTTAAGAAAGGCGATAGTCTAAAAAGTTAGAATCACCCATTTCTTTTAGAACTGAGAGATTATATTTTATTCTATTCACATGACTTTGTTTTTTTTAATTCTCAAAGCTTATCCCACTTGTACTTTTCTTTCCATGTGCTAATTATCCTTTGCTTTCTTCAAAGAGTTCATTGGTATTTTACCTCAGTAAGACCTATTTCTTGAAAAACATTCCATATTTCTTTCCCAGCGCTACCTTGATGAAGCAGACAGAGATAAGGAGCGTTACATGAAGGAACTGGAGCAGTATCAGAAGACTGAGGCCTACAAGGTTTTCAGTAGGAAAACCCAGGACCGTCAGAAAGGCAAATCTCATAGGCAAGGTATCAGAACCAGAACCAAATGTATTTGTAGTTTGTTTTGCATGATGGAGTGTCACAAAGCTGACTATTAGAGTGATAATACAAAAGGTATGTTTCTATCATTTCTCTATTGTATTACATTCACTTACAAGCATCATCTTGAACTTTTATTAAAATCACGTTGCTCTCATTTAGAAATTTCAATTGGGTTTCCATATCCAGTATCAACAATTTGGCTTGTGCTCCAAGACCCCTTTTAGTTGTCTGTGCTTTTTCTTCTATTTCCAATTTAGTCATTTCTCTACCTCTAAACAAATCTGTCTGCTACACTACATAACCACCTTGCTGTAACACCTCTAAGCCTTTCATGTGATCATTTCTCCCAGCTTCCAGTGATCAATCATCCTTTTAATTCACTCATTCATGTATGCGTGTATTCAAAAAATGTATTGAACACCTCCTATTACATATCAGGATCTCACCTAGGCATTAAGGATGCAAAAGTAAACAAGATACAGAAGATCCCGGTCTTCATGGATCTTTTGTTCATCCCACTCTTAAAATATTGCTAAAAGTTCCCCTTCTTCAGGAAACACTGCCAAAGAAAGAAGCCCCACTCATAATAGCCTGTCATTCCTGAGCTATTGCGTCTTCTCCACATTTGGGCATCTTGCCTGCTAAACTGTAATGTTGTGCAAACAGCCTTTGGCATGTATTTCCTGTCCACTCTCCCACCCTGTTCTCCTCAAAGGTAAGAACTGTGTCTGCTGTTTCTCTTGTGTCTAACTGCATAACCTGTAAGATGGGATTCCCTTTAACTTGTGTTGACTGATTAATAAAGCTATCAGAGAAAATATGATATGTTTTGAGAGCCCACATATACCAGCAGTTTTTGTAGCTTAGCACAGTCATTTCCTTAGGTTTTGTTATTTTGTTTTGTTTTTCAGCTTAATGTTCTTATTCTATCATATTTTTAGATGCAGCCCGACAGGCCACTCATGATCATGAGGTAATTAACTTTCTGTCTACATAGCGTGTGTGTGTGTGTGTGTGTGTGTATGATATATGTATATAATAATGATGCTGTTTGAAATGCTGTTGGACTGTTTTTTAATGAATGGCAGAGTATTTCCTATCCTGTAATTAGGATTGGGTTAGTTGCCTTTAGCTCAAGGATTCTTAGCATATGGCAGACACTTATGTCATGAGTGTGTCCTTGAACTAAAGCCCCTAACTCTAGTCCTTTCTTATGGTCCAAGAATTTTATTGGCCTTAAATGCTGAAGATGGCTGGAATTTGGAGTGAGGTATAGAAATGAGGACCAACTAAAAGCTATAACTTGACCATAGTTTATCATCATCAGATACTATATTCTGACTCTCAAAAAGTTGTTATTTAGGGAATCCAGCACATAGTTAAAATGAACTATTCAACTTACAGCATCTACAGACCACAAGTGACATTATCTTGATTACTATGCCTACTTTCCTCACTGGCGCATATTGTTTACTGGCCTTTTCCTCTCCATTTGGTTCAGTCTCAGCAATAGGATTTAGACCTGTATTCCTATATAGGACTGAGGCCTGTGTGTGTTGGCTCTGCCGCATAGAGAGCTTTAAATATATATATAGCCTATGATTAATATATGGTTCTAAGAAAATAAAATTTGTGGTAATTTCATGCATGAAAATGCTCAATGACTCCTCATTGCTTACCAAATCACATTCAAACTTAGCAATCAGGGTTTTCTGTAATTAAGCCCCAATTTCCCTTTCCAAATACCTTAACTCCCATATTTCCCGTATATATCTTATGTACTTAAAAACCTTTAATACTCACTGTCCTCCAAGTGCCCCATCCTCTTCTGCCTCATGCCTGTGCTCATATTCTTCCTTTCACGAGAATACTTTCTTTCCCTCACTCATTTTTTCTATTACCCTCTCCCATCGTCCAATTTTGCCTCTAAATTCTAGTCATCCATCAAACCCTATTTCAAGTTCCATTTCCTCCTTCAAGCTTTTCCTGTTTCCTCCAACTTCTTTTAAACCTCACAGCTCTCTATATTTCTCTTACGCATTTAGCTGATCTGGCTAAGGTGCCAAAGTTACTCAAGTGCTTCTGTTATTAACACGCTTGGATTATAATCTCTTTGAAGGCATGCATGGTCTAGTTCCATCTTGTACCCATCCCATCTAGCATGATGCCCTTGCATGGAAGAGTTCTTCCATAAATACTTACTTATTTCTATACAAAACCCATTTGTTGAAATAACAATGGATATTTACACAAAAAGAATTTTCTGATATACTCTTTTGCATGTATTGGGTTTTTTACTAAATCAAGGAAATCATTTCTTCAAAATAATAATGTATTTATCTTGGAGTTGTAGTTCTCATACCTAATTTGGTATTGGTGACCTTCAAAACATAGAGAAGACTTTTAGATTCACAAGTCAAATAGATTTATTACCATCCATGAATTATAAAGTGAGAAGCATAGTAAATATTAGCATTTTATTCTTCATATAAATCCTATATAAATGTAGTTACATATGACATCTCTGTGTTTCAATTAGGATGAAATCTTATTTTTTTTTTGCTTGAGAAATTGTACGTACACTATATATTTTAAATCATAATTGAATAGTGTTGCAAGCTTTCCATATTGCCAGATACTTATATAATTACTTATTTCTCCTTACTTTGTGTGCCCAACCCACCAATATCATGAAATTACCAAACTTCCTTTTTTCCCTATTAAGCATCCTTTATAGCTTCTCTATCCTTAATGGTTACGAAAGAGAGTATGGACAGTAATCTAAATTATTAGAGCTCACATTTTCTAGTCAATGACTGACTCTTTTCATCACTATGGATTTTGCTGGCCAAACCATATGTGGCATTTTTGCCTCTCATAAAGTTAATAGTTGCCATCAGAAAAGATTTAGTAGACTTAGTCATAGAAGCTGCTGCTACTGATTTGAGAAATGAAGGTTTTTTAAAATACATTATTAGTATGATATGAATTTCTATGATATATGAAAAGGAATAAGTCTCTGTGTGATTTCCCTGTTTCAGGATTAGACTCACGTGAAACACAGAAAAGGAGGGAGCCAGCAGTAATTTCTCAAATGTGTATACAGTAGGGTCTATAAATCTGTTGTATGCCCACATCAGGATAAAGCTCTCTTAGTAAGGTTGTTAACCCAGTTAATGTCCCCCACTTTATCAGTTTTTATTGAATAATATCTTACTAAACTAGGTAATTTCAAAAGAGTTGCAATAAAAACAAAACCTCTTTGACAATTGTTAAACATAGTTACACATAACATCTTAGAGTATAATAAGAGTTAAGAAAAATAAGAAAGCACTACAAGTGGAAAACAAAAGGAGCCACAGAAGCCCCCATGGAAAGGAGGAACTGAATCAGACCTTAAAGATGACCCAAGTTTTGTGGGGCACTTCAGATATATTTATATTAATATATATATGTAAAATGGCTTGAGCAGAGTTATGAGGAAGTTAATAAAAGAGCAAGTACCTTGCAAAGTGCCTAAAACATCAGTTTCTAAAAACATGCTTATTTCCCTTTACTTATCCTATTAGGAATAAAATGGCAAATGCCGTAAAATAGTCTTCGAGCTCACTTCAAAACTACTAAGACCTCAGAAATCCTCTCAACTGACCCCCTCATTTTGCCGGTGAGGAAAATGACTTGCCTGAGACAGGAAAGAACTTCCCAGAATCACTTATTGAATTAGTTAGAGGCAGAATTGTGACTGAAAGCCAGGCCTCTGTAGCCCCCTCTTATTTAGCACTCCTGGCAGCACCTGCCACGTTATATGGAATAAACAGTGTTGCAAGTTAAAATGGGCCAGGTTGCCTGTGATGTCAGCAAAATTTGTTGCCACTTGAGACAGAAACGATTTGATTTGTGTGTATGTAGTAAAGAAACCTATTGTATTCCCTAATGGAACTTAGATTCCTAAGACATTGTTGCCAAGGCAGTTACTGGAGAGCATATTAGAGCCAAAGAAATGCTGACCTGAAAGCCATTCAAGCCATTCTGCATAGCAGTGGGGCACTTAAGCCTGGTACACAGTATTAAGAGCATTCCCTAAGGTAAAGGGCACTTGAGAGAAGCATATCACTCTCTATGAAATTCTGGCCCTGAGCCTAGATCACAGCAAAATAGTTTCAGTTCAAAAGGCCTCTGTTCTCTTACCCTCCACTCAATATATAGAATGAAAACCAAAGTGAAGAGTATTCTTGCTCCTCTCAAATCAAAAGCCAGCCTGCTAGACCCAGGAGTCAGCTAGTGTTACTCTCAAGAAAGTGTCTAAATCTCATGTGAGGACTAAGATAGAAACAATAATTTTGTTTCTCCTTTAATTTATGGGAAATGACAAAATGACACTCAGCCTGAACAGATTAGACCCTTTCAATGAAGAGGTAATGAAATCCTTATGATTTTAATCCCTTGAGTGACCCTTGGAGCAGCTTAAGTATATCTGAGCCCCCAAGAGGATCCTGTCCAATGCCAAGTAAAGTACTCAGTAATGGAAGAGTGCTGATGGTTTTTATGACGACTCTTCAGTTAAGTAGAATTCTCTGTTGCCTTTCAGAGACTGAACAGTTTCATTTAATTGCTTTGGTGTTTCTTTTTTTGCACTCTAAGAATCTATACCAAAAGGCAGTGTGTTAATAAATGCACCTATGTGGTGCTGTCCTCTGCCCTTATGTAGTTAGCCTGGTTTGGTTTGGACTGCTCTGGCAAGGAAGAGAGCAGAATTACCCATCTGAGCAGAATCTAGGCCTTGGAGAGGGCTCTTGGTACCATGGTAATGGGAGCCAAGCATCCCCACCTACCCATCTGACTGGCAGATATTCAGACCTATGGCTAGGTAAACTGATCTCACAGAAGCCTGTGCAGTTAACTAAGAGACCAAACAAGATGAGATGATAAAATCATAAGACCTTATCCTAAGTCATGTATGGACTTATGCTTATATCTGTTATGTCTTGTATAGTAACAGAGTTAAAGAATATGGTAAGCCAGCAGAGTCGAGAGAAAGTCACTGAGAAATATGCCTAAGATACCTTCTGGAACCAGCCTTTCTTGTCCATACATTAGTTCTCTTTGAAATCCACCAAGAGCTGGCTAGAGGTAGAGCTTTGCATGTTGAAACTGGGGCTTTCAGTGGTAATTTTGTTGTTTGTTTTTAAATTGTTCTGGAAAACTTCACTTTCTTTCTTTAAGAGGTAAAAGATAGGGTAAAAACTAAGTGCTCTGAAAGTGTTTTCAGGTAAATACATTGTTTTTCAGACTTCCATCTTAGAAGTCTCTCTTGATCAGCTGCCATTGGCAGGCAGCTCACACAGCGCCGCCCCGACCCCTAAGGAGGCAGACACCAGTATGAAAACAGGATCTTGGCTGTCAGAATTCCCTCATAGGCTGTTAAGTGCTTAACCTTTCTACTGGGCCCCAAATCATATTTGTGTTCAAAGATAAAAGACTAGTGGTGGCAAGAGTAGGAGAGATACATTCTATCTGGCAAGAGTAGGAGAGATACATTCTATCTCTGGCATTAAATGTGTTTCTATAGGAATGATTTCTAGATTTTTTAAACTGTTCTTTATGTTATAAAGGTTTTGGAATCTTCAGATTTCACTAGCAATTTCTTCAGTACTCATTTCCCACTGTTCTCTTTACCATCTTATATTATGCAAGATTTTAAATACTGCCAAGACACTTACAATTTACGTTCTTAATGCTTTCAACGTCAAATTCATTGTAGAAACTGCAGCCAAAGCATTTTGAAATATTGACTTTATTCACAAGGATCATTGTGGAATATATTTTGCAGTGGTTTTGTGAGACTTTTATTTTTAATGACTTATTGGTGAATTAATTTTAGGTTTATTATTCTTTTCTATCTAACATAATCCTTGGCATTCTCATACATAGAGCCCAGTTATTTCTGGATTTTTGGTTTTGTTTGTTTGTTTTTCCTGTGTCCGAAGAAAGTCTAAAAGGTCCCCAACTATAGGCTGCCCTTGTAAATAAGTAGAAGTAAAAGTAGAAATCCCAATGGAATACCATTATTATTGCTCATGGCTGGCAGATCTCTGCTTAAAATTCTTATTGTCCACTCTGCAAATTTAGATTGCATAATCCTATCTCAGAGAGCACTTTATGTGCACAACCAACAGAAGCAACAGAAAAAACACCTAGAAATTCTCTTTCTATATTCCTACCTCAACCACTTTCTCCACTGTATACTGTTCCCTATTCAAAGCACAGAGCTAAGAAATGGTTTCCAAAATCTCCATTAGGGAAGTTTATGTAGGTTTGTTTTAAGGTTTCTCATTGCACAGCAGTTGTCACCTGAGAGATCTGAATATTTGACCTGCTTGAGCTTTCTTGGTTCCAAAGAAAAGGTGAATACATTTTCCTCACAGCCTCACCTAGACTGATTCCTGCTCATCCTACTATTTCTTTAAGGAAAACATGACCATTGTGCCTTTAGGCACTACTGTTTAATTTAGCTTCTGTTTAAGAATTAACTATTTTGTTACTCTTGATTCGCAGAAAGAAGCAGAGGTAAAGGAACGGTCTGTTTTTGACATCCCTATATTTACAGAGGAATTCCTGAACCACAGCAAAGGTGATTACCAAAGGATCATTTTGTGTTACTCAGGTCTATGACAGGGGATTTAGTTGTCAGGAGGAATTCATTGCTGAAAAGCAACGGTAGTGATATTCCAGACCCTGGGACTGGTCTGGAAGAAGAAAACTGCTTCTATTTCACTCTCTATTAAAAGCAGCTACTCAGAGACCCGTGGAGGACAGCTGAGCCAGTGTTGTCAAAGCTTCTTTAGTCTCTGGATCAGAGGAAATAAATGTACATCACTAATTCAATTGCTTGCAGGCTCTTAGCCTAGAACCCTTTGTACAAATGAAAGCTTACATGGATGTCCAAAATATAAAATAAATACGAGCAAAGCTGACCCCACTGCAGTAAAGATGTGGACCCACAGCTGTGCTTGCCCAGTCTCCCAGGATCCCCCTGTGGAACCCCTCAGGCTTCTCATTGAACAGCTTTAAAAAATCAAACAAACAAACAAATACTGGGAATTACAGCTGTTCCTTGCAATCTTAAGTATAGAATATGACCAGCTTTAAGAATTAAAATAACTCTGGGGAGCCAGGTGTTTTATTGCTGAAATTGCTATCTGGAAGGCCATAATGAGAATAGGGACACGAGGAGGGGTAGCTAATTAGAGACAGCTAAGCAGGACTTCCTGTAAGAGTCATCAGGACTTCTCAGAGAGGCTGGTATTACCTGGGTTTTGTGGGGGTTTTGTCCTCAGCTCGGGAGGCAGAGCTCCGTCAGCTTCGAAAATCCAACATGGAGTTTGAGGAGAGGAACGCAGCCCTGCAAAAGCACGTGGAGAGCATGCGCACAGCGGTGGAGAAGCTGGAGGTGGACGTGATCCAGGAGCGGAGCCGCAACACCGTCTTACAGCAGCACCTGGAGACCCTGCGGCAGGTGTTGACAAGCAGCTTCGCCAGCATGCCCTTGCCTGGTAATGTCATCCCTAGCTGAGCCCTGTAAAGTGGCGGGGGCGGGGGGAGGTTCTGTTCATGTTGGTACTGGTGTGGTGAGGCTGAAGTCTCGCCTCCAGAGGAAAATCAGTAAACTCAGGGGTCTTTTCCTCAGAGGTTTTTGTGGGCCATGTAATAGAATCTCAGTATTGGTCAAAATCATCCAGATTTCAGGCTCTCTGCTCAGTTAAATTTTTCTTCAGTTATATTTTCATGCAGTCTACTTTCTATTAAGCTTAATTTGATATTCTGAACAGTGGAAGCTGAGTAATATTAAAGTCCTGAGTGGAGCACTTTTTTTTTTTTTTAAATTGTGGTGTAATTGACATATAACATTGTGTTAGTTTCAGGTGTACAACGTAATGATTTGCTATCTGTATACACTGTGAAATGATCACCACAAGTCTAGTACCATGCATCACCATACAGAGTTACCAAAAAAAATTTTTCTTGTGGTGAGAACTTTTAAGATATACTTTCTTGGCGACTGTCAAACATGTAGTACAATATTATTGACTACAGTCACCATGCTCTACATTACATCCCCATGACTTATTTTATAACTAGAAGTTTTTATTTCTTGATCCCCTCCCCCAACTCACCCACCCCCCCAGAGCATTTTTCTGATGTATATTTGCTTGCTTTGTAATATTGTCTTAATGTGAAGGAAAAGGAAAACAAATACTAGTATTTCTTATATACTCTTTCATTTTGAAAATAGTCACAGCAGAGCTGGAAGAGTCTTTAACCTTTTGTTCTATGCAACTACTCCTATATACTGCACAGCAATTATATAGCCCATCTGTTTATTTAGAGTATGTGGATTAATTTCATTTCTTTGAGGTCTAAAAGTCTCTCCTCTGAAAGTAAAATCTTCTCTATGGAGCAGACCACATTAGAGTCAAGTTTCTTTCGCTGTGGAATCATTGATCTGTGTTATGGTTGAACTGAATGGGAGGATTTTCTTACTTTTTCTTCTTATCTCACTTCAGGAAGTGGAGAGACACCTACAGTGGACACTATCGACTCCTATATGAACAGACTGCACAGTATTATTTTAGCTAATCCCCAAGACAATGAAAACTTCATAGCTACAGTTCGAGAAGTTGTGAACAGGCTTGATCGTTAGGGAATGGTGAGTGCTCACTGACGTGATTCGTACGTGCCAGCATGTCATCAAAAATAAGATGGCACTAGACTTTATCAATACTACTAAAACCCTGGAATTACATTGAATAAGTGAGTTGGAGACTTGATTAAGATTCCTGTTGCATGGTTGCTAAATGTAGTAAATAGTGTTGGAAAACTGAATCAAGATAGTTTTTCCTCATGCATGCCTCCACATGGCTTAATGGAAAGAGCGTGATTTTTGTGGTTGGACCTCAGTTCTAGCTTTGTCACTTATTAGCTGTATTCTCAGGTATTAGTTTCCCAAAGGGCTTTGAAGGGTGAGTGAGAAATTTAGAGAAAATAACCCCCCAAATAACACATAGAACAAAATAAATATCGCTTAACTGTTAAGCTTCCTTTTCCCTGTAAATTTAATGATAATTTACGATAGTCAGTGAGACATTGTATGTGTACAAGCCTCTATAAGTAAGAAGCTTTTCATTAATCACTCAATATCAGAGTAACTGTAGTATGTTAAATGTTAATGTGGACTAACCTTACAGTGAAACAGTTAATGCCTTGATTAAATATATTAAAAAATAAATAAACTCTCAATAAGTAGAAAGAGAGGAAAGAGAAAATAAGCTTTTTAAAAACATATTCAACAAATGACTAGTAGTATGTGTTGCATCCTTTTAGAAGAGAAAAAAGTACATTTCCCAAAGGAATCTGCTTATATAAACTTTTTGGTACTAATGGTCAGTCATCAGGTATCATTTCTTAAATGGAACTGATATTTGTTCACTCAAATTCCTGTAGAGATAGGGTACCCTTTAGTATGTCATTCCACAAAATTGACAGCCCTTTGGTCTGTCAGTTAAATTGTTCCATACCTGCAGACATATAAACTGTGTGGAAATCTTGGGGTTGAACCATACAATGAGTGGCCATATATGAATACTAAAACAAGAATGGATAGCAGGATATGCTCCTTAGAATGGCTGGTCATGGGCTTGGATCCTTATTTATTTGTCTTGCAGGTACATGAGCACACTCATATACATACTCATATTCTAACATGGTCTGGACCTTGAGCAACATGTGCAAGAATAAATAAAATCCATGATTCTTTATCTAATGAGGCCACATCTGCCAGCATAGACAAAAGCAGTAGTCTTTATCCTTCTTGTCCAAGCCCTCGAATAGTAACTGTACAAGGCAATTTATTATACTTTAGCCTCAGCCGTGCTCTGATGGGGAAAGGATTACTGTCCTTCTAGTGAGTAGCCAGATGGAAAGGACCATACTTCTAAGAGATGGCTGGACTCCCTGCAGAATAAAGAAATGGCATTACTGCTGCTGTTTGTGAAGGGAACAGCTTGTAAATCTAGGCTTGGGATTTTTAGGAGCTCATCATCCTTCTCATTTTCACACAGTGTTTTCAATTAGCACTCTTGTAGGCTTGAAAAGAGAGAGCTGGGAGAAACAGTATGGAGGATTGTGAAAGAACACAGTAATTGATAACGTGGTGTCTCCTCACATAGGTATAGGGCAGTTATTGCAAGTTCTGAGCCAAAAATGGTTTTCCATTTTGAGCATTTGGCCAGTAAGACTCTCCTAAAGCTTTATCTATCTTAAGGATATAAACTGTAGTATCTGCTTTACGAGGTGTCTTTGAAAACCTAGAATGTGATGATTATTCTTGATTTTAACCTACAAATATTTTGCCCTTGAAAGAAACAGTACCTGAAAATGTGAACCGTTTTATTACCGCAGATTCTTACAATCTAGCCATGTAAACATAACTAAGAATGGATAGTTCTCCATACCCTCTGAAACTGTCAAATGAAACAATTATAAAGACTGTGATTAACACTAGCTTGGCCTCATTATACAAGTATGTACAGACAGCTAGGCCTGATGTCCCCAGCATTCATGGTGCAGTTAATTACTCTGACATGAGCTTGGCAAAGGTTTCTTCCATTGTCAGGACCCAGTGAGTGAAAGGAAGCTAATGGTCTACAGCTTTAGAGGAGCATATTAGAGCTGGAAGGGGTGTTTAGAAATCCCATCATTTTACATATGAAGAAACTGAGTCCCAAAGAGGCAGAATCTCTTGCCTGAAAATACCTGAGTAGGTGGGTGCAGAACTAGAACACATGTATCTAAACTCAGTGGGGTTTCTAAAACGTTGATACAAGGAGGTAGGGATGGGTGTAAGGGGAAAGCACTAAAAAAAAAATCATAGAATGAGAGCATTAAGATAAATGGGAGGTAATTAGGAAAAAATTACAATCCAGCAATTATAATGTTATAAAATTTTGGTCAGCCATTTTATAATTATTTTTATAGTTATATAATGGAAGAATTACCCCAGCTGTCATCTTTCTTTGTGGCTAACTTGTACTTAGAGAAAGTGGAGCTGGGAGGAAGTCATGGGGGTGATTTCATACTAACAGATGACTACTGTATATAAACTATCAAAAGCCATATGTTGCTTGATTTCAGTTGAACCAAGTGATAAATATTTGCCTGTTTGAGGATTGGAAAAAAAAAATATATGTGATTGCATTTTTATCAATGTAAAAATGTATTCATCTTATGCACACAGTACATCCCTATCCATGCAGAGGGCCTTAGATTTATACTTGAAGAAAATTGGTTTTGAATGACCAGGACTAAAGTAAAGTACAAATTTTTCATCATCAGATTTGTCCCTGATACTTGCTTTTCTGTGTTCGGCTGGCAATTTTCCAACCTCCCCGTTGTGGCTGAGCTGGAGCAGGGCCACATTTTTCACTGAAATGTTGTCTAAAATGCCTCAGTGAGGTTGGTTGCTTGCAGCTTTATGAGCTCTTTAGTTTACATACACCCTGCTACTCACCGTAACCCTTTTTTTTTTTTTTTTTTTTTTTTTTTTTGGCCACATAGCACTGGGTGTTTATTCTGCATAATAATAATAATAAACGACACTGTGAGCATTTACACATGCCGGCACATCCTAAGTACTTTACGTGTGCTGGCTCATTGACTCCTTGCCACAACTCCATGAAGTTTTTCTTTTTTCCATTTAATTTAATTTTATTTTTTTATTAATTTTTACTGGAGTACAGTTGCTTTACAATGTTGTGTTAGTTTCTGCTGTACAGCAAAGTGAATCAGCCATAGTATACACATATCCCCTCTTTTTTGGATTTCCTTCCCATTTAGGTCACCACAGAGCACTGAGTAGAGCTCCCTGTGCTCTACAGTCGTTCTCATTAGTCATCTATTTTATACATAGTATCAAGAGTGTATATACGTCGATCCCAATCTCTCAGTTCCTCCCACCCCCCCTCCCCCTTGGTATCCATATGTTTGTTCTCTACGTCTGTGTCTCTATTTCTGCTTTGTAAATAAGAACATCTATACCATTTTTCTAGGTTCCACGTACCTTAACCCTTTTGAAAATAGAGCAAAGCATTATTTTAACCCATAGCCCTAACCCTTTCTGATCTGTGCTTACGTTTTGGTATCCTTTTTTTTTTTTTCTCCCAATTCGACAGGTCTTAAAGCTCCAAGATGTTCTGTAAGTGGTTTTACTTGTTTGGAATGAGAAGCCATCCATGGAAATTTGAATTGAGTGGAGGCAGAGAGGGAGTACAGATTACTCTGCTTGTGAAGGAACTGTCAGTTGAGTTAAATGCCTTCACCCCAGGAAGCCATATGAGGGAGCAACAAAAGGAACATGTATGTGAACTTCCTATGGAATCGTCCTCGTGAAGCTTTGACCGTGTACAGCCACTCTCCCAAGTCTTCAGTTTCCTATCATTTCTATTTCTGTTAAAGTGGGTCTGCATATATTCTGCTGACCAGGCGCCCCTGAGACTGGCATCTTCTGCAGCAGAATGGAAGCTTTCTTATTGTTCTGCTTCATTCAGATTGGACTCTTTTTATCAGTGGCTCTGTGGTTTTATCAGTGATTTTCCTACCTAGCTGTCACTTTTTTTTAATGCTTTTGGGGGTTATTTTTTTATTTCCTTCACCCCCACCAAGCTAGACATCTCCATTTTCTGACCTCTTGGCTTTGTTGCTCAGCAGGGTTCTGAAGGAGAGTTTCTCTCATTGGACAGGCCCAGTCTTCTCCCATCTTTGTCCTGCTGTGACTCCAAAGAAAGGAGCTTCTTGTTGACAGTGTCCTGTGGAGTGGGGCTGTGTTTCGTACCCCACACAGCGCTCAGTGGGTGCCAGCCCTCGTGGAGGCTTTGTGGTTGCTGCCCTGAAGGAGAATGCTCTTGCCTTCCTCCTTGGTACTGCCTGCTGTTTTCTGAGCGTTGCCTGCACATACCCTGCGTCCCAGCCCCAGCAAGGCTCTTCTGTTCCCATCTGTTGGCAGTGACTTGTGAAATATTTTTGCTGAGGAAAAGGTCATTGGTAAACAGGACAGAACGAGAAAAGTAGTTTCTCATTTGGTATTGAAAAAAATCCTAAAGTTTATCATAAGTGAAAACAGAGGGAATCCCTGTCTGCCTGAGGTGTACCGATTCATGGATATGGATGGGTGGAAATGCCATTCAGAATAGCCTCCAGCTGATGGAGAAGGACATGGGGGAATTCTCATGTCCTTTGTCTTCCTTCTCTAATCATAACTGCAGAGTCTCTGTCAAAAGGACAGGCTTCCCTTCCTTCTCCCTGCTTAATTAGTAAGTGATTTTTTTTTTTTTTTAAACACCCAAAGGGAAGAAGGGTTTCTGTTTCTCACCTCAGGGTTTGGTTTTGTTGTGTTGTGTTTGGATGCTCTGGAGCACAAGGCTGGTGGTTGCAGCTGAGATCTTTGGAGCCAAAGCAGGGCATGCTGAGCCCATTGTCTAGGCACCACCGCCACCGAAGGCGGGTGGAAGTGTGGCCCCCTCACAATATGCTCACAGGCCAGGGTGCAAGCCAGAAACCCCCGTCATGTTGCTGCATCATCCTGTCTTCTCAGCATCCCCTCCCCTGATTTCTTTCTTAACCCAAAGGAAATAAAACAACAACAAAAAACCTTTTTGAAAATTCTGACACGAACACACATCAAATTTCCATGTACCGAAGCCCATATATCACCACTTGGCAGGCTTTTAGAATAAGAGCCCATCATTATCTATCACTGTAAACCTAGCCAACTCACCTGCTCTTCTCTATTTTCTTGTTTTCCTGCTCTCACCTGCCATTCCTGTCACTTCTCTCAGAGTCCCTGCCTGCTAAGTCCAAGCTGGAATGCACTGTGTGTCTGTGGCAGGACACCCAAGCCAGTTCTGGAAGTTTGTGTCTGCCTTCTGCCAAATACTTTCTCTCCTTTCTTCCTCCTACTCTCTGTTTCTCCTTTGTGTCAGTTTTGCACAGCGTTCTTAGCAGTGCCGTAGACCAGGAAAGGCTGTAAGCTGGTCCAAAGATCATCATTCTCCTGAGTCTAGCTAGGATACCTGACATTGACTTGAGACATCTGCATATTCAGGAAAGCACGAGATCTTGAGAAAGCCTACAGTCTGAAATCATTTTCACAAAATAACAGCCTGCTTTTGACATGCTGGCTGGCCCTCCTAGCAGCTACACACCTGACTCACTGGTGGCTGGGATCCAGCTGCCACAAAACAAGCAGGTTCTGTGAAGCAGGTCTGCGTCACCTCCTCTCTCCTCTTTGCCCAGCCAGGAGGTAGTAAATGAGGTCACAGGCTAACATGATACCTAATTCACATTTCCCAGTAAACTTGTAGATGTTATTGCACTTACATGTTCTTCTCAAGAAATAAGTTGTTGCCTATTCAGTGTTACAGATTTCTTTCTTTTTATTGAAACACAAGGAGCAGCTGAGGAAAATGAGACAAAGTGTTTTATTTCTGACAAAATAAAATTTTAGAAAAAAATTTGTGTACATGTGTTTGAAACTGTTGAAATGCCAAGTTTTCTGTACAAATGTTTTTGTAATTAAACTTTTAGATTTTCTTTGTTTTTTAAGAAGTCGATATGCTTGCTTGACACTTGCCTCATTAAAACTTTTCTGTGTTGAATCCACCCGATTCAATTTTACCTGCATTGCCTTTTCATCTTAAAGACTTTGTCAACTCTACAGTAATCATCAAGTCTGTTATGCTTTTAAAGCAGTAACACATTCATTTTACTAATTGCTTATTCAAAATGTGTCTTAGCCTGTTTGAGAATTCAGCTCTCTTAATGTATGTTATAAGAATACAATGAGTTATAATTCATTTTAATGTAGCGATAGTATTCTGGAGGCAACTTGAAAGAAGTCTGATGTTCTTAAAGTCAGTGACTTCAGTCCCCTTGATAGGAGACTTTTGACTTCCTTTTGACTGAAGAGATAAATTGTCCTTAAATGCTTGCTTTTAAAAATAACCACTACTTCACCAATCAAAATCATTTTTAAAGGAAATTTGTCACCTACTTCCACCATGCTTTTAAAATCCTAGGGGTGAGCTCACCTGGCTTCCAAACCCTGCAGCTCTCCAAGTAGCTAGTTGTGTGGCATTGGGTGAGACTTGCTTTGTTCCAGCTCCAGTTTTCTCATCTGACATGCCTCAGCTCTCTTACACTTGTTAGAAAGATAGAATCAAGTAACAGAATCGACCATGCTTTGGAGGATATGAAGACTCTGTTACATGAATGCGAAGAATTATTGAGGTAACTCAGTTAGGATCAGGCTTGACTACATTTAACAGAAACTCAAATCAGCAAAAGCTTGAATAAGAAACTTATTTCTCTCACTGAAAAGTATTCCAAAGGTAGGCAGTCCAAGACCAATATAGAGGCTCCTGTCTGCACCACGATATGGTTCCTTTCTCAAGGTCACCTCATGGTCCAAAATAGCCACTTGACCGTCAGCCATCATTTGAAATTCCTGGCAGCATAAAGAAAAGAAAAAACGGGCAAGGACAAAATGGGCAAACTCAGCTGAGTCAGCACCCTTTAAAGAGCCTTCCCGGAAGCCACACTCAACTTCCAGAACCTAATCACATGACAACAGCTAGCTATATGGAAGGCAGAGGAATGTCATCTTTCCTTGGACATTACTGCCCCCAATAATATACAGGTTTTAGTCAGTAAGGAAGGAGAAAATAAATACAGAGTAGGCAGCTAAGTTAATTTCATGACTCACATGTGTGACTCCATGCACACACTAAGGCCAGCCCTGCTATATTAGTAAACAAGATGCATCATCCTGCCTTTGCCTCTTGGCCATCGAGAATGACCACGTAATTCCTTGGCACCTTTTTCCCCCTTAAACAGAAAGCTGACAACTTGAGTTAGCATTTCCTGTTCCCACCTTAGCTCCTCCCTTACCCTCAACACTGGTGGCCAGTCTTGTTTGGTAAAAGTCAACATAAACAGGTGGCAATATCTCCCCCAGTTGTTTGTTCCCTTTCTCTAACTGCTCAGCATCTGCTGGATTAAAACAACAACAGGATAATCTTTCCCTGAGGGTGGGGAAATTGTGAAGTATTGCTTGGCGGAAAAGCTCATAGCTACTTTTTGCCCTCTAAATTTCCTGCCTTGCAACTGAGGGTTTTCTTTGTTTTCTTTATTTGCCTTTTGATACATAGCCTGTGCTCAGAAATATATTTTATAATATCTATAGAGATAAACACTAGCTCATACACCAACTCACAAAAAAGATGAGGATCAGGAGTTACAAAGGTCAACTGAAAAATGTTATTGTACTTCCTCTCACCCAGAAGCCATTTCAGTTTAGTTTTCATGGGAATGTGGTCTATAGGGAGAAACTTCTGCCAGAAGCATAAATGTAAGCTCTGTTAGCCTAGAAAAATGCAGGAAGGAGAAGGAGCCATGAGATAGGGATGGCATTGGGAAATTAAGAGCAGGGTCAACGCAAATTGTCCAGATAGAAGGATTTTTGTAAACCACCTACAACACTGGGTTGGTAAGAAGACGCCTTAGATGTTTAGATAAGAATATATAAGACAGTGGGTATAGAAGTAGTCTTTTGTCTTGAGTCTCAAACACCACCTGACACTTGGGAGCCAGTTCTTTATAATCAGCTGCTGTGTTCTCCATTGCATGTCAGTTCACTATTTGGGACCACAAGAGTATTTATAAAACATGTTTCTGCCCTTGGCGTGACAGTCTAGTGGGAAAGACAGACATCTGCATCAATTGTTCTAACACAGGGCAGCTTGTATTGAGTTTTAATAGTGGTAAATAATTTTTGAAGAGTGAAAGAATTGCTTGAATCTCATCTGACAAGAGCTGGTTTTTCCGTAATTGCCAGAGAGTTTGCATGGGGAGCACATCTGAGTCTTGGGGGACCAGCATCTTAACTAATAAGGACTTTATCTGAAATGTAAATGAAATATAAAAGTCTAGACTGATGACTATTGGAGTTTTTCTAGTAGAAGTTGAGGTAACTGGAAGGTAAGAGTAGTTGGATTATTGTAATTTAGACAATACTTTTTCAAAGTATGGTTTTGACTCATTAAGGGGACATTAAATCAATAAGTTGGTCAAAAACATTTTTTAATTAAATTGAAGAGAAACGATCAGAATGCATTACATATAGTAAGGGTAAATATTATTTTGTGAAAACTTGTTTCCACTTCAGAACAGACACATGTGATGGGTTACAATGTGAAATGTGCTTCTTACTATAGGGTCACAATAAAGATAATCAATGACTGTTTCACTACCTCTGGAATTGGATTGAACTGCTGGGTTCAAGTTTGGGCTCTGTGGTTTTCTACTTGTGTGACCTTAGGTAAGTTGCTTAAACCACTCTGTGGCTCAGCCTGTAACACAGGGATATTTATAGTGTCTATTGTGTAGAATTTTTATGTGGATTAGTTAATCCATGTAAGATATTTAGTACCTGTCACAGAATAAACACCTAAGTAAATATTAGCTACTATAATTTATGAAAGACTCAAGGGGAAAGAACAATTAGATACATACTATAGGCCAAGCACTTTGCTCTGCTTTTTATATAAATTATATATATCATTTAATTTGTACTACAACCTTATAGAGTAGGACTATTACACCCATTATCCAGTACGTAAATTAAGACTCAAAGCTGATAAGCACCTTGCAGCTTATGCAACTGGGAAAAGGCAAAGAAGAGATTTATACCCAGATCGTTCTGACTCCAAATTCCACTGTGGCGGTCCTATCTTAGAGATATTTAACGAGACTGACAGGAGTTCCAAGCAGCGGCACAGTATGGGGGTTCTGAGAACCAGAATTTGACCTAGTCATTCAGTGGTATTTGTTGAATGCCTTTCTTATGTTAGGAGCTATCCTAGGTCCCTGTCCCCATGGAGTTTATATCCTGCTGGGGGAAAAGAGACTATAAACAAGTAACCTAACAGACTCATGTCAGCTAGTTGCCTAGAGGAGATGAAATGACACAAACTAACTAGGGTAGAGGAAAAGCCTCCCTGAAAAAGTAATGTTTAGAGAGAGAGCAGATTGATGTGAAGGAGCCAGCCCTGTGAGGACTGGGAATAGAAAAGCCAAAGTCCTGAGGCAGGAATGAACTCTTCGGGTTCAAGGAAAAAAAAAAAAACTAGTGAGGCTGGAGCAGAGTAAATGAGAGGTAGAGTGGTTTGAAGTTGCAAGGAAGGCAATAATGAGATTCTATAACACACAAATAACACACCTTGTAAAGCATGGTAAAGAGTTTAAATTGTATAAGTATATGATACTTATGAAGAGAGAAGAGAGTTCTACAGAAGTGACAAGATCTGATTTATATTTTTAAAGGATCACCCTGGCTGCTGTGAAGGGAATTGTGAGGAGGCAAGAGAGGAATCAGAAAGACTAGTTAGAAGGTTGGCCCATGGGACTTCCCTGGTGGCGCAGTGGTTAAGAATCCGCCTGCCAATGCAGGGGACACGGGTTCGAGCCCTGGTCCGGGAAGATCCCACATGCTATAGAGCAACTAAGCCCGCATGCCACAACTACTGAGCCTGCACTCTAGAACCTGCGAGCCACAACTACTGAGCCCACCCGCCGCAACTACTGAAGCCTGCGCGCCTAGAGCCCGTGCTCTGCAGCAAGAGAAGCCACCGCACTAAGAAGCCCACACACCGCAATGAAGAGTAGCCCCCGCTCACTGCAACTAGAGAAAGCCCGCACACAGCAACGAAGACCCAATGCGGCCAAAAATAAAATTAATTAATTAAAAAAGAAAGAAAGAAAGAAGTTTGGTCCAGGTGACAGTGGCTTAGTCTGGAGTGGAGGCAGTGGGGGCAAAAAAAAAAAAAAACGAAAAAGAAAAACAACTGCTAATGAATTCAGAACATATTTTGGAAGTATAATGAACAGAAGTTGCTGAGGGATTGGATGTGGAGAATGAAGGAAAAAGAATCAAGAATGACCTGACCCCTAGACTTCTGGGCTTGAGCAACTGGGTAGTGGACAGAGGTGCCATGGCCTGAGAACGCGTAGAGTTAAGGATGAAACATCGTGGAGGAAAAGAGCAAGAATTCTGTATTTGGACTTGCTAAATTTGAGATTCAACCAGCAGATCAACCCCTGGGCAAGACACATCTCTCAGCTATTCGTTAAAAGGTTCCTTTCAGCTCTTAAAAGTCTGTGGTTCCGTGAGATTCTAACTTCAGGTCAGGGCTGCTAACATTCCTTTCATCCTCGGTGCCTGCGCACACACGCATAGATCCGGTTACTCAAGCTGTTCACTGAACTATGAAATTAAGGAATGGTCTCCTTTTTAATTTTTCAAGCTCCTTAGGAAAAGAATTTTTTAAACCTTCCATCTGCATTTGTTTAAGATTGGCATAAAGCAGCTGAATGTTCTAGGATATAAAAATCATACCATAACCTGATGGTTAGAAAATCCTGGGCAAGTAATAGAAAGCGTCTGCTTGAAGGAGACTGGATGAAAATATATTTGGCATCAGTCAAAGAAGGGAAATATGAGAAGACATTAGTGATACAGCCAAAAGGTTTATGGAATCAGCAAATGGGTTCCTGCTAGGGGTGCTTCTGCTATCTTCAAGGATAGAAATTAACTAAAGGCAGCTGGGTCCAGGCAGTGACTGTAAGATGATAACCTTCTATTTTTCTTGGGGCTGGTGGATTTTTCAAGTGGGCTTATATGTATCAAAAGAAGTTCTTGTTTTGCAGGACAAACTAATGTGGTCATTATGGATTTTACTCATCCCTCAGGAGAATGAGTATTTTACATATATTAATTCATTCAAATATTTTCAAACAAGTACTTACTATGAGTTTGGGGTATAAAGTTGAGGACGTCTCTCTCCTCAAGAAGTTCCCAATATAACACAAAAGAAACACAGGATCTGATAAATTATCAAATAGCTATAAGCAAAGTGTTCCTGAAAATGCAAAGGAAGGATTCAGTGGTTGTGCTTGGGGGAAGTCAAAAGAGGGATTTACCAGGGTAACATTTTGAGGTAGGCCTTAAAAAAAGAGTAGTTCTTGAAGAGAAGCTAAAAATAGACCTGAAGCTATGAGTGCATTTTTGGTGTACTCCAGTAATTTGGTACGACTGGAACACAGGTTGTATCCAGGGTACTGATAAAAAATGAAGATAGTAAGGTTTTTTGAAAATGGATTACAAATGGGCCTTGAATTCCATACGAAGGGATTTAGCTTTTACTTTGCAGCCAGGGGGAAGGCATTAAGGCTGTTTTGCAAGGCAGTGATGTGAGATGAAGAAAAACTGGACCAGAGGTTCTTAAACTTTTTTCTGCCACGAACACTTTAGGCAATCTGGTGAAGCCTGTAAACCCTTCTCAGAATAATGTTTCAAGTGTAGAAAATAAAATGCATAGCATTACCAAGGAAATCAACTATATTGAAAAATAACTATCAAAATATTAGCATTACTACTAAATATATTAATATGAAAAAGTTATATGGGAATATCTGTTTCTTACTAAAGGATTAAATAATGTAATCTAGCAGCAGCTCTAATAACTACCATAATTTTAAAGTTGTAATGATCATAAATGATATTTCAACATCTGCAACAGCAGTAATGTGATGTAAAAATATCTGTGATTCTGTGGGTGCCGAAGTCACTGGTCCTGTCAGTACTCCTGGGGCTTGTTGCCAACATTTATAATCAAAGGAAGTGCAAATTTTCAGTTAGAGGTTTATGAAAATCAAGATGTAATTTTTTCCCCATCCATGCCTGCAGTTCTTAGTCCTTGCCAGATTCCTGAATTCAAGACAGTATGGAGATAGACTGGTTAGGAGACTGTCAAAAAACTCAGGTCAAGAAGTAAGAAGAGCCTGTATTGGGGGTGGTAAAGCAGCAGATTGGACAAACATTTGGGAATTTGGCTTGGTTTCTCCCAACCCACAATGAGGAATCCTTCTCAAGGAGGAATTTGGGGGTAACATGTGGTCTGACCAGGCAGATTCCCCAGGAAGGAAGCATAAATCCTTTTAGCAGCTGTCTATATTGCAGTATAGTTTCATTAATTTGTTCAACTGATACTGATTACCCTCTGTGGCAGACTTGAGGAATACAGCAACACAGACATGGTTCTTGCTTTCATGGAGCTTACTGTCTAGTGGAAGAAACATGATGAAACAAAACTAAACAGACAGAAACTTCCCTGGTGGTGCAGCCATTATGACTCCATGCTCCCAATGCAGGGGGGCCTGGGTTCGATCCCTGGTCAGGGAACTAGATCCCACATGCTGCAACTAAAAGAGCCAGCATGCCGCAACTAAAACCCTACATGCCGCAGCGAAGATCCAGACGGCAGGGTTTTTTTGTTTGTTTTTGGTTTTTTGGTACTTTAGAGGAACTGAATGAAAATCAAGGGAGTGGGGCAGAAAAAGCAAGGGGAAGAGTGGCAAGAGGCAGAGAGGAGCTAGACCAAATGAGGTCTTGCGGACCATCCAAAGGATTTTGGATATGAAGTGCAGGGGGAAACCATTGAAGGTTTCAAAGAGGGAAGTGATATAATCCAATTTGTGGTTTTCAAAAATTCTCCTGGCTGCTCTCTGAATAGTGGGTTGGAGAGCACTCACTGAAGTAGGGAGGTCAGCTGAGGCTGTGGTCCCTTGTGAGAGATGATGGGAGCTCGGACTGAGGCTGTAGCAGAGAAGAATGAAGGGGAGAAGAGTGTGGAACAAAGAACAGGAAGAGCTATGGGCTAGAGGTAGGAAGGAGGGAGGGAGAGAGAGCAGCTGCAGATGAATCTCAGGCTTCAAACAGATCCACTGGAGCACTGCTTATTGGGATACATGTGGCACTATTTATTGAGATGGGCAGCCTGGAGGAGGAGCAGATCAGGGCAGGTGGGAGAGGCTAGAAGTCAGAGATCCTTGTGGGCATGTTCATTTGAGATGCAGGAGGGTAGGTGTTAAGTAAGCATCTATCCTGATAACTCTAAAGCTTAAAAGATAGGTCTGGACTTGGGGTGACATTTACTAAAGACCCCCAAGGAGGCTTTTTGTGTTAACTTTTTTCTCTCAGATCCTGGCTCTGCTCTGCAGGCAAACAGGTCCCTCCAACCTCTACCATCCTGGCTAAAAGTTTCACTGTTTTGGATCCACTGTTTGGATCCTGAGCCCTATTACCAACTTTGACTATTCTTTTGTCCTGCCCTTGACACCAGAAACAGCATCTGGACCCAGCTGCAACTTATCTGTTGGCTTAAATCAGGCAGTATCTCTAAAGGTGTTCAGAGCATTTAACTTACATAGGTTTGTGTGGGATTTCTGCAGGGAGAGCTTTGCATCTGTAAAGACGCTAAACATCCTAGCGGCTTACCGTGAAATAATATCTGTTTACCGTGGCTGATTTTATAGCAAATATGATTGGGACATTTACTCGTTTCTTAGAACTGGATGAAAATAACAGGACAGACCAAGTGAATTGCAGCAACTAAATATGCTAACAACATGGGGTAAAGGGCTACAGATTATAGAAAATTGTGAATTGTGATCATGCAAAGAAGGGGTTTCGCTGTAGCTTGAAAACCTGACCCACAGCTAAATGAGGCCAAGATTAATCATGTCTTGATCTTATACATAAGCCAAAGGATCTTTTCTAAAGATCATGCCTATTAACGTAGTAAAGACTTTTCTGCAGTTTATACCATAATGAGCTCCAGGCATTTAATGAGAGAGGCAAGTACTATTGTTGAAAGTGGTAACCTTCAGCATCTAATCTGAAAATGAAATAGGCCTGCTTGCTCTGCAAAATGAGGGCCCAATTTAGTCCACGAGATGAAGAGGACTCTCACAATTTTAGATGCTCTGGTGCAGGCAAACTTAAATCTTCTGGGAAAGGGGGAAAGGTTTTTGTTTGGTTGGTTCTGTTTTTATAATTAGGTAAGGATTTTATCTGCAAGGAGCAAGTCACTGACTCCAGGTTGCAGGCCCAGAAGTTTCTAAAGGCAGTAAAATAAAACCAGCATTAAGGAACAAACCAGCCTAAAGAACTTGATGGAGTTTCCCAAAAGCCCCTGGAAGAATAATATAGCATTCTGAGGAGGGGAGACTCTGCTTCCATCTCTGTCACGATGGCTGTCTCAGATGAGGGCAAATTGCCTGGCAAAAAATACTACCAGCATGAAAGAAGAAGTGTCATCGCCCCCTGATCCTTGTTTTCCAGCCCCCAGAAGTCTCTCATCTAAGGATTTATGTTAAGTTGTATCCGCTCCTACTTTGCTATGCAGTAGGAAGTGCCAGGACATAAGCCTGACACTCCTCCCCCCAGTGCGGCCGTCACTGACTGTCCCGCAGACAGGATGCTACCTCACGTCCTGGACCTCACTGCAAATGCCTGCCCCACTTGCTGCTTTCTGGCTTCCTCTTGCAATCCCAAGAGACAGTGGGCTGCAGGGGCAGGAAGGGAATGAACAGGGCCTCTGAAGCCGAAACCCTTTAGATGCCTGAGCCCCAACTGGTTTGCCTTCGTGGGTCTGGGTCAGCCTTTCTGGGCAAGAGGAGGGGGATCTTCTCAGCTGCTTCCGAATGTCTCTTTCTTAAATCTATGACAACGCAAAACAAGCCGGGTCATTGTATTCTTGGATATAAATATTGATTCTAGATGGTGTTAACATTCTGTTCATAAAAGGATGTAACATATTTCTCCCACACCATATTAGACTGATGTGTTGTTTGGCCGAGAGAAGTACAGACTGCTGGCTTCTGCGGGAAAATGTGGACATTTAAATGCATGCAGCTTTCAGAAGTCTAGGGAGGAGTCTCCGGAATAGAAACCAGGCCCCTTCCCTGGCTCCAGCCCTACCCTCCTCCATCCAGTTTCTCCCTTCCCAACTTCATGTTGCATATCGCATTAGCATTTCTAATCGCTTGGAGTTTAGGAAGATGCTTTCTTAGAATTAGCTCTTAAGGACCTGGAAATGTGGGCACTTCTCTCTTCAGGAGGCATGGAAGGGCAAGGCCAAACATTTTTCGCTTCCTTCCCCTGGGGGAAAGATCTGGGAGGTCCCACTCTTCTGTTTTCTTTTTCACCCTCCACGGGGGAGGCAAGGGCAAAGGCTTCAGACCAGAGGTGGTCCCTCCAAACATTCCACCCAGGCCTGACCAAGCCCCAAACTCAGATGTGCTGGCTGACTGGGAAGGCAAACTCCCCACGTTCCACAGGTGCTCTTGAGGGGGAAGTAGCGCTGGTGAGAAAGTGGAATTCTTGATGTGTGTGCGTGCTCACTCGGGTGCCAGCACATCTCACAGACAGATCCTCAGCCAGTATTTCGTAAGAGAGTCGTAGAGCCTATTTCCAGATGTGTGGGAGAGCCGCGGTGACAGAAGTGCTGTCGGGAGAGCCAGTGCCCTCTGCTGTCCCGGCCCGGAAGCACCACAATGGTGGGGGAGAACCCGGGGCTCCAGGAAAGCTGGCGGCTGTCAAAATCCACCACAGACCCAGGCCGGTGTGGAGGGGCCGTGCAGCTGCTCGCTATTCAAACGTTGAGTCTGTGAGGGGCTGAATTCCCTCCGTCTAGCTGGCTTTCTTTATGTTTGGTGGTTGAGAACGAGCCAGAGATGAAGAGGATTTCTAATAAATCCCCAGCCCCCAGCAGCATCCGCTGGTCCCCAGAAGGGAAGGAAGGTACATTCCCGAGAAGGTGAGGAACAGTGGGCCGGCTCCTGCCGGTGAACCTGGCCAGCAGGCCCAGGCACGGCCCGACAAAGAGGGCGGCTTGCCCAAGAGGAGACCCTCCACTGCATAGCAGCCCTTCGGCCACTCCCTCGCCTGGGAATGCGGCTTCTACAGGCCTTGCTGGCTCCAGCCGAGGGGAAGTTGTAACTGCTCCCACTCAGGCATGCTGGCATCTCCAAGGGGCCTCTAGAGCTGGCACCTCCGAGAGACTGGTTCAGCTTACAAGCTGAGTCCGAGCTGCCACCACCTCTGCTCCACTGCCTGCCAAGACAGCGGCTCAGCAGCGGCCTGGGGCCAGGCCCAGGGTCAGCCTTGCTGCTGCAGGAGTGAGTGTGTGTGTGTGTGTGAGTGTGTCTGTGTGTGATGGTGAAAGACGGGGTGGAGATATTCGGGGGGGGGGGGGGTCAGAGGGAGGCTGGTGAACAGAACTGCTTGGACAGTTTTGCAGTTTTGCAAAAAGGCACAAAACAATCAGTTATTGTTTTTTGGAAGGTTTCTGATTTTTTTTTTTTTTTTTTTGTAAGCGGATCTCCTCCCTGTTGGGAGAAGAAAAACCCAACCCGCCAAACAAACCCCTAACAACAATGCCCTTCTCTCTCTGGGACCAATTTCCAGACTGCACAGCAGTCCTGACAAGGTCAACCAGCTGGAGCTGTAAGCGGAAGATCTTTATCTATGTGGGAAATAGGAAAATCATTTGACTGATAAAAGGAAATACAATAAATAGCATCTAAATTCCTGGCTGCATTCCCCCGGGCCCCTCCTCTGCTGGAGAAAGTGCGCGGGGCAGGAATACATGTGCTGCTCCAGCATGTTTAAAAATAGCATACAGCACACAGCCCTTTCTTACCTTCCAGAAAGACTTCATTACTGGATCCTCAGCCCTGAGCCTGCAGAGCTGCTGCCGGCGGCGTTTTCTTCTCCCCGCTCTGGATTTTTCTTTTTTGGAAACATTAAGGCAGTGCGTGTGATACATTTTACTCACGGGCCAGCTCCTGCTCAACTAGTTTCAATCTGGGCACGTCTCAAGCTCACGTTGAAAGTCCATTGTATTTAATGGGGTGTTAACTCTGTTTATTCTCTGGGACTTGTGCAATGATTTTACACTCTGCAAAACCAGCAACTTGAACTTGAAGTGGTGTGCCTCTCTCCCCATCCCCACCCCGTGGGGCTCAGTCCACAGGCACCTCTGGCCCTGACTCTAGCCTTCCTTCAGTTCAGGTGGCCAAACAAGGCCTGGACAGAGCTGGGAAACCTGGGTTCACACCCACGGCAGCCGCCCGTTAGCATTGGTCTCTTTATCTCTTAGAGACTCAGTTTTCTCATCTGTAAAATGGGGATTTTAATCAGCCCTACGTACCTTGAAAGGCTGTTTACAAACAGCAATTCCATAGTGGAGAAACATTCGGTAGGGCTCTGCAAAGACTCCCTTTCTATTATTCCCAACCAGGCCACTTCTGTATCACCTTGCAACGTCTCCAGACCATCTCTCCACTAAAACCTGGGGGATTTGGGTTCACTGCAAAGCCCACTGATAGGACTGTGTCTTCACTGTGCTGCTGTGATTTTCTAATTCCATTATTCCTTCTATGTCTATTAGTGGGCACTGTACCCTCAGGAAGCAGCTTTTTCTTTTCTCCTTTTATTTATTCACAGTGCCTGGCCCTAAAAAGTGGTGAATAAAGAAGGACTAGGTGCCCCCTTCTAGCTCTGAATCTCTGGGTCTAGATCAAAATAACTGAAGTGCAAGCAGTTTCTAATAAACTAAAGTTCTGTATGAATTATGTCTTGGATTATTCCCTCCTGATCTAAAAACTGGATTCTTAGGGACCTTCCGGAGTCCCCACTGCTCAGACGCCATATGGACCTTGGCCCTCTCTCTCCAGGAGCCAGGCTTTCCCTCCTGCATGTCAACAGCTCAGATCTGAATCTCCAGGCCACTCCTCGCTGGAGTTCCTGATCTCTATTTCCAGCTCCCTCAGGCCTTCTCCATCTGGCATTCTGCAGAATCTTCAAACTCAATTTGGCCAAAATTAAATAGTCTCCCCAAATCCACATTTTCTCTTGCATCTGCCAGCTCAGTTAAGAACTCCACTGCCCACTCATGCTAGAGGAACCTGTCATTCTCCTTCCCTCTCCTTCACTCTTCTCCCTGCTCCCCCCACTGTCCCCCGAGATCCCCTCATTCACAGAAACCCCCCTCATTCAGCCATGGAACCCCCCATGCAGTGGTCCCTCTCACCATCCCCAGGCCAAGCTTCTGTAAGTTACTCAGCATTCGGCTCTCTTCTGAGCTCCCACCATAGCTCACTGTCTTGTCTTTCCTCTTGATTAACTAGTTCTAAAGTAGCTCTTTACTGGCCTTAGTACCTCCAGCCTCCCATTTGTCCCCTCCCTGGCGCCCCCGCCTTCTGTCCTGCACACCGCTACGAGAGCCACCTTTCTAAAACACAAGTCTAATCTTGCAAATATCACTCTTTTGTAAATTATTGTTCTGGTGGTGGCTTTTACTTTTATGATCCCGTTTAAGCCTTGTGATAATTCTATATGACAAGCATTATCCCTTCCATGTTACAGGTGAAACTGAGACTTGCTGGGTTAAAGGACCCAAGGCCACATAGCTGTCACAGCTTGCAGACCAGGATTTGGGCTGTCTTATACCTCAAAATTCGGTCTGTCTTATACCTCAAAAGCACATAGGGTAGCAGCTCCGTGCCTGGCACATAGCAGGTGGACCAACGTGTTTTTCCTCCCATTCCACCTTTTTACAAACTTCAGTCTCTTTAGTAAGGTGCAGAGGCCTATTCTGTCATGGCCAACTATGTCTCTAAAGGTGTTTCCTGTCATTCCCTGTGACCCACCACACCTATCAGATCACACCTATCATCACCACCACCTATCAGACCACATCAGATCACTTGCTGGTCCCCAAACTCTCCCTGTTCTTTCTTAACTCTGTCCTTTTGAAATCTTCTTTCCCACTGTTCGGCAAGTGTTTTCTTCCTCTATCTTCCTCATCTGCAAGTATCAGGCCAGATAGCGCTTACTCTGGGATGCTTTTTCTGATCCCCAAACATAGAATCTGTGGCTCCAACATTCCTCTTGCCAACACCATTCGCTGTGTACACTTTATTTGGATGCTGATCATATTGGAGTGTGGGTATTTGGGCCCGTCTCTTCCCACCTTCGTATCCTTGGTGCCTGGCACTGTGCCTGGGACAGAGTGGGCACTCACAGAAGAGTGTGGAATTTAGTTCGATCCCTCATCCTTCCCTATGACTAATGCTTAATTTCATCCGTTTTGCAAAGGGGAGAATGTCCCCAAAGAATGGTTTGCGTCACCTCCATTCTCTCTGATTCCCACGCCCACCTCCTCATTGATCTGCTCTTGTGAGGTCACCAGAGACACCCACATCACCAGGTCCCCAAACACATTCTCATCTTCATCCTCCTGAGCTCTCAGCAGCGCTGGGCACAGCTGCCACTCCCTTCTTAAGTCACTCTTTCCTCCTGGCTTCTGGGCATCACAGTCTGCTATTTGCCTCTTGCCTCTCCAGGCTCTCCTGGTCCTCAGCTGACCCCCAGAATCGGAACACCTCAGGGCTCTGTCCTAGGCTGCATTCTCTTCTCTCCCTACATTCTTTTCCTGAATGGGCTTGTCTCTTCCCAGAATTTAAATATTTATTTATTTATTTAGGCGGCACCGGGGGTCTTAGTTGCAGCAGGCGAGATCTTCGTTGCGGCATGTGGACTCTTAGTTGCGGCATGCATGTGAGATCTAGTTCCCCGACCAGGGATCGAACCCGGGCCCCCTGCATTGGGAGCACAGAGTCTTACCCACTGGACCACCAGGGAAGTCCCTCTTCCCAGAATTTAAAATACTATCTCCATCTTCAGCTCTGAGCTCCAGAGTCAATATTCAATAACCTCAGTGATTTAATTGAACCACTTAGATGATTCCTATGTATCTCAGACTCTCAGGTTCATCCCCCAAACCTTTCCTCCCTCACTTGGTCTTGCCCTTTTCAGTGAACGGCAAAATCATGGATCCCCTTCCTGGGATCTTGGGAGTCACTTATCTAGGAAGAAGGTGTCTTGGAAGAGGGGTCCAATTTAGGGATGTCCGAATATCATGGTTTCCTACATCTGACGCAGGTTTGGAAAAACACCGGATTCTTTAACCTGGTATTCAATGCTCGGTATCATGTTACCACCCCCCAGATGTTCCAGCCCCATCTTTTACCCTGCCCCTAGATCAGAAATGGTCTTCTGCAGAAAAAGTTTCCTGACCTCTTGCTATGGTCTGAATGCTTGTGTGTGTCCCTCCACACCAAATTCGTGTGTTGAAATCCTAACCCCCATGTGATAGTATTTGAAGGTGGGGCCATTGGGAGGTGATTAGGCATGCGGGAGGAGCCCTCAAGGATGGTGTTAGTGCCCTTATAAAAGGGAGCCCAGAGAGCCAGAAAGCTCCCTTGCCCCTTCCACTGTGTGAGGACAGAGCAAAAAGACACCATCTATGAACAGGAAGTGGGCCCTCGCCAGCCACCAAATCCCCCCTTGCCTTGGTCTTGGACTTCCCAGCCTCTAGAACTCTGAGAAGTAAACTTCTGTTGTTTGTAAGCCACCCAGTCTCTGGTACTTTGTTGCAGCAGCTTGAACAAACTAAGACACCTGAGCTCCAGATGAATCAAGCCATCCCCGGTCCCTTAAATGCACCTTGCAAATGTCCACTTTTGCACTCATTGCTCTCTGTTCCTCTCCATCTAAATCCTACGTGCCTGCAGGCCTTTCCAGTCCAGCATCTTCTAGAATCTTCCATGTCTGCTCCACCCAACAATGTCTCATCCTTCTCAAAACCCCTCTAGTAACACATAACGTTAGTAGACTTAGCACCCAAGGCCTTGTACTGACTGTTAGCTTTCCTGGTGCTTATGTTGTGTGTCCTTCCCAGATAGGGAGCAAGGTGAGGACTGGACGGTATCTTGTTCATCGTGTATCGCAGGGCCCAGCCAATGCCTGGAAACATTACAAGTGCTTAGAACATAGGTGTAGAAACACTCCTGAGTGGTCTCATCTATCCTGACATTCCCCTATTTAAGTCTGAGAAGAAGCTATCCGTTTACTTGTTTAAGTGTTCTTTTTTTTTTTTTTTAATTTATTTTTGGCTGCATTGGGTCTTTGTTGCTGTGCGCGGGCTTTCTCTAGTTGTGGCGAGCAGGGGCTACTCTTCATTGCAGTGTGCGGGCTTCTCACTGCGGTGGCTCCTCTTGTTGCGGAGCACATGCTCTAGGCGTGTGGGCTTCTGTAGTTGTGGCACATGGGCTCAGTAGTTGTGGCTCGTGGGCTTAGTTGCTCCGCAGCATGTGGGATCTTCCCAGACCAGGGATTGAACCCATGTCCCCTGCATTGGCAGGTGGATTCTTTTTTTTTTTTTTTTAATATCTTTATTGAAATATAATTGCTTTACATTGTTGTGTTAGTTTCCGCTGTATAGCAAAGTGAATCAACTATACGTACACATATATCCCCATATCTCCTCCCTCTTGCGTCTCCCTCCCACCCTCCCTACCCCACCCCTCTAGGTGGTCACAAAGCACCGAGCTGATCTCCCTGTGCTATGTGGCTGCTTCCCACTAGCTATCTATTTTACATTTGCTAGTGTAATATGTCCGTGCCACTCTCTCACTTCATCCCAGCTTATTCTTCCCTCTCCCCATGTCCTCACGTCCACTCTCTACGTCTGGCAGGTGGATTCTTAACCACTGAGCCACTAGGGAAGTCCCTTGCTTAGGTATTCTATCTTTAAAAGATGTAAATTTCATCCAGGTCCCTCCAGTTTATCTCCATGAGGTGCTGAGGACAGGCATAGATGGATAAGTTACAAGAACAGTTTTAGGAGACTGCCTGGACTTAAGCAGCAGCGAGGTAAAAAAGGCCCCAGGGTCCAATCTCAGCTCAGCCACTGACCATCAGCTTTGCTATTTCACCTCTCTTTCCTCGGTTTAATCATCTGTAAAACTGCTGAGTGAAAACTGGATATCTGCTTGAGCAGAGGATTCCCTAAAATCCTTTTTTAGCTCCTCAGCCTAAGGATCTTATTTTTCCTAAAAGCCCTCAGTGTGGTGAGAATTCCCAAGCTCACCTCCCAGGAGAGGCAGGGGTGAGTGACTACCTGAGCCCCCCACCTTGGGCACCAGCCCTCTCAGGTTCATTCCTCATTCCAGCTTCACAGCACCTCTGAGGGAAAGGTGTTATTATCTACATTTGGCAGACCAGGAAGTGAGACCCAAAGAGGATTTGGCTGAGCATGGCCAGCATGTTGCCGGACTCCAGGGGTGTCACTCACATCGTGGCCTGTGTGAGTGGTGCTCCCCGGGATCGTTATACATCAGTGACTCTCAAACTTTAATGTTTGGATCATCACCTGGGGATCTTCTTAAAACAGATTTTGACTCATTCACTCTGAGGTGCGGCCCAAGATTCTGTATTTCTAACAAGTTCCCAGGTGATAAGGCTGCTGCCCGGTCTCTGGACCCCACTTTGAAGAGCCATAGTACACAACCTGTGCAGCTGTGCATGGTAGCCCTGCCAGACATGTAGCTCACAAGTGGCAGAGCCGGGACTTCAATTTAGGTCTTTGGACTCAAAGTCCAGTGTACTCTATGCTGAGCCAGGACTTGGCAAAAAGCACCTCCGCTCTGGGCACACAGGTCTCTGGAGATCTAGAGAAAGCTTGATAAGGAAAGACTTACTAAAGAGAAACTAAGTCCTGCCCCACTGGTCAGGAGTCCTCAGCTGGGGCCCTTTTGGAGCTGGCACAGGTGGATGTCTGCAGGAGCCACGGGACCACGTGCCTGGCCTAACGGGGATCTGGGGCCGGGAGGACTGAGGAGCAGCAGCCAGACTCCCAGTCTGCAGCTCCCGGGGCGGCAGATGAGCAGGGTCTTCTGTTCTCCATGCAGGTGCTGAGAAGTGGCCTGATGCTTACAAGGAAAGAGAGGTGATGAGCTGCAGCCGGGGAGGCCTTAATTCCTGGGATCCTCCCCACGATCGCTGAGCTGGCTCGGCGCGTTTCTGTTTGCTGGGAACAGCCTGACATTTTACAAGGAACGCTTTGCACATGGGTGCGCCTTCTGGCCTCTCAAGGGTAATTGCCCGAGAGGCGCAGGTGCTCCCTGCTGCGTCTGGAGCCTCAGCTGGGGAAACCAACGTGACATAATATACTGGGACAGGTTTTGTAAACTCTAGAGAGCTGTGCAAATGCCAAGAGTCCTGGGGTGGAAGGTGGGGTGTGGTGAGGTGCAGCGCTGGAGGGGCGTTAGGGGGCAATGATGAAAGGAGGGCTTCAGCAGGAGAAGCCTGGGAGGCCTTGGGGAAAACCAGCAGCAGAGAGCTCGATGAACAGACAAACAGAGGAGAGGACAGAGGGAGCAGGCATTTGCAGGTGGGGACCTGGGGTTAAATGCTAGCCCTGCCACTCACCAGCTTCAGGCAAGTATCTGCAGTTCTGCGAGCCTCCTTTGCCTCATGTGTACATGGGCACAGTGAAGCAACAGGGGCTGGGACATCTCTGCCGGGTTATTGGGGGTTTACGTGTTCCTGGGGGTGCCTGGCACAGTATATATGAGTTGACTCTGAGGCTTGGCGTCATGTGTGGCAGGCTGCTGAGCACTGAGCAGGGGCTGTGAGCCCTGATTGTCCATGGAGTCCTGGACTGGCCTTGGACAAATGCCTTCCACTTGCAGGGCCTTGGTTCCCCCGTGTGCATAGTGGGGAGGGGTAGGTGTGAATGGCCTGCAAGTGCCCTTCTAGCTCTGGACCTAAGCTCCAGATGGCCACAGGTTCTGGCCAGCAAGGCCTGAATTGGGAATCTCCTCTGAGGCTTTGCCCTCTTCAACAAGGCTAAGCTGGCAGAGGCTTCCAGGGCCAAGGTGAAGGGCCTCAGCCTCCACTAACGCTTGATCCTGAAGCCAGTGGCCACACAGAAGCATCTCTCCTCCAGGAGGGGGCGCAGGGCTGCCCAGTGGCCAGATGCTGGGCTAACTGGAGCAAGACCCTTGCAGGGCCATGTCTGGGCAGCATGATGAGTCCCGTGGGCCTGGTCTCAGGGCCCTGCTTCATCCTCTTTGCTCCCACGTCCACAGGCAGGAGAACCAGGGAGACACACTGGTTTCTACATCCTTACCAGGCCATGTTCCAGAAACTCAGGGCAGTCATGCTGGAGAAATGTGATGGGAATAAGGAAAGAAACCAGGCTGGTATGGTCCGCAGGGCCTGTGGGATCAGAGGGCATGTCCACAGAGAACACAGATGGGTAGACCAAGGCTCAGAGGCAGAACTTACTTGGGGTTGCATGGAAGCTGGTGGCAGGGTCAGACCTGAAACCAACACTGTATCTTTTTTCTGCTACTTACTCTCTTCTAGAACAGACCATATAGCTGCTATTTCAAAATATAATTGTTTTCATCCTCTGATGAAACTCTCTCGCAGGACAACCCTTCTGAAATTGAAAGCCAAGGCACCTGTCCCCCGGTGTCGGCCAGCTGCTGGGATAAACATCCTGTTTCTTCAACCATTTTGTTCCCCGCTAGGGTTGCTAGATTTAGGGGAAAAAAATATATTGCTTAATGAATACAGGACACTCAGTTAAATTTAAATTTCAGAGAAACAACGAATAATTTTTTAGTATAAGTACATCCTATGCAATGTTGAGGACAAGCTTATACTAAAAATTATTCATTGTTTCTCTGAGATTCAAATTTAACTGGGTGTCTTGTATTTTATCTCGTAACCCTACCTACCCACCCCCGACCCCATCCTGGCCGACCTTCTCTGGGGAGTTCTGGCGAAGGTTCAAGAACAGCAAGGGTCTCGATTTGGTTCAGGGTGGCTTTAAGGGGCGGGCCCTAACCACTCCACCGCCCTGCCTCCGCCCTTGCTGGCTGGTAGGCTCCCCTCCCTTAGGCCTGCAGGTGTTTTCTGTTGGAGGAGGAGGGAAGGGATCTCCGATCTCCGTAGCAATCTTGTTTATTGTCTCTGTGCTCCTTCAGGCTCCAGGCCTGCGCCTGCCCTCTTGACTCCCTGCTCGTGCTATTCATTACTGCCATTCAGTCACTTTGCCTTTGTTGCTGGGCACCTAGAACACAATTTATTCTTCTCTTCCCCCCCAGAGTGGGAGTTCTGGGAAGGGCGCCAAGGATTTGAGAAGGGCCGCTGAAAGACGGAGTTTGCCCTGCCCCACCTGCCTCGCGATGGCTGGCCTCACACCTGTGCGATGGGTGTGCCCTGCTCCATGCCACATGGGTGGCTCCCAGACTCTCGCAGAAGTTCTCTGCTGAAGAAGGAGGTGACCTAAAATCCCAGCCTTGTCCCCCATGGGCGTGTGGTCCAGGCCCACTCTATGCGATCAGAAAGCTCAGTCAGCACCTCCATCCACTTCAGGGCTACAGAGGAGACAGGTGAGCCCCTTCCTCCTCCTCCTGCCCCCTGCCGCTCTGTAAGGACAGAGGCCAACCGGGCACACACATCACACACAGCTCCCTCTCCCAAACTCCTCCCTCGGCTGTGCCTGGTCCTGTGTTCCCATGAGGCTGACTGAACGCAGCAGAATTTGTGTGACAGTGATTTATCAGAAAGCTCTCAAGGAGAAAAGCACAGCAGAGGAATGGGGAAGTGGGACAGGTAAGCAAAGAGAAAGAAGCCAAGCAAGAATATAGATTCAAGGGAAGCTGCGCAGAGGGTGACTTTGGCCCAATCCCATGCGGAGCTTCTGGGGGCACCTCAGAGCTGTCCCAATCAGGGGCAAAGAGAGCTGGGGTATTGATACCTCTGCACCGCCAGTCCTTGGAGGACATAAATTTCCAGGCACTTCCTGTTCTGGGTGGTTACAGGCAGAGTGGTTCTGACAGCCTGGGGCAGTCCTGCAACAGAGAGAGGGTGTGAAGGCCCAGGGGTGGTCAAAGGCAGGGGAAATGTGACAGAGAATTTGAGGGGGTCATGCCGCGTATAGGGGGTGTAAGTCAGTAGAGGAGGGGCAGGTCGAGGAGAGCTTGCTTTTGGATGGGCCACCCAAAGCACGCCTCTGAGTATGTTTCCCTCAGAAAAAAGCTTCCCTAAAATCTTGAGTAACATTCAGCACTCCCGCCCCACCCCTGGAATTCTTCATTTCCAAAGCTATTACTCCAATAACAATAAGCCCATTGTGCACACTTCCTGACTAATCCCCTCCGTGTGGCCCAGAGGACAGAGGGGCAGGTCCAAGGACTGAAGGCCCCTCTCAGGCCAAGAATTAAGGCCGAGCCGGCTGGCTAGGTCAGGTGTGGGAGAGACCCCGGCTCCCAGGCCAGGCGCTGCCGCCCCACCCCCTCTAACTCAGTTGGCTTCCAGATTCTGCTCCATCACAGCCAAGGCCTGCTTCTGGTGGGAGCTGCTGAAAGCTAAGGACCTGCCCGGTGCTCCCTGAGCAGACACTGTGCACAAGATCCCGAGCTAGGCCCTTACATTCCTCATTTCATCTTCCCTCATGCCCAGTCCCGCAACGTAGCTACTAGCGTCCACTGTGCAGATAAGGAAGCTGAAGCTCACAGAGAGTCAGTGGCTGATCCGAACGTACAGGGCTGCTGAGTGATGATGTCACCTGCTGGACCCCTCAGCTGGGCATGAGTCTGCATTTCCAAGGTCCTATCTCCAGGAGTTCACACTAAAGTCAGTAAGAGGTGGAGTCTCCAAGCTAGGGCTGGATGGGCCACGCCTCGTATGTGCCTTGGCACCAGCAAAGCAGGGCACACCCCAAATGAGAAGTTTTGGAGAAATGATCCATTTTAAAAAATCATCGTAGAGTCATAGTGGAAAAGCTCAGACCATTGTAGGACTTCCTTTCTCTTATTTTGTGATTTAGGACTAGCTTTATTTTAATTTGTAATTTGTAAGCGGGGGCATTTTATACTTTTCCAGGCTTAGGTCCCCTAAATAGAGGTCTTCATCTGACCCTGCCCAGGCCCGCCTTACAGGTCCTTCAGGGAGATTCTTCCTGGACTCTATGGCCCTTTTGTTAACTTAGCAAAGATGAACTGTGTACCTTCTGTCTGCCACGCAGGGGATACAGTTGTTTCTACTTCCCTACCTACTCTTGGGGACAACTACACACACTGACGTGCTTTGTAAACTGTAAAGTGCTGTGCACTCACTTCCAAGTTCCATAGATCTCCTTCCTCTCTGCCCTCCAACAGGAAGCCACTCCATGACCAGACAGGATCACGCCTACTCTGAACACACTTGGCACGCTGGCTGGGCCTCCTGTGGCTACTGACACCCTCTGCTGAATGTGACAGCAGTTACTCAAGCTCTCCGGGTAAGAATCAGTCTGCTTGCCCAGCACCCAGGCCCACATACATGGCAGCCACTCAGGAAATGTTGGTTCCAGTTTTCTGAACTGAATTGACCTCAGTCGCTATAGAGCCACAGGGGGTCATATTTTTCTAAGAGAGGGGAGGGGGGGCACTCCCTGACTGGATTCCAATTGGCTTCTTACCACCTTGCTTCTTTCTTGAGTGTGTGTCCCATACCTGCTCCCACCCCCCACTTCCCACCTGGTTCCCATGCTCCCCTTTCTGGCCACTAACCAGTCTCCTTTCTGGTAAGACATGGTTTCTCCAGCTTCCCCTTCCTGCCTGATACCCCACTCCCCTGTATCACCCACAGGGGGAAAGGACATGAGCTTTGGAGTCTGGCAGAACAGGTTCAAATCTAGGCCCCTTCACTTACTATCTGGGCAAGTCAAACAAGTAGTTCCCCTCCCTAAATCTCAGTTTTCCTATCTGTAAAATGGGAGAATGGGTTGTTGGGATTATTAGAACAGAATAATACATGGAAGTTGCCTGGCACATAATTAAAGTTTAAAGTATCTTTCCCCTTAACAAAATCTTGTTACTTCCTTCCTTTCTTCTATTTGTTCTACTAATGCTTATTAAGCACTTGCTTTCTACTAGAGACAGTGTAAGGAAGACAGAGTACCTACCCTTAAGAACTCTAGAAGGGGAGAGAGAAAAATGAACAGAACTACATGCTCTGGAATAGAGAGGAGGGTCCTTAGCCAGCTCTGAAAGTCTTCCTGGGGACATGAGGCCTGGGGAGTCGTGAACAGCCAGGAACCTCCAGGTGAGGACAGGCTGAGAGCCAGGAGGAGCTTTCCAAGTCAGCTAATGAAGCTCAAGTTTCAGGACATCTTCCAAGATCCTGTATCAATTCTGTTCATAATTTTGTACTATTTATCTTTCAGAGCCCCCCAAATTATATAAGGTTCAGGCCCAGGTAAATGTACCCCAGTCATCTGTTGGAAAGCCTGACCCGCCTTTCTGGGGATCCTCTGCCAGATTTTCCATCCCCCTCACCGCTTCCAGCACCCTCGGGGTGCTTGCTCCCTCAGCCCTAGTCCCTGGCAGGGCACCTCTGGGTGCACAGGGCAGGGCTTCTGCTTCCTGCCTGGGTGGGGATCTGTGACATCCAATGGACTGTGAGATCCCTTAGGATGGGAGCTCTTCCCATTGCCCCCCGAAGGCCCTGCACGTGGCAGGTCTCAGTGAGCTCTCATGCCTACGGCCTCCCTGGGCTGAGAGACAGGCTGGGCACGGGTCGGCCTGGCTGCCAAGGATGGCTGAAACCTAGTGGTGGGCCTGAGCAGGGCTTCTTTTGGACAGACATGCCCACCCCACCCCAGGTCCCTGTGTTAGTGGAGAGGCTGGAATACGATGGCAGGCAAAACCTTTCATATTCTGGTGGCTGGAATGACTGGGAAACCTTTAAACAATTTGGACCTCTAACGTGTAGCTTAAATGCATGGGTTGGGGGGAAGGTAGGGAGGAGGTGGCGCTCAGCTAAGAGCTTCTGTATCAGTTATGAATCTCTTCCAGTTTCCAGCCTGACCTCCTGGGATCAGCCTGCCCAGGTTCCCCTGGCTGTCTGGGGAGGCCCAAGGCCCCAGCAACGTGCCTGACCCTGCCAGGTCCAGGGGCTCTGGGTGGGGTTCAGGTGCTGAGTGGGCCCAGGGCAGCATCGCCACCTCCAGCAGCTGCCGGCATTCATCCAGCCTTACAAGTGCAGAGCCAGAGCAGACTGGGTCGTTATGGTTTGATGGGCATCCCTGCACCAGGGGCCAGCCCCGGAGCCTCCCAGGAACACTGAAGCAGGGGTGAAGTCACAGCCCTGGGGGCCATTAAAGGCCAGTCCCTGAGCTTTCAGCTAATTACATAGGGCAGAAATGCACAGAAGCTGTCCACCCACTCTTCAAAGCCCAACACAGTCCTTCCTTCCTGAATAATTGAATAATTCACTAAAAAAGACATTAGGACCCCTACCCCTTTCCTAATACTTGTTGAAGGCAGCAGGGCGGGGTTGGGGTGAAGCAAGGAGATGGCCAAGTGAAGTGGCAGCCATTGGGGTCAGGAGATTGACTACATACAGAGGGACTGAGCAATAAGTAAATATATCGAGGGTGGTGGGAGCCAGATTTCTTGCTGTTGGAGAAGGAAGTTGCAAATATGCAAAGGGGAGAAGCTAGAATGAATCCTGCGGTGGTGGATTGGAAATAGAGTTATTGATATGACTTATGGTTTTCAATATATGGATATAGAAATAAATATAAGTACACACACATGTTCTCTAGCTCTGACCACGGACAGAGCCCAGGAACAGCAGCTCCCCCCCCCCACCCACCCCCGCACAGGAGCAATGTGCAAACCTGGAACCCAGATCTGCTTCTAAATGCCATTCTCCACTAAAAGAAACCAGGGCTCCTTGGAGAAATGGCTGCTTCCAGGGGTGAGGCAGGGTATGTAGTAGAACATCTGAAACATCTTATGGTTTCAGTTGGAAAGTACTCAAAGAATCATGGGGACGTGTCAAAAGGAAACAAGATAATATCCAGAATATATAAAGAATTCCTACACTCAACAACAAAAAAACAAACAAGCCAATTAAAATATAGGCAAAGAACCTGAATAGACATTACACCAAAGAAGATATACAAATGGACAACAGGTACATGAAAAGATGCTCGATGTCACTAATCATTAGAGAAATGCAAATCGAAACCACAATGAGATACCACCTCACCAGGATTAAGATGGCTACTATCAAAAAACCAAAAATAGCAAGTATTGGCAAGGATGTAAAGAAACTGAAACATTTTTTGACTCTTGGTGTAGCTGCTATGAAACACAGTATGGTGGTTCCTCAAAAAATTGAAAATAGAATTACCATATGATCCAGAAATCTCACTTCTGGGTATATACTCAAAAGCATTGAAAGCAGGGGACTCAAAGAAATATTTGTACACTCACGTTCACAGCAACATTATTCACAATAGCCAAAAGGTGAAAGCAACTCAAGTGTCCCATTGATGAATGAATGGATAAACAAAATGTGGTCATACATATGGTGGGATATTATTAGGCCTTAAAAAGGAAGGAAATTCTGACATACGCTACAACATGGATGAACCTGGAATACATTATGCTAAGTAAAATAAGCCAGTCACAAAAGGACAAATACTATATCGTTTCACTTCTAAGAAGTGCCTAGAATAGGCACAGTCATAGAAATAGAGAGAATGGTGGTTGCCAGGGGCTGGGAGTATAATGAGTGCAGAGTTTCAATTTTGTAAGATGAAAAGAGTTCTGGAGGGACTTCCCTGGTGGCACAGTGGTTAAGAATCCACAAAAAACAAACTAATTAATTAATTAATTAATTAAATCAATAATCAAGCAAATAATCAAGAGAATATCCCAGAGCTGAAGAACCGAAAAATGCCCTCACTTAAACATGTCATTGTGAAATTTCCAAAACCCAAGAACAAAGGGAAGATTCTAAAAAAAAAAAAAAAAGAATCCACCTGTCAATGCAGGGGACACGGGTTCGAGCCCTGGTCTGGGAAGATCCCACATGCTGCGGAGCAACTAAGCCCGTGCACCACAACTACTGAGCCTGCACTCTAGTGCCCATGAGCCACAACTACTGAGCCCACGTGCCACAACTACTGATGCCCACGCACCTAGAGCCCGTGCTTGGCAACAAGAGAAGCCACCACAATGGGAAGCCCAAGCACCACAATAAAGAGTAGCCCTCTCTGGCTGCAACTAGAGAAAGCCCGCGTGCGGCAACGAAGACCCAACGCAGCCAAAAATAAATAAATAAATGAATAAACAAAATGAAAAATAAATAAAGTATAAAAAAAAACCTCCTCCTTACGTGGGCTTGGGTCTCCCTGAAAAAAGGAAAGAGTTCTGGAGATGATTAGTGGTAATAGTGCTACAACAACGCAAGTGTCCTTAATACAAATGAACTGTACACTAAAATATGTAAATGATACATTTTATTTTATGTGTATTTTACCACAATTTAAAAAAAATTTTTAAAAGGACACAAAAATCAACTTGAAGGGCTCCCAATTCCCAGATCTGGGACAATTTGAGCATCAAAATAAATAATGAAAGCATTCATCAGTCTGTATTCACATAAATAAATAAATCAGTAAACAAATGGGGAGAAGAGAAACCTCCTCCTTAGAGTAGAATGCCAACTAATAAATGTAGAAGGAATAATGGAATTAGAAAAACCACATCTTGCAACCATTGTAGAAATATTTGATTCGGGCAAGACTCATCAATGGATGCTAAAACTATTGGGTGAAATTATCATGAGGAACAGGATATTTACATAATCTCAAACTCTCTTCCCACAAAATATTTATTTGTTGTTCTTATTAATTAATTTAACAGTGGAGAAGCCTGGCAGACTCCATCTTAACCAAGTGTTAAAAGTTAATATCCCCAGTAATGGGACAAATTGACCAGGTGCAAACTGTTAAGATACAGTGGGAAGAACACAGCATCACTTCAGTGATATTCCTGCCAAAGATGAATAGTATCAGGTAAACTCAAATTGAGAGACATTCTACAAAGTAACGAGACTGTAATCTTCACAAGTGTCAAAGTCATGAAAGTAAAGATTGAGGGACTGTCTCAGACTGAAGGAGACGAAAGATGCTTGACAACTAAACACAACATGTGATTGTGGACAGGACCCTTTTAATATAAAGGACAGTATTGGGATAATTGGTGAAATTGGAATTGGGTCTATAGATTAGATGGTAGTAATATAGCATCCTGACTTCACTGGTTGTAATGTGGTTTTGTGAGACAAATAAGTTCCCTTCCTTCCTTCCTTCCTTTTTCTTTCTTTTTTTTCTTTCTTGCTGTCATCTTCCTTCCTTCCCTCCACCCTCCCTCCCTCCCTCCCTCCCCTTTTCTTTCTTTCTTTCTTCCTCTCTTTCTTTTTACCAATGCATCTACTCTGTGACCCACTCCAGGAGACATACTCAACAGAAGTAAGTGCTATGTCTACCAAAAGTCATGTAGAACAATATTTAAGTAGCTTTCTTGTAATAGACCCTCATTAGAAACCACTTGTATTAGTCTAATCAGGGTGCCGTAACAGAATACCATGGACTGTGTGGCTTTAACAACAGAAATGTATTTTCTCACAGTTCTGGAGGCTGGAAGTCCAAGATCAAGGTACCAGTGGGGTTGGTTTCTGATGAGACCTCTCTCCTTAGCTTGCAGATGGCTACCTTCTTGCTGTGTCCTCACATGGCCTTTCCTTTGTACACCAGCACTTCCATGTCTCTCTCTCTTCATATAAGGACACCAGTCCTATTGGATTAGGGCCCCATCCTTGTGATCTCATTTAACCTTAATGACCTCCTTAAAGGTCCAATTTCCAAATATCATTGGTGGTTAGGGCTTCAATCCATGAATTTTGGCAGGACAAAATTCAGCCCATAACACTACCCAAATGCCTATTAATAGTGGAAGGCATAAATAGTGGTATATTTTTATACAGTGGAATACTACACAACAATGAGAATGAACTACTAATACACACAATAACATGGATGAATTTCACAGGCATAACGTTGAGCAAACAATCCAGACACAAAAGGACACATACTATATGATTTCATCTATATGAAGGTCAAGAACAGGCAAAGCTAACCTATAGCGAAGTTGGTTTAATAATGGGGGTGGTAGATGTTGCCTGAAAGGAACATGAAGGAGACTTCTGGGGTGCTGAAATGTTCTATGCCTCAGTCTGAGTAGTGGTTACATGGCTATTTACATGTGTAAAAATCAGTCAAGCTGAAACCATAGAAGCAACCCAAGTGCCCAGTGACTGATGAATGAATAAGCAAACCATATTTACACATATGGCAGAATTTTCTTCAACCTTAAAAAGGAAAGAAATTCTGCAATATGCTACAACATGGATGAAACTTGAGGACATTATGCTAAGTGAAGAAAGCCAGTCTCAAAAGGACAAGTACTTTATGATTCCACTTATATGAGGTACCTAGAGGAGTCAAATTCATAGAGATGGAAAGTAGATGCTGGTTGCCAGGGGCTGGGAGGACAGGGAAATGGGGAGTTATTGTTTAATGGGTACAGAGTTTCAGTTATACATGATGAAAGAGTTATGGAGGTGGATGGTAGTGATGGTTATACAGCATTATGAATGTATTTAATACCACTGAACTGTATGCTTAAAATGGTTAATATAGTACATTTTATGTAAAGTATTTTATCACAATGAAAAAATTGGAGAAGAAAATCAATCAGGCTGTAACATAAGATGTGTACAGTTTACTGTATAAAGATCATGTCTCCTGTTTTAAAAAAATGAAAAAATATGGAGGGTAATGAGCTGAAATATGGTGAGAATGTATGGTATGGAGAGAAAATAGGGGAGGGCGTGGGAAGAGGCTGGAAGGGAGACAGGCCTTGGTTCTAGGCCCTTGTAGAGTATGGATTTTTTTCCTTATAAGGAGTTTGGGTTTTTCCCCAAGAAAAAGAGGAAGCCATCAAAAAGGTCTAAGCAGGAAGTGACACGATCATGTTGCATTTTAAAGACCTTTTTGGCTGCAGAGGGCTCAGCAGATTTGAGGGGCAGGAGTGGAGGCAGGAAGACCAGTCACAAGGCTCCTGTGGTCCCAGCCAGGGATGACGGTGGCTTGGCTCAGGCAGGGGGCAGGTTTGCAGAACCGTCAGGGTTGTTGATGAATCGTTAGTAGGATGAGGGAGAGACAGGAGTCCCAGAGATGCCCAGGCCTTTGCCTTCGGTGACTGGATGGGTTGTGATTCATCGTTTAGGACTGGGAATACTGGAGGGGAAGAGGTTTGGGGCACAGGGGAAGAGGACGTGAGCTCAGTCATGATGTGTTGAGTTTGAGGTACCCATGGAACATCCAGGAGGCAGTGGGAAATAAAGCTTTGGAGAACACAGAGAGAACTGGCTTAAATGCCTACTCTAGGGGCAGGTGCACAAATGAGGAAAGCAGCCATGAGTAGAATAGAGAGTGGTGGAGACTGCAGCAAAATGGGGAGGTCATATCTTTTGTGAAGGTGGCAGCTGTTAGCCAAAGCTCATGTAGAATAAAGGTCCGGCAGTGCAGCCCAAGTGTTCAAGAAAAGGTGGGATTCAGGATTTTGAAATCTGCAGATTAAAACAATATTTTTAATTGAAATATACATACAGAAAAGTACATGAACTCTAAGTGTACAGCTTGAAAAATTATCATGAAGTGAACTCACTCATAGAAATCTGCTGATTTTCAAATGTTAAGCAACCAATTTAAACACTTAAAGATACTGCAGGTGAAACAGAACATATCTGCATGAACCTGGGGCCACCATTTCAGAAAATGAGGTGGAGGTTTCAGAAGGAACATGTATCTAGGCTGTGGTGTCAGGGTTGTGGAAGAAACAGAGAAACCGAAAGTGGAGAGCAAGAGGAGAGAGAGCTGGGGTGGAGTTCTGGGGAATGCCAGATCCCATTTAAACGTGTGGGGAAGAGAGGAAGCTCCAGGGCCTTTGGATTCCAGTGAGGTGACTGGCTGTGGCTTGGAGATCTGTGGCTGGGCCATCCAGGGAGGCTTCAGAGAAGCGGTGGAAAAGCCTAAAGGGTCATGGTCACTTAGGAACCCCTAGACACTGGGGCAGAGTGTGAACGCTGCTTAGGAAAACAGATTAGAGAAACTGATGGTGCTCTGATTTCATTTTCTCTTTTGATGAAAAATAGATGACTTTTACATGGTTGCAGAACAAACAGAAGCTAGAGTATGGACACAACGGCATCGTCCATGCTGTGAACTTTTCCCAGCTCGTTCACGCACCATCCCCCAATTCATGACTCATCGTGGGTCCAACACCCAGCTCCTTCCCCAAAGTCACTCACCATCCAGTGAGGGAGACAGACAAGAAAACAAACAACACTGTGACCTCGGAGGGATGGGGAGGGGCGGGTGCTGTCGGAGCCACAGGGAGGGCACGGATCTCTATCTGAGGCTTTACGAGGAGGTGAGGGCCAGGCTGAACATCAGACAGTGTCTGCCAGGGGAAGAAGAGGAACGGGGTGGGGGCATCCCAGGAAAAGGGGACAGCATGAGCAAAGGCTCAGAGGTGAGAAAGAGCTTGGTTGTGTGGGAAAACGCAAAGGTCTAGCAAAGGTTGCATGTGAGGATCAGAGTAGAGGGAACTAAGGTGGGGCGTTGGGTGCGTCACTGCTGTGGGACTAGCGGGGCCAAGGCCGTCTCCCCGCAGCCCCTCCAGAAGGGCCACCTCATCTTCCGGCCTCTCTTAGTCCCTTCTCCTTTCCTTCACTCAAGCCAGTCTTTGTTCCGGAATTCTCTTCCCCACCGTCATCCTTTACCTCAGTTCTAGAAAACCTCATGTTCCTTGAGGGCCTGGCCCAGGCCACTTAGCTATCTGAATTCCCCACAAGGGGCCTGTATCCTTCCTATTACCTTGCCAACCCCGTCACTGCAAAGCTAATCACTACTCACCTCGAGCCTCTATTGCTAAGGTTCTAACCCTGTGGAGTGTCCGTCTTTCCCTGAGACCCCGGCACATCCAGACCTAGTTTCTCATACTTTGATGTTCCCAGTGCCCAGCAAAGTGCTAGGCCCACAGCAGACATTTAGTGAGTGCTTGTTGAAGAAATTGCCAGTGAATCCAACCCTTTGCATGAAATGACACCCAGTGTCTGCTACTTGGAGATAGTCATGAGAATATTGTTTCACAAACTGGCAGTTGGAGGAATTATTTGGCAGCATTTTTGTTTGTTTGTTTGTTTGTTTTTTGTTTTTTTCACACACACACACTGTATTTTATTTTTACAAGAGATAAATAGACTGACACCAAGCATTGTAAATGGATGACCACAACAAAAGCAACAATGATTGCAATTACCAAACACGAAACACACTCATACTATGTCATAATATGGCAGCATTTTTTAAAAGCACAAAATACTGCAGAATGTGTTCCCTTAGTGGGAGGACTCCAGAGGCATCAAGAAAACTGTGTCTAATTTGAACACAATTTCCCTCTTCGTGTTGGTGTCTTCTTTTGTACTTTAAAAAGACCACGACCCTGCACCTTCAGGCAGGCACACCCAGTTGGGGAGATCGCCAGGGCAGCTCTATGGGGAAGAGCATTTGGAGGCCTTCAGGACTGCACCTCAAGGACCAAGTGGGCACTAGGCCCAGACTTCCCTTCTCATTAAACTCCTGGAGACATGTCACACACACCTGCCTGGGGCATCATAACAGGGTCAGGCTTTGTGGACAGATTCACTATGTGGATAATTTAGCCTGCCCAGACCTCAGTTTCTTTATCTGTAAAATGGGACTAATCCCCTTCTAATAGAGTTGTTACAAATGGTAAGTGAGATATTGAACGTAGAACATTTAGCATACAGTCTGACACTGGTGAATGTTTAACAAATACTTCCTTCACCCCCATCCCTACACCCACCCTCAGAAACACATGGTCTGGACTTGGCCTCTGGAATCAGAGCTTTCTAAGGATCATAGGCTGAGCAGCTTATCACATCAAGGTTTGAACTGGCATCCAGAGTTTTTACTTTAGCAGGGCCTCTTGGACCTGGAAAAGTCTTTGGGTCCCTAAGGAAGGGAGTTCAAATGGTGGAAGCAGGTTGGGGAGACTCTGTGGGCCCAGGGCCTTCCACAGGTGAGCATCTGTGATCATCTCTGATTATATCACCCCATACTAACCCCTCTCAAAAGGACCAGTGGCTCCCTGGCCATTACCCATGGGATAAAATCCCACATCAGCCAGGCTTTCAAGGTCCTTGGTGATCTAACCCCTGTCTGCCCTCATCATTCATCCCATGAACATGCCCAGGTCCCCAGCTCTGTGTCTGTGCTAAGGCTGTAAACTTGGCCTGGAACATCTTCCCTCACTGTCAGCATAACCCCATTACCCATCAGCCTTCTAGTTAGAGGCCATCTGGGCGTCTCCTGGAACACACTTTATAGTTGTTTGTGTTATAGTTGTTTGTGTCTGTGTTTCAGCTTCCCCTCAAGGTCCTGGGCATCGGGAACCGTCGAGAGGACACACTTCAGAGCCCCGCCCAGGGCCTGCGCAGTGCCACACTCAACGCCTCCTTTGAGAGGATGAGGGGCTGGGCTTCCAAATCTAAGCCTTACCCAGATCTGAATAATACAGGTGTGCTGAGGGATGGAAATGTAGGAATACACTCCTGCTGTGGGCTCTCTGAGGGGATTTGGGAGTCCTGCTTGAGGATGCTCTGCTTTCTTCACTGACACACAGGCACATGGAAGCTGCTTGCATGTCTCTTTGGCCATTCTAAGTACACAAAGAGAGTTTATCTGTCTCTCATCTGCTAAAATGCTCTGATGAACTCCTCTAGCACTGCACAAAAGAGCACTAGCGCAGCAGTTTGCAAAGTGCCCCAGAGATGCTGCAGGCAGTCCCCAGGTCTCCAGCTGTTTGTCTGGAAACCAACCTCAGATCACAGGCAATAGAGAAAGCCAAAGGCAAATGGGTGCTCTCCTGGGTCCATCGTTGCTCTTTCTGGTCTAGGTGCAGCCTCATAGACAAGAAAGATGGAGGTGATCAGGGAAATCTTTCTGGTGGAGGAAACCATAAGATACCATTGAAGGAAGAAAAAGATCCAGGACAGAAGCAGAGATAAGATTGGCATGTGGGTGAGTGTATCCCTGTCTTATGTATAGCCGGTGCCCATGAAGCAGGGAGCCAGACTTGGACAAAAGAGGCCTGGGGACTCTGCCATTTCTGATGTCAGTATGTGTCTACTGCAAAAGCAGGCCAAGGGCCATTATTCCCATTGTACAGATGAGAAAACTGAGGCTTAGATAGGTCAAGATCACACAACTCAGCCAATCAAGGTTGGCAGAACCAGGTCTTCTGATTCCAAGGCCAGAGCCCCTTCATTACACCAGGCTGCTTCTCACTGGGGGCCAGTTTGGTGGTGATAAAGGGAAAAAGTGCTCTTGGTCCGGTGTTTGTGAGTGTGATATTGTGATTTATAATAAGAAAGGTATATTTCATCTTTGTCCTGTTCCTGGCACAGAGTTCTCCAATCCTTGGAATTTCCTAACTGATGAGAGGAATAAAGATGTCTTTTGTTACGTTATTGAAGGGACTTTTGGAAAGCCCCTAGATCACCTAAGGATGGGGGCTGGTCACCAGAGGAACCAACCATGTGTAATTAGAGGGTTGGAACTTTCAGTCCCAACTACCCACTCCCTTCACCCCCTCCCATCCCCAACCTCCAGGGAGAAGAGAGAGGCCTCAGATTAGGTTCAATCACCAATGGCTAATGATTTAATCAATCGTGCTTATGTCATGAAATCTCCATAAAAAAAACCCAAAAGGACTGGGTTTGGAGAGCTTCTGTGTGGTGGACATGTGGAGGTGTGGGGTGAGTGACACTCAGAGAACATGCAAGTTCTATGCCCTCCCCCGTACCTTACCCTTCCCATCTCTTCCATCTGGCTGTTCCTGAGTTATATCTTTTTATAATAAACCAGTACTCTAGTAAGTAAATGTTTTTTGAATTCTGTGAGCTGCTCTAGAAAATTAATCGAACCCAAGGAAGGGGCATTGGAACCTCCTCCAGTCTATAGCCGGTAGGTCAGAAGCACTGAACTTGTGACTGGCGCCTGAAGTGGGTGGCAGGGAGCAGTCTTGTAGGACTGAGCCCCTGTGGGGATTTGATGCTATCTCCAGGTAGATAGTGTCAGAACTGAGTTGGATTGTGGGACACACAGCTGGTGTCACAGAATTTCTTGGTGTGGGGAAGAAAACCCACAGGTTAGAATTGGGAGCAGAATTGAAATGAGCAATTGGAACAGTTACATATGACTGGTAGGAATGTAAATTTGTATAGTAACACTTCACAAAAGTGTTTAACAGCATCTGCTAAAGCTGAACATATGCATACCTGATAACCCAGCAACTCTATCCCTATGGACCAAACACATTCTAGGTACTAGAATGTTCATAGTAGCACTAGCCATAAAGCAAAAACAAACAAACAAAAAAAAACCCCTGGAAATCCCCAACTGCCCATAAACAATATAATGGATAAAAATATTGTAATATATTTATACAATGGAATACTAAATAGCAATATGAATGAACAAACTACAACTGCACACAACCAGGTGGATAAATGTCCCAAACATAATGCTGAGCAAAAGAAGCAGACACCAAAGAGTGAATATTATATGAACCTATTTATACAACATTCAAACCAGGCAAAACTAATCAAGTGAACCCCCCACCCACTGTAACCAGCCCCCTGGAAATCCCTAGCTTCTAACACCATTTTCTGTGTGTATGTTATTCTTCAATAAACATGCAACCTTTTAAATAATGTGGACAATCTCCATAAACTGATATAGAGTGATTCCAGAATGTGTTGTTAAGTGAAAAAAATCAAAGTGCAAAAATATACCTATAGCACGTAACTTTTTGTGGAAGAAAGAAAGGGAAATAAGAAAATTTATATGATTAATTTTGGAAAAAGAAGCACAGGAAAGGTAAACTAATGAGATCAGTTACCCACAGAGGTTGGGTGGGAATGGGGTGGAAGGGATATGAGTACTGTTCTCAGTATAACTTCTTTGAATAGAATTGACTTTTGGAACCATGTTAAAGCTTTACATACTCAAATAATAAAATAATAACAATAATAAAAGATGGGGGGAAATCCCTAAAATGAAATACAAACACAAACAAACCTAACTGTATTTCAAATGAATAATATACTGAAAGAGAAAAAAGAGTACTCTAACAGGACATCCCTGGTGGCGCAATGGTTAAGAATCCACCTGCTGGGCTTCCCTAGTAGCACAGTGGTTAAGAACCTGCCTGCCAATGCAGGGGCACGGGTTCGAGCCTTGGTCCGGGAAGATGCCACATGCCGCGGAGCAACTAAGCCCGTGCACCACAACTACTGAGCCCGCGTGCCACAACTACTGAAGCCCGTGCACCTAGAGCCCATGCTCCGCAACAAGAGAAGCCACAGCAATGAGAAGCCCGCGCATCGCAATGAAAAGTAGCCCCCGCTCGCCGCAACTAGAGAAAGCCCGCACACAGCAATGAAGACCCAAAGCAGCCAAAAAATAAGTAAAATTGAATAAAAAGAGTACCCTAAGGAAGTTTTGAACACAATATTTTGGCTATATGCACCCAGTCGAAGGAGAGGGCTGCAAAAACATCAGACTCAAGCTAGCAGATTTGTTTTCCACTGTGGTATGGGTTAGCAGTTCTGAAACGACTTCCTTTGTGTCCTAGGCTTGAACAAATGAGTAGATATGATGAAAGTCATGGATCTAGGTTTCTCGCTGTTGGAGAAGTGAGTTACAAATATGGCAACAGGGAAGACGAGAATGGACCTCTAGGTATTGGACAGGAATTGGAGGTAACAATATGAGCTCACGAGTTTATAAATAGATATTAAAATAGATATGGTTATGGATATTCTACCTGCCAGACCATTCTCTGCTAAAATAAACGAGTGCTCCTTGGCAAATGGCTGATTCCTAGGCAAGTACATGATGTGTCTGAAAGTGAGGAAATACTCAGAGAATAATGGGGAAATGTCAAAAGGACACAGGGGCCAGTTTGAAGGGGCTTCCACCAGCCAAATCTGGGACAATTTAAGCATCAAAATAAATAGTGATAGGAATGAATTATGACCCACTGAATAAAATAAGAATCCATGAGTTCATACAAATATAATATAATGAATATAAATAAATACATGGGGGAAAGAAAAAGCTCTTCCTTAGATTAGAATTTGAACTAATAAATAAAGAGGAAATTATGGGGTTAGAAAAAATCACATTTGGCCACCATCATAGTAATAATTGATTCAGGCAAGAATTATCAATGGATGCTAAAATTAGTGGATGAAAATTTTGATAAACAGGGTATTCATATAGTCTTCAGGTGACTCCCTCCAAAATACTTGTTAAATGCAAATGGAAAAGCAGTAACTTTATAGCAGTAGACCCTACCTTAACCGGTGACCCAAGTTAGTATCACTAGAAATAGGACAAAGAGACATCAGGTACCTCCGGATATGATTTGCCAAGAAGAACATAATGTCACTTCTGTGATAATCCTGCCAAAAATCACTAACCTGAATCTAATCATGAGGAAACACCAGACAAACCCAAAGTGAAGAATATTCATTAAAATAAACAGCCTGTACTTTTCGGAAATGTCAAGCTCATGAAAGACAAAGAAAGGCTGAGGAATTATCTCAAATCAAATGAGACTAAAAGACACGACAACTAAATGCAACTTGTGATCTTGGATCCAATCCTGGACCAGAAAAAAAATTTTTTTTAATAAAGGATATTATTGGGACAATTAGTAAAATTTGAGTAAGAAGGTCTATAGATTAGATAATATTTTATTAATGTTAATATCCCAATTTTGATAACAGAGGCAAGAAAATATCCTTGTTCTTGGGAAATATGCACTGAAATATTGGGGGGTAATATTCATAGCAGGCTTATTCATAATAACCCAAAACTAGGAACAACCCAAATGCCCATCAACAATGGGTAAACTGTGGTACATTGATACAATGAAATAGTACTCAGTCATAAAAAGGAATGAATTGCTGATACATGCAACTACATGATGAATCACAAAACGATTAAGCAGGCTACTCTCAAATGGCTCAGAGGGCTTTCCTGGTGGTGCAGTGGTTAAGAATCCGCCTGCAAATGCAGGGGACACTGGTTCGAGCCCTGGTCCGGGAAGATCCCACATGCCGTGGAGCAACTAAGTCCGTGCAGCACAACTACTGAGCCTGCACTCTAGAGCCCACGAGCCACAACTACTGAGCCTGCACTCTAGAGCTCGCTAGCCACAGCTACTGAAGCCTGTGCACCTAGAGCCCGTGCTCTGCAACAAGAGAAGCCACCACAGTGAGAGGTACCCATGTGGAGTCTCCGTATTCCTGAATCTGCAAGGCTCCCCGGAGGCCTGGGTGTTGGGGGCAAGGTGGGCAAAGGGAAGTGAAGGGTGTGTGTGCTGGAGAGAGGGAGCCTGCAGATGCGTGCAGAGATGGACCTGCTGGTCCTCATGGGAGCGAGCCTCTCTCTGGATCAGTGGAATAAGCCAATTTGTGCCCCCACCGCCTTCCCCCCAGGAAGGATTCAGTGGGCTTTGTGTAAAGGGATTAAGGCTTTAGCCTGCTCAGCAGGGAGAAGGGCTCTTGGCTCCAAGTTCTGTGGCTGTGTGGCCATGCTTCCCTGTGACCATGTGGCCATGAGGGCTGCTGTAGGCCCTGACTCCAGGGCAGCAGGAGCTGCAGATGGAACTAGGAGCTGCTGCCGACAGCCTTCCTAGGGAGGTGGGTCTGTGCACCATGCATCTGTGTCCTCTGAAGGTCTCAAGAAGGAGCCCTTTGGGGGTGGGGTGTGGAGATGGGCAGAAAGACATGCCCTGGAAAGATCCGAGCCCAGGTAGGAGTGATGGTGGGGTCTGCAAGAACTCCTTCTCTGTGTCTGCTGGGCCTGGGCTGGGTGCTGAAGCAGATACCTTTTGTGTAGGTTCAGATCTGAACTCGGAGTTAGAAAGCCAGAGTCTGAACCTTGGGCTTCACTCGCCAGCTCTGTGAAACAGGTGAGTCTGGTGTTCCCTGTGGTCAAGTGGGAATGACTCTCCTCCATGACAGGATGGCCCAGGAATGAGAAAACTGTCCTCCTGAGGGACTTTTGTTGGGACTGTGACACTCTGAAGCCTGTGGTGGTATGTCCCTTGGAGGCCTGGGGATGACCAAGGCAGTGTCAGGTGGCATGGGGGTGGCAGAGGTGGGGACAGGACTGGGGGCTCTGCCTCTGCTTGGGAAGAAAGCTGCCCGCACACCCTCTGCTCACCCACCCCCTCATCCCCAGGGAACAAGTCCTGCATGTCAGCTGGCTCCCTGCCCCCCTTCACTTCCTTCTCCACTTGACAGAAGCCCCAAGCCAGAGGCCAGGCCAGGCCCTGGGAGAAAAGCTGGGGGGCGAGGGAGGAGAGGATGGGGACAAACCGGTCCACTCCCCACTGCTCTCCCCACCATCCAGCCTGGCCTGCACTTGCCGGGGCCTGCCTGAGTTTCCTCAAGACCTTGGGCTCAGAACCTCGAAGCCAGGACTCGGAGCCCAACTCCATCTCTGTGTGGCTGGCCTGGGAACGCCTCCGTCTCCTCATCTATAAAACGGTATGTGGAGGAGGAGGCCTAGATTAAATGCCCACACAGAGCCCTCCTGATATAGAGTCCCTCAGGCAGCCCTCTCTCTTCTCCCTTCTTAGCTGACCACCCTGTGCCATGTTCTAGGATCAAGTTCTGAGCACTTGGCAAGGACTTCAGAAAGCAGCTGGAGTGCTGCACCCAGCGTTCAGATGGGGACAGTGAGGCCCGGGGAGGCATGGGGCTTACCCCATCCAGTGAGTCAGCACCAGGCTGACTCCATCTCCTGGTACCCGGCCTGTTCTCTCTGCCCCCGGCTCTTAGTGGGAAGCAGAGCACTTTCCTGGTCTGAGCAGCGGGGCAGGGAGGCAGCTGGCTCCTCCCTCAGGGCCCCAGGCTAGTCCAGACAGGCTCAGCAGGAATCTGCTCTGGTCATAGCTGCCTTCCATTGGGCTGCCTCAGGCTGGGCCCAGGGCCTCGAGGTCCTGGGGACATTGCTTTCTGTTTATTTTCTGCCTGGCTTCTGCACACATTGTGGTTTCCACTTGGAAGGGCTGCAGTGGGAACTGTGGGCCCTGCTCTGGGGGCTGGGCTGCATCTGTGGGAAAGTTTGGGTTCTGCTGATGGCTTGCAGCTGCTGCCAAGACCCTAGTCCCTGAATTCCCACGCCGTGGGCCGTGGCCTCAGCTCCTCCGCCCGCTGCCTCTACCTGGGCCAGTTTAGAGTGAGTGGATGGCCAGATCCTCCACGTGTGAGCCAGAGGGATTTTCTAGTCCATACTCCCCACCTTCTATTTCGCAGATGGGGGAACTGGGGGCAGAGATGGGCAGGAACCTGTCCAAGGCCCATCCTAGCCCATGGCAGAGCTGGGGCTGGAACAGGGCTGCCTGATTCCCAGGTCAGAGAGCTGTCCATGGGGCCTGAAATCCCCTCATCACTTTGGGCTTCGCTGGCGTGGAGTGGACGCCTGAAGGATGCTGAAGCCCTGAGTTTCCCATGACTTCTCCCTGGAAGGGGCCTGGCCCTCCTTCCCCACTGTGCCCTGGCCACAGCCCAGACTCTGGGCAGAAGGGAAGTTGGGAGGGGGCCGCCCCTGCTCTTGTTCTCCCTGGGGTTCCTGAGAACCTGACCCACTGCTGAGAGGGCTGTGCTCAGGCCTGGGAACCAACCCTTGCATTTGAATTCCAACTCCCCTCTCCCCTGCCCCCTGGCTGAGCAACTCTAGGCAAATCGTCCCAGCCCCCTGCGCCTCAGTTTCCTTGTGTGTAAAGTGGACCTGTGACAATCGCCACCTTACAGAGGCTAACAACGGGAGTAGAAGTACCACCGAGCTGTAAAGTGCTCGGAGCACGCATGGGAGTTGAGGCCATCAGCCAAGGACCTGCTCAAAGCAGCAGCTGGGAAAGGCCAAGGTCCTGTCTTGCCTAGACAGGCCTGCAGCGGGGCCCCGGGAGCGTGGTGAAGGTGCTAAGCTCTATCTAGGGAATGTGGGTAGGGAGCAGGGTGGCCTGGTGGGCGGCCCCACTTTGCAAGGGCCAGCAGCCAGCACCGGCTGGCTGGCTAGCGAGGTGCTCTCTGTAGAGGTAGCTGATAATTGAGCCATCTCTCAGGGAGCCGACCCCGATTTCTATTAATCTGCAGGACAAAGGAAGCAGAGCTGTCCTGCTGAGGAGACTGTGAGAAGGAGATGAGATGAAAGGGAAGTCGTTTATCTTCCCCGGCTCTCCTGCTTGGGGGATTTTCCTGGCGTGTGACAGAGGAAGAGGAAGCCGACACCAGAGCCTAGGAGGAATAGGGCTCCGTGGCTGCATCCCTAGTACGGCTTTGCCCCTCGTCCCCCAGCCACCTACCTCTTTAATCCGTTTCATGCCTCTTCACTGCTGTTTTGTTGTTTGTTTGCTTTTAATACTTTCCCTCAGCTCAGGCCCCCCGGGGCCTCCTTGACAAATGAGAAACTCCCAGAGTCCCAGTCGCAGCAGCCCCTGGGCTTGCAGCTCCTGGAACTGGCTGGGCTGTTCCCCAGGAGGGGACGCGGCTTCAAGGTCAGGCTGACGCTGGCTGACCTTGAAAGCTTCCCCTGCCTCCCCTGACGTGCCTCTGCTCTCCAAGCTCAGTGAGCTCCGTCACATTAAAAAGCTGTTAAAAGCGCCCATCTGCTTCGCTGCCTCCACGGCTCTGCGATCAGTGGTCAGAGGGCAGCCTCAGTTCGGGGATGAGCCTCTGCAAGGGTCTGCCCTGGGGACCCGGCCTGCAGGGCCGCCTGGTAGCTTCCCATTCACCCACTTTCACTCAAGGGAGGGCAGTGGGAAGAGGACAAAATAGTCAGGGTGAGGACGTTGTGCACTGTACATTATATGTATGTGAAAGGCGCCCCCTGGAGTTGTGCTGTGACCGGGGTTAACATGTACCCTATGCCAGGCATTAGCCTACGTGCTTTAAGTAGATGAATTCATTTATCATTACAGCAACCTGGTGAAGTAAGGCTATTATTAATCCCATTTTGCAGCTGGGAAAATGAGGCACAGAGAGGTTAAGTAACTTACTCAAGGCCACACAGCTGGTAAAGTGACCAGGCTGGGATGGGAACCCAGGAATTTTGGCTCCAGAACTTGCTGCAGCATCTGATGCTGCCTGGGCTGCTCCAGGCAGGGGACAATGCTATACTTTTCCCTGACAGCCTCACAGCAATCTTGAGCGAAGTATAACCATGATCGTATTGCAAATAAAAGTCCTGGGGCTCAGGAACATTAAGACACTTCTCCAGCGTCACACAGCTAGTAAGCAGATGAGGAGACACTCAACCCCAGAACTCATTGGCTTCAACCTCACCTGCAGGGGGTTTTGATGTCCACCTTCCCACTCTGCACGTGGTGTATTGCCTGGGCTGCAGGTAGCAACCTCCTCTGGGCTGTGACTACCCTGTCTGGATTACTAAGGTAGCCTGAGCTGGGCCTCAGAACCCCGGGGCTTTCGCCTTGAGTTGCTGTGTGGCCACAGACAAGCCCTTCCCTCACTGGGCCTGCGTTTCCTCAGGCGAGGGGTCTGGAGCTGCTGAATTAGATAGGTCAGATAATCAGAAGGCCTGGGGGGTGGTATGGGGAGTGTGCACAGAGGGGTGTGCTGGGCTTTGGGCCCTTCATTAAATTCCAAACAAACCTAGCTGCATGGTGGGCTTCATGGGCCTCCAGAGCCTTTTGTCTGCCTGCTCATGGTTTTTAGTACTCCTGCAGGGCCTGGTAACAGCAAAGCCCTCAAAGACTAGCAGCCAGACCCTCCCAGGCTGAGGAAGCCTCTGCGGGGGGCACTGACCTTCCTGTGCCACCCCAGCCTGACCCGGCCTCCCTGGGCACACATCACAAGCAGAGCTGGGGGAAGGGAAGGGATGAGAGGGGTCCGCGGGGGGAGATGAGAGATCATGCCCCACACCCAGCTCTGCTAGATGACCCCACTCCCATTCTGGTCCCAGCTGGCTGCCACATGTGGCTGTGATGAGCCCACAACTCCATCATTTGTGGGATCTTCAGATTAACCCACAAAGGCCCACCTTCCAATGACAATTTTAAGGCCAAAGCCAAATGATCTGTCCCTCTCTCTCCATCACCTTCCCCACCTCCTCACCTCCCGCTCTTCCCCTGCTCACTCTGCTCCAGCCACACTGGCCGCCCTGCTGTCCTCAAGCACACCAGGCCCACCGCCACCTCAGGGCCTTTGCCCTGGTGACCACTCCGCTGCCGTGCCCCTCCCCCGTGGTCCTCATGGTTGGCTCACTTCTTCAGCTGCTTCAAGTCTGCTCTTGATTTTCACCTTCTCACCAAGGCCTGCCTTGACCACTTGACTTCAAACTGCCTCCTCCCAGCCATCCCCATCCTCCTGACCCTTGCTCTGTTGCATTTCACAGATTTATCCCCTTCTGACACTTTGTAATTGACTTTATATTGTTTCTTCTTTCTCCTCCATTAAAATATAAGCTCCAGGAAGGCAGGGACTTTTGTTCGTCTTGATCAACATCAAATCCCTCCCCAGCACTTCGAACAGTACCTAAACACGGTGTAGGTGCTTAATAAATACCTGTGGAACAAATGAATGGACGAATGGGTGGATTTCAGTACATCCCAAAGCAGAGTAACCATATGTCTGTTTGTTTAGGGACCAGGGAATGAAGTCTTGGAACACTTAGGTTGGAGCCTCACCTCTGCCCTGTCTGCTGTGTGACCTTGAGCAGGTGCCTCGACTCAGGGAGCCTCAACTTACTAACTGCCCTGGCCCCTCACAGGACTGCACCTTCGAAGAGATGCCTTCTAGGAAGGGCTTGGCAGCTGGCACACCCATAGGACCGCCCGGCTGCTCTCTGCCCCCATGCAGTCCCCACATACTGGCTGTGTGGCATCAATGCTGGACAGATCACCTGACCTTTCTGAGGCTCACTTTCTCCACCTCTAAAACGGAGGATGATGAAGATTGAGGCCCCGTGAGCAGGTGGCACTGAGCCTGGGACTTGGTGAGCACTCTGCAAAAGTTCGCTCTATTCAGGTGTTGCCAGGTCAATGGGATGGAATGGCCTTCACCACTCAGTGTCGGGCCATCAGACTGTCCTAGTGAAGGAGGGGGGCCACCAGAGTAGAGGACAGCGGAGCTGGCAGGGACTTTGGAGGTCAGTGGGTGGCTGCTGACCTCAGAGAGGAATAGGAGCTTGTCCAAGGCTGTGCAGACTCAGACTCGGCCCTTCCCTGAGCACCTGCTGTAGGTTTCACCTCACAGTTCCCTGGGTGTCAGGCAGCCCTCGCCGTCCTGTCCAAAGCCTGCCAAGGGTCAGGATACGCGAACTTTCAGGTGTGTGTGCATCCTCTTCCTACATCTTCTTCCCATCAGGTGAGGGTGTGTGGGGGGGGGGGTAAGAGGCAGACCCTGGGTGGAGAACTAAGCCCCTGGTTCTGAAGAGTCTTGGGTTCTAGAAACCCTCTGATGAAACCCTCTGACCTTCTCCTCAAAGAGAAGCACATATCCACATTCAGAGGCTGGAACCACTGTCCCCTAGGACCCTTTCAACGAGTTAGTCATCATCTGGTGGCGCTGCCCCTGTGGTAGGGCTGGGCTTGATCCCTGTTACTTGATTCCATCTGTCCATGCCAACCAGCTGCTTTGTCAGATCTCTAGCACCAGCATCCCATCTGAAACAAGGATGATCACTGCCATGGTATTGGCCAGGGGTCCATTTTCAGCGGCTGGGCCTTGGAGGGCAGCACATAGCACCCTGGACATGCACGATCAGGTTAGGATGGGGGATATGGAGCAGATGGTGAGAGTTGTCCTCAGCCCTGCCTCTCTTGGGACCCTCTTGGGGCTCAGGCATGGGGGCCACTGAGAAAGACCCAGGTTGGCGTGGTTGGGATGACAAGACAGGAAGGGAGAAGCAGAAACAGTGCAGTCTAAGAGAATATTCTTTAGGTCTGGTCCTTGAAAGGAAGGCGGGAAAAGGACCACTTACCCATTTCACAGGTAAAGACATTGAGGCTCAAAGTAGCCACAGAGCATGCAGATCAAGGAAATGAAAACCAGGATTTGAATCTGCTCTGACTGCCTCCAGGGTTCATGTCTTGTCCCAATGGATGGAACATCCTCAGCAATTTAACTTGACTTTGAGCAGCTCCTATCCACAGAATCCTGTGTCAGACAACTTGGGAGGACACAGATCCGTGGGGAGCATAGAACCCACTGGAAGCATCCAGGGCCATAATAATAATAATAATAACAACAACAACCAAGGAATAATAATAGCTAACATTTTGGGAGCACTTACTAAGGGCCAGCATTATGCCAAAACAAATTTTCATGAATTATCTCATTTAAGCTTTCAAGTACTTTGAGGTATAAGTAGCAGTATGTCCATTATTCTTGTTTGCTTTTGGGATCCAGAAATGTGTACTCATTTTTGAGACTAGAAGCTCAGCGAGGTTAGGTGGTTTGCCCTCAACAAAGGTGATATCTTGCTAAGGCTCCGTCTCTCACTACCTGGGCATTGTCTGGGCCTGAGTCAACCTGGGCAGGTGTCACCTAGACCTGGCTCAAGTTGGCTGGGGCAGGATGAGTAGATGATACGTTGTAGTAGGCATCACTCCTGGATTGTTCTAGAAGAATTGTATTCCTTGTGCCCTCTCCAGGCCTCATGTTCCCCACCTTTGTATCCTCTGACCTCTAATGTCCTTGAGTCTGTGATCTGAGCCATTCTCCCATTCCAGATGTTTGAGGCTGAGTGAAAGGTTAGGTCTCTGCAAGAGCAAAGAATGACTTGATAGAGGAGAGAAGGGCTGCCAGGGCAGAGGGGGATGGCATAGGCAAGAGCAAATGAGGAAAATACCCAGGTGGCAACACAGCCTTCCAAAGGTGAGGCCCTGTGCTCAGAGGGTTTTGGGGGAGAAGGGCCAGACTTCCTCCCAGCCCTACCCTCAACAAACCCCAGGCAGCCTTACCACCCCTGTCCCCCCAAAAAGGCTAGTATAATGTCAAATCTACCAAGACAGCAAAGAAAACAATGATAGGAGAAGAGGGGCCAGTGTTCAGCCACATCACTCCTCTTTCTGGACCTCAGTTTCCCCTTTGTGAAGAGAGGGAGCTGGCCCTTCAGTCATTTGGGGGATATTCAGGCCAGGCTGGCTCTGAATCTGGAGAGGTCAAGGTAGTCCCTCCCGTTCCCTGCCCCAGGTCTGTGATTGTTGGTGTCTCCTCCCTTCCCCTCCCCTCCCCTCCCCTCCCACTCTTTCACAGCTCCCAGCGTGCTGTGCAGTTATTAGTTTAGGTTCATTTAGAATCGGCTTAGCCACCCTACACCCCTGGAACCTGGAAGCTTAAAGCACAAGATGTCTGGCAAATGGAAATTCAATTGCTTTAATATAGAGACTATTTTGCTGCAGTCGAACTGGAGCCTCTTATTAAGAATCTGATGGAATTTCTAAACAGAGAGAGAGGCCCCAAGGAGGGGGCATCGCCCATCACACACCAACATTGCTCTTGACATATTTATGGCTCCAATAAAATCTCCCATCTGGTATATTTTAAAATAAAATTGAAAATTTATCACTTTCCCTGAGTCGGTTTGTCATTCTCCCCAGGAGGAGATAGCCAGCCTGAGATTACCGGCAGCGGTGGCGGTGGCAGCAGCTGGTGGCAGGCGGGCAGAGGGGTTACCGGTTCTGATTTAAATTTCAATACCTTCCCCATTACAGCTGTCTGGGCTGGGAAAATTATTAGGGGGAAGCAGGCCATGTGCTTCTCCTGTTTCTCTGGACACCAGCTAGGCTCTCCCTACCGGGGCCCACAGGCTTGGTTTTGTTCTATCCCCTGGTTTGCAAGGTCTGGATAAACCACAACCTGGGAGACATAGGAGAAACCCCGGTTTTCTGGGATGATGGTTCTCTAGGCCTGGGAATCAGCATTATCCTTATTCACTCCTCTGGAGCCCAGTGGACATCTTTGGAAACTGCCAGATGGTTCAAGAGGGCCTCTCTGTTTATTAGGGTTCAGAGATCAAGATCAGGGCTTAGACTCAGGTGGGGATCCAGGTTCAGTTTATAACCAGCATTAAGGGTTGTCTAAAACTAAGATCAGAACATAAACTCATGTCAGGATCAAGGCTTGGTGGATAAGCAAGTTCAGGGCTCAGGCTGGGATCAAGGTTCAGTCTATTAACAAAGACAAGGCTCAGACTTCCTCTTTAGAGAAGTCAATTCATATCTCTGGGCTTTAATTTCTTTTTCAGTCAAATGGAGAGATAAGAATTGCGCTACCTTCTTCCAAAGGCTATTTAGGAAAACAATTAAAACAATATCTTTCATTTCTATAGCATTTCATAGTCTATGAAAATGCCTGCACATACTTCATATCTTTTGGTCCTTATAATAATCCCTATTTTAAAGATAAGAATACAGGCTGAGAGATGTTAAGAAGCTTATCCGAGGTCCCACAGCTGGTAAACACAGGCAGGAAGTAGGGATTGGGCCTAGCTCTTCCAGACTCCAGCTGGTTCCTAGAATACAGAAACACACAGAAGCAGTGACAAGACTGCACTTGTCTACCCAGTACTCATTTCCCCTTTTTTCTCTGGTAACAGAATGCTTATTCTATTCTCGGGGACAATGTGTCCACCTAAAAGACTACATGTCCCAGCTTCCCTTGCAGCCAGAAGTGGCCAATGAGATATGAGGAGTGAGAACTGTTGAGTGGGACTCCTGGGAAAGTTCTGTAATAGGGAGGTGGATAAAAAGTATGCAGATTCCTCCCTTGTCTCCTCCTTGCTTCCTGCCTGGAATGCAGACACAATGGAGCCCAGCAGCCATATTAGACCATGAGGTGACACTGAAGATAGACAGCAGTGCTGAGGACAAAGCTGAAAAAGAGAAGGAGCCTGGGACACTGATGACACGGTGGAGCCAACACACCAACCCTGGGCTGCCAAGCTCCAGATGTGGAAGAGTAAATGACACAGCTGAAACCGTGCACCTCAGATTGGGACTTGAACCCACGTTCCGGGACTCAAACCTGGCCAAAACCTACAGTCTTCCGACTGAGATCACACACCTGGTTTCAGGACTTAATGAAGCTCAGGTTCAGGTCTCATTGCAGAAAGAATTCAGTGAGAGACAAAGTGGTAGGTAAGAAGTGGATTTATTTAGAGAGAAACACACTCCGCAGACAGAGTGTGGGCCATCTCAGAAGGTGAGGAAGGCACCAGGGTATAGGGCTGTCAGTTCTTATAGGGGTAGGTAATTTCATAGGCTAATGAGTGGGAGGAGTATTCCAGCTATTTCAGGAAGGGGCAGGGATTTCCAGGAATTGGGCCACCACCACTTTTTGATCCTTATGGTCAGTCTTGGAACTGTCATGGTGCTTGTGGGTGTGTCATTTAGCCTGCTGATGTGTTACAGTGAGCGTATACTGAGGCTCAAGGTCTAGTGGAAGTTTTTTGTTTTGTTTTCTTATAAATTTATTTATTTATTTTGTTTTTGGCTGCGTTGGGTCTTTGTTGCTGCGCGCGGGCTTTCTCTAGTTGTGGCGAGCAGGGGCTACTCTTCGTTGCGGTGCGTGGGCTTCTCATTGTGGTGGCTTCTCTTGTTGCGGAGCATGGGCTCTGGGTGTGCGGGGTTCAGTAGTTGTGGCACACGGGCTCAGTAGTTGTGGTGCACGGGCTTAGTTGCTCCGCGACATGTGGGAACTTCCCAGAGCAGGGCTTGAACCAGTGTCCCCTGCATTGGCAGGCAGATTCTTAACCACTGCACCACCAGGGAAGTCCTGGTCTAGTGGAAGTTGACTTGTCCACCATCTTGGACCCATTTGGTTCTAATCAGTTTATGTCATGTCCTCGGGCTATATCATTCTTTCAAAGGTTGTGCCCTGCCCCCTTCCCTCCTGTTTCACAACTATGGATAATTTGTTTAGGCCATTATGCTTGGGTCTCTGTTACCGGCAGGCAAATGTAATTTCTGATTCAAAGGTGTTACCCTGAAAAAGAGTATGGCCAAGTAAGCTTGAGAAACACCAAGTTAAACAGAGTCTTTCTGGTATAACTTCCCAGAGCCTTTAAGTGCTAACCAGTTGCTTTCCCAAACTTGCTTTTCATGGATCCCTTTTTTTTTGTGGCACACTGTGTGTGTGTGTGTGTGTGTGTGTGACCATGTGTCTGGGTGCTGGGAGAACATTCCTGATGTCTGACAGGGACTGGAAAGTACTTTGCCCAATGCTCTCATTATTAAAACAAAGGAAGCGACTGGCCCCTTCTGACATTTTCTTGAGCTTCAGCTAGCATTCTGATTTTGGCTCCTCAGTGTTTAAGGAATGTAGGGCCAAGCAAAAGAGGGCTAATTTGGGGACAAAGCTGGAAGGACTGTCTGGATCAAGAGGGTCTCCTTGTGGCAGCTGGAGCCTTCTTGGACTGGGGCTTGCTTCACAGGTGTGTGGGCCGTTACAGGGGAAAGAGGACCCTGGGCACCCTTCACATCATACGTAGAGCACTAGCAGCCTGTCCCTCTCCCCACCCCAAGGCAAAGAGGGACACAGAGGGCATAGAGAGTGGGAGGGACTCATCCTGGTCACAGAAAGAGTGACTGGTGCCCTCTCCCCAACCTGCCCCTTGCCCTTCAGTTTTCCAGAAAGCTCTGGCTGAGTCATGTACTTTGCTGCAGTGGCTGTCTCTCACTCCTCTGTGAGGGTCCCATTGCAGGCTGCAAGATCTTGACACGCCCTTTCAATGCCATTTTAAGAGACTCATAACACAATAACAGTAATGGAGGCACCTGCTGCCTGGCTTGGTGATTACTGCGCTCCCTTTTGGAGAATTGTTTACTGCTTTGCAAAGGGTGAAGTCTCCCCCTACTTTTTAGATAAGTGTCCTCCTTGGAGAGCATGGCCATAGCTGGGGCAGTTAATCACCAGCCTGGGCCAAGGAGAGAGAGGCATGGAGCCCCAGTGTGGCTGTCCAGATGGAGGAGAGGGGTGGGGGGGAATGTGGTACCCAGAATCCCAGACTGAGGATGCCTGAGGACTCGAGGTCCCCCTTCCTCTGTTCTGCCGTGGCCAAGTGCAGTCCATTCCCCAGACCTCAGTCTCTCTGTCGGTGCAATGGGGCATTAGATCAGGCCTCTGAGAACTTGTCCAGGGCCAGAATTCTAAAGTTCTGCTTTTCTAAGGAGATTGTAGGGAATTGAGGACAGAAGAGAAAGACAACTAGCTTCCTCTCTTGCCAGCAAACTCCTGGAGAGCAGAAACCATGCCTATTTCCTCTCTTTAGCCCAGAACCTGACTCTGGCGTGGTAGGATGGAAGAACCCATCCCAGCCAGAGGGGGAAGCATGGCCACGTTCTAGGGGAGGGTGGAGTGGACGGGAAGGGAGTGGTGTGTGGAAAAAACAGAAGCCTGAGGCTCCATCTGAAGAAAATCCAATATCAAAACTTTAACAAGAGCCCCATAAACCAAGAAATGAATCTTGGACTCAGGAGGTGAAGGATCATTTAAATGGCAAATTCCCCTTGTGCCTGCAAGGGCTTGTTTATAGAATAAGGAGCTGAGAGTGCAGGTGGTCCCACACAGAAAACTGGAAGCTTTTCTTTTTAAACTCCCCAAAGATTCATCTGCAATGCAGATGAAGCATCTTAGAAACAAGAATGAAAACAGGGTTTGATTTTCACAAAGGCCAATTCAGAGGCGTACTTCCTGTCCAGCCCAGGGCACCAGCATCTGTGTGTGAGATAACTGTCCCCAGCTGGGTGGGAGACTGCCCAGGTCCTGCCAAGGTCAGGTAGGTCTACACACGTGCCTACATGTAAACTCATACTGCACACGCTTATACACACACATACACTCTCTCATTTACTCAGATCTACAGCAGCGTCATTTTGGATTTGTAAGGTCTAGTCTGTGCCCAGCTCTGGATCAAGAAAATTCATTTACTCTGCGGTTATTGAGTACGCAGTAAGAGCCAGGAGTTAGGGATACCATGACGAATAAGATGCAGCCCCTCAAGGAACTCACAAGCCAGGCAGAGAGATAGATAAAGAGACACACACCTTAGAGAACAGAGCACTATGGGAGCATAGCGGATGGGCCTCTAGTACAGGCTTGGGAGGTCAGGGAGGGCTTCCTGAAAGAGATGGCATCTTTAAGCTGCACTATTTAATATGGTAGCCACTGGCCACATGTGGCTATTTATATTTAATTACTTTAAGGTAAATAAAATTTAAAAATGGTTCCTCTGTAGCACTGACCACATTTCAAGTGGCTACCATATTGGACAGGGCAGAGATAGGATATTTCCATCATCACAGAAAGTTCTATTGGACAGCACTGTGAGGAGGAACAGATCTTCCCCAGGTTAGGGCCATGGAGAAGTATTCCAGTTCCAGGGAGCAGCTTGTATAAAGGCCTGGAAGCAAAATGCAGCAGGTCCAGGGGTGTGAGGAGGAGGGGGAACGGTGATGGTTGAAGCTAGAGAGGAGGGAAGAACCTAAACGGCAGCTGAAGCCTGCATGTGTTGGTAAGGAGCTGGGATTTTGTCCCGAATGTTTGGGAAGCCTTGGATGAGTTTTCAGTGGGGAGTAGCAAGGTCAGCTTTTCACATTAGAAGAGCTTGCTTGGGGAATGGACTGGAGGGGAGCGAGCCTAGAGGCCAGAAACCCGCGGGGAGGGAGCAGGTGCCAGCATCCAGGTGAGAGCCCAGGTAGAGAGGAGGCACTGGCCTGGGAGCTAAGTTGAGAGGACCTGGAGTTGGACTGGCTGTGGGCCCCAGGGAGACGGGCTCTGGTTTGAATGGCAGGGTAGCTGGGCTGCCCTTTGTGGGGAAGAGGGAGAATCTGAGGGAGGAGGTCAGTTTGGGCTGTGCTAAGTATAAGGGGAAGTGGAGACCTCAAACCTGGCAGGTAGGTGAGGGCACCTGGTCCTCCGGAGAAAGTTAGAGCTGGAAATACTGAGGGGGTGGTCGTCAGCAAATAGACATGGATGCAGGTCCTGCAAGGGGCTGAGGTCCCAGAAGACAATGTTGGAGCCTTGGGAAACACAGGTGAGTTAGTGGCCAAGAGAGGAGAAGGAGCCGGAGTGCCAGAGAAGAGTTGGGGAGACCAGATGTCCCTTTGGAGGTGCACGTGTGGTTGTGGCTCCATCCCCTGGTGTGTGGGAGCTGCAGCTGCCCATCTAGGCAGGGTTTCTGGAGGAGACAGGGCAGTAGCTGGGTGCCAAGGAGACAAGGCTTAGAGAGGAAGGCAACTCATGACAGCAGTGACAGAAAGGCAATGGGCAGCTTGTATTTTCTGCAGATGGCCACAACAATCTCCCTCACCCCACAGGCTCTTCTACAGTGTGACCTTGCCACCTGCTCCTGGAGTCATGGGTCTGTGTCCCTCCTCTTAAACCTGGGCAGGCTTGTGACTGCTTTGACGAATAGAGTACAGCAGAAGTGACACTCTGGGACTTCTGAGGTTGGGTTATAAAATGCAATGCAGCTTCCGCCATGTCTGCTGGGATATTCACTCTTAGAGCTCTGAGCTATCGTGTCAGAAGTCCTACTAGGACTGAGGCCACCATGCTATGAGGAAGCCCAGGCCGTGTGAATGGGCCCTATGTGGGTGTTCGGGTCAACAGCCCCAGCCTAGCTCCCAGCCCAGTCAGCATCAACTGCCAGACATGTGAGTGGATGGACCTCGGGATGATTCCAGACCCCAGACGTTGTCACCCCCAGACACTAAGGCCCCAGACATCATGGAGCCAGACACAAGCTGTCCCTTCTGTACCCTGTCTGAATGTCTGAATCCATGAGCATAATAAAATGGTCAGTGTTTTATAGCACTGCCTCTTGGGGTGGTTTGTTATGCAATAATAGTAGTAACAGGAACAGACAAGAAGCAAACAGGCCAGGCTGTGGGTGTGCGGCAGGGACACAGGGAGATGATTGGACTGGATGCTGGACTGGGGCCTCAGATGCTGGGGGAGGGGTGAGCTTTACCCCGCAGGCAGGTTAAGGAGAGGAGGCTGGGTAGGCTGAGCAGAGGCTGACGCTATGGAAGCTGGAGTCTGGAGACCAGACATGAATGTCAGAGACAGTTCTGGCCTGGGAGGTTACCTCAAGGGTGGCATCAGAGAGGTCCTGGTGGGAGCAACAGCAAGAGGTGGGGAGGGCTTTGGAGTTCTACAGTTTTGTGTTTAGCTCTCAGTGCTCTCACTAACCAGCGCTCTCTGAAGCCTCAGTTTGCTGATCTGGAAAATGGGAGTATAAATTCCTCCCTGGCATAGAGTAAATGCAACGTAAATGTGACTTCCCTTCCTTTTATCAATTTTTACCCATTTGTTTCTTATTATCTTAACAAGGGATGCTCACATGTGTATAGACTAAACTGTTGATAAACACATTTAAGGGCAAGGTTATTTGTTCTATTTTATAAACACAAAATGAAGCCCAGAGTGTCTGAGAATATCCCAAAGCCTCAGAGGTCTGAGGCCTTCAGCTTGTACTTTTTCTGCAACTGTTCCTCCCCTGGATAGAAGCAGGGAGGAGGAGAGGGCAGGCTGGTGCCCCAGCAGGTCCCAGGGGGCCTTGGCAAGGCTGCCAGCTCTGAATTAAGCATTCCTCCCCAGCCGGGCTCCAGCCCCAGCCTCGGCAACTGCTTGAGCTCTGGAGTCTCAGACAAATTGTAGCCCCAAGATTGAAAGCAACAGTGGGGAGCTTACAGATGTGGCAGGCCCAGCCCTCCCCACCCCTGCTTCCACTCTGAAAGCCTGCCTCTAGGTGCGTTGGGGTCAAAGCAGCCTCTAAGGAACTTGCACCAGGGCCTCCACACACACCCAGGCCTCCTGGGGTCCTTGCTGCCTGGGCAACCCTTACCCCCAAGCCCTGAGAGTCCTGGATGTGCCACCTGGACCCCAGCTCCTCTCCTCCTGCCACCCTCCTAGGCATCTGGTTCCTTCTCAGAATGCCTTGCTGTTGCCCCTAGCAACCGAGCTCCTGGCCCCGTCCTGGTCCTCCTTCCTCCTCCCTCCCCTCTTTTCCTCCTCCCCCTTCTGCTTCCTCATTCCCATCCTTCCTCCCTCCCCCAACCTGTGGAGACAGTGCCAAGGGTTGGAAGACTCCCCTCAACCCCCCCGGCCAGCTGGGCGACGAAGCCAAGCTCCCTAGCCTTTCTGGGTTGCTAACTGACTGAAGATCACAGTCGGTACTCTCTGCCGACCTGAGGGACTTGGTACTGCAACTCTAGGACCCAGGGAATGTCCTGGGAAGACTCTCAAGCAGGGCTCTCAGGGCACCCCAGGCACAGAGCTAACAATTATAGAGAAGAGAGTAGACTTAGGAGCCAAAGGGAATTTCTCCCCCTCAGAGCTGTTTGAGGTGGTGAGCTTCCCAGAGTTGGAGGCATGCAAGAAGAGACCTTTCCCAAGATGATGTTGCTGGTGCTGGTATGGTGCAGAGCAGTGAGGGTCCTGCAGCCCTGACTCGGGCAGGCTTGAGAAGGAAGTCAGGGAGGACTCGGCCCATGTCTCCCCTCACTGTCCTTTTTATCCTCATCTCCTTTCCCCCAACCCCTGAATTCCCAGAACCCTTTAGCAACATGCCCACTCCCCCGCACTGCCCTCCCTGAGGCTCCACCTTTCTCAGCTAGGCCCTAGGGAGGGAGGACAGTACTAATGTGGGGTTCTCATCCACCTAGTACTCAGCACAGGTGTTTCAGAGTGAACACACACAGGGGCCCAGGGGAGCAGGGCAGTGTGCACCCAGCCACCCCACCCTCACAGCCCCTAAATGTCCAGCCTCCCTCCCAGACTCCTCAGCTCACACTCACAGCCGACCCTAGGCCTGGTCCCCTCATCACCTCCCCAGTGCCCTGCTGCAGCCCGTTTAAACTGTGCCCCAGCCACGACAAATTTGCCACCTACTCGGCCTGTTCTTACTCTTCTCTCCCTGCCTGGAGATGCTCTTCTCTGTCTTTTCACTCCACTTCTGCTCAGAGGTCACCTCCTCCAGGAAGCCTGCCCTGATAGCCCAGACTGTACTCGGTGCCTCTGCTAGGCTCCCCAGCCCTGTGCTTGCCTCTCTTACAGCTCTTCACCCCACTGAGTGGTCACCATCTTCTTACACGTCTTTCTCCTGAGTGCTCCTACCTCTCTCTGGGCCTCAGTTTCCCTCATCTGTAATGTGAGAGGAACAGGCCAGTGGTCTTTGAGGATCCTTTTGGCTGGTGAGGGTGAGTAAGTAAGTCTGGGCTGTTAGAACAAGAAAGAGGAAGTCTGGGTCATCTTTGCCCTCCTCTCCCTCCACTGCATCCACTCTGAGTTTCAGGCCCTGGGTGTGAGGCCCAAGCACTCGCTGTGTGGCCCTGGGTCAGTCCTGACCTTTTCTGGGACCTCAGTTCCTCATCTGCTAAATGGGGAGAAAAATCGCTGAGACCTGCCTCTTCAGGCTGCCGTGAGGCCTGAGATGCAGCTACCACACCAGACTTCTCCGTCAGCATCAGCCAGAACCCAGGTTGCCAAAGGGAACAGCTCCAGCTTGGCCGCCTCCCCCTTCTGGACGGCCCAGCCCTTGGGCTCAGGGGTCCCTGGGGCTCTGCTGCCCTCCAGTGGCCAGAGGCCCCTGGGCACTTAGAACCAGTGAGTTTCTGGCTAATACAATTGGTGTCCGACCCAACCTGAGACAGAGGGAGACAAACGCTAAGGCCCAGAAGGTGGAAGGGATTTGTTGGGGGTCACACAGCAAGTCAGGGGCAGTGTCTAGACCAGAACCTGGGCCTCCTGGCTCCCAGCACTTCCAAGCCCAGGGTGGGGCTTGTCCTCTTGTGTCAGGCTGACAACAGGGAGCTGCTACCTCACCTGCCCAACCTGCCTCACCTGGGGACCCCCATGTGTGGTGGGCCCTGCCCTGCCGACCCCTCTGAGAAGGGTTCCTCGTGCCTACCCAGGGGTCATCCCTGACTGGGGCGGGGGGGCCTGTAACAGGGGCTGGGTGGGGTGCTTTAACCCCCTCCCTCTTGATTAATCAAATACTAAAATAATGGCCTTGGTCATGATTGATGGACAGAGCATAGCTAATTACCCTGGAGATTAAAATGACTGTTTCTGTTTAAAAAGGCTGCAAATGAGTTAATTATTTCCTTTGCTCACCTCTCTAACCTCGTTACACTTCTAAATGAATAGCAATATTGATCTTGGAACTGATTTTTGTGTTACACCGCCCGAGCGGGTTTAATTAGGGTTTGAAAACGCTGCAGTGCCTCCTCCTTCTGACCGAGGAAATTAGCCTTGGGTTTTACTTACATTTCACAGCCATGTCCTCACAGACAGAAGGGCTAGAACACGGCGCGGTGATGCCTGATGCCCGCCAACTCCTGCCCTGCTCTGGCTCCCAGCTCCCTCCCCACCCGGAGCAGCACTAACCATCCCTTGCCTCTCACCTCTCAGGAAGATGTGGCAGGAAGCTCACTGGGAGCAGCTAGTTTAGCCTCTTCTGGTCACAGTGGGGATTTGGGGGTTCAGACATGACAGGGAAGAGCCCAGCATTGCTTGGTGAGGTGGGGGCAGGTCTGGGACCAGAAACTGTCATGGATTCCTCGCTCTAGACCTTGATGGCTCCCTGTCTAAATAAATATTTCTTCTCCAGATCCCTAAGGAGCCACCTGGTCCCCCACCCCCACTTGCAGCTCCCTCCTGCCTTTCCTCTCCTAGGGCCACGTGGAACAAAGGCTGCCAGACTGAATGAAGGTGGGAAACAGTAGGAGGAGCAGGGGCAGGAGATCAGGAGCCTTAACCTGGTGGGTTATGCTGCGTTACTGCAGGCAAGACAGCCCGGGGGCTTGTGGGATAAAGGCAGCACTGCATTCAAGCCATGGGGATGCTAGGAGCCCCGCATTCATACCTGATCTGCCCAGAGAAATCCAGGAGCACTGTCACACGCCCAGCCTCATCAAACAAGGAAAGGAAGGTGGATTTGAGCATGAGAGACTCCTGGCTGAACCTGACCCCAGTCACATACTGAGTCCTAACCCGGCTCACACACGGAGCCCCGAGCCTGGAGACAGACTGTGCCCCGGCCCTGATCACATGCAGAGGCACCACCTTTGTCACACACTGAGCCCCAGCCTCCTCACATAGTGAGCCCCGACCCTGGAGCCTGGATCCCGGTCACAAACCAAGCCCCGACCCTCCTTACACACGGAGCCGATCCTAGTCACGCACTAAGCCCCAAATCGGGTCACACTGAGCCCAACCCTGAACACATACTGAGCCCCGAGCGTCCTCACACACTGAGCTCCCGCCCTGGAGCCCCATCTCTGGTAACAAATAGAGGCCCACCCTCCTCAGACATGGTGCCCCGACCCTCCTACGCGTGGAGCCCTGACCCTGGTTAGACACTGAGCCTCACACAAAGCCTCCACCCGAGTCACACACTGAGCCCTGCCCCTGGTTGGTCTGCGGGAACAGGTTTTACTGGCCTCTTCTTGTTCCAGCTCCGCTTTCTGTCCCCTGGGCTGGGGGTGAAGGAGAGGGAGCTCAGTACACCAAAAATGTCAGTCCTCTGGTAATGAAGGCAAGATGAACTAGGTCCATTGTGCAGGCCCAGGAAATCTCAGCTTTGTTGTGTTCATGGCTTATGTGTGAATACTGGAAGTTTTGGTGGCACAGTTGAAGAAGCTGAAAGACCCAAAGTCACCTTCAAGGAGCCAGTGGCAGCATTCTTGCAGTAACCACTGTGCTATCAGGAGCCTCAGAGGCCTGTGAAACTCTCCAGTTGCTGGGTCCTGTGGGCAGAGTGGCCTTTGAAAGGAGCTTTCTATTGTCCTCACTGTGCTGCCATTTCCTGTCTCGCTGTGTCCTGTGACCCACTCAGCTCAACTTGGCCCACTTCTCACAGATGGAACATTATGTTCCCTTGGTGCATCCAGTGTGGTGGCTGAGTTCTTGGCTCTAGAGCCGGACTGCCTGGAATTCAAATTCAGGGGTTGCCCATCCCAGCTGTGTGGTTACGGGCAAGTTACCTCACCTCTCTGGGCCTCAGTTGCCTCATCTGTAAAATGGAGGTGATAATAGCACTTACCCCATAGGGTAAAGATTCTAAGGATTAACATGAATTAATTTCTGTTAAGTGGTTGGTGCCTGGCCTATGGTAAGTGCTGTATTTGGTTGGGTGTTGTGCTCATTTTGCCTGTTGGTGCACACTTGGCTGACACTGTGACAAGATCACAACACTCCAGCGAAGCCTGTATCCAGGCCCTGAGGGACCAGTACAGTTCAATGACAATTAATTGATGTTTACTCTCTGCTGGGCACTGGTGACTCAGGGAGTAAAATACCACAATCCTGCTCTCAGGGGGCTCCACTGTCTGTGCAGAGACCATCCTAACACATGTATGTGGGCTATGTTGGGGGAAAGAGGACCAGATGGACTCAGTGGGGGGGTGTTGGTGGATGTTCATAACAAATACCATTTATTGAGCACCTACTGTGTACCAGGACCTGCTTTGGGACTTTACAGACACTGTCTCATTTCAGCCTCACAAGAGGATATTATGTAACAATATAACAATTATCATTGCCATCTTATAGATAACTCTGAGGCTCTGAAAGGATGGGACTGGAGAAGCCTGAGGGTTTTCTGTGCTAGGGAAAGGTGTGAGCAGAGGTGTAACTGAGTTCCAGGGACCCAGAGCCCAAGGGTGCTGCCTGGATGAGGAGCCCAAGAGAGGCGTGGGCATAAGCGAGGGCCGTAAAGGCCAGGCTGAGGAACTCTGTTCCATGAACACTCTGGATTTGAACTGAGCAGAGCTCCAGCATAGCATAGGAGAGCAGGGGGAGGACCACCCCCAAACCCAACACCCAGCTCTGAACACCATACTTTCCAGAGAGCTCTGTGGTGGGCGTATGCCCAGGTGTATACACACACAGGTGTGCTGGTTTGGGGTCAGGGGTCACATTCCCAGATCCCAACCCCATAGACCCAGGCAGGGCAGGGCTCAGGACAGAGCACACGGCTGGCCGGGCTGGGAAGTGCAAGCCCAGCTCCGTGGGGGTGAGCAGGGCCAGCAGAGGGGGTGGAAGGGAGGTGCTGCTGCGACAGTGGTGACAGCTTCCTGGGTAAGGAGACCTGCAGGCTGGGCTGTGGGTAGGCCTAGAGGCCTAGGAGGGCAGCGGCCTGTGGGGTTGGGGGCCTCCCACTCAGCTCTCCACCGTGGCCCCGAGGAGCCTCCTCCCGCACTGTGGACCCTGCAAACTTCCACCTCAGACTGGGAGGAGAGGCTGGAGGCCGCCAGGCAGACATTGGGGGTGTGGGGCACCTGTACCTCCTTGTCCCTCCTACCCTGGATTCACACCCACACCCACACCGCCCCACCCCCGACCCCCGGGCCCAATTAGCTGCTCTTGTCTCTAATTGATTCCTCTGGTACTCACAGGACAATTAGAATTTAAATTGCCTTTTACAAAGGTCACAAAAACATGATCAAAGTGGAATCTATTAGAGGGGCTGGGGTGGCCCCTCCTTCTTGGCCTCCTAGAGCTGGTGGGTGTGGAGGCCATGCACGTGCAAGGGGCCCTCTTGTCACCCCAAAGTCTTTCCCAAGACTTCTAGGCCCCTGCTAGTCTAAACCCCACTGCCTCATTTCTGCTCCTTCCCACAGCCCTGGTGTTGCCCTTACCAGAGCCTGTCGCCCCCAGCTGTGTGACCTTAAGTAAGCCAGTCACCCCTCCGAATCTCAGTGGCTTCATCTGTGAAATGCAGCCAGTACATTCTGCTCCCTAAAGGCGGGAGGCTCCACATGAAGAACACCTGGCCTCTCTCCAGCTGTGGACTCTGCTTCTCTGATCCCATTTGCTTTTCTTCCTTTTCCAGGAAGCAGTCTCTGGGGCCTCATCCTCTGGCTCCTCCAGCCCGCCTGTGGCCCCTGCCTGGTCGTGCTCCTCAGGCTGCCCAAGGGGTGAGGCAGCCTGTCCCACTGGAGTCCAAGACAGGACTCTGCGCCCACTCCTTCCTTTGGCTGTTTCAGCAGGCCTCACAGGGCTGGGCACGTGGGGAAAAGGGTCTACCTGACAGATGGGGAAGTTGGCTGAAAGAGAGTCCAGGTCCCTACCTACAGGGGGCTCACCCTCTGGCGGGGCAGACAGGAGGCCTGGGCAGCAGGGGTGACCAGCCAGCACCGGTGTCAGACCTGAGGAGGATTGCTGTGGGCCTCCACCTCCCAATCCGTGCACCAGGCACAGAGCTGGAAGGTCTCCAATGGCCCTGCTAACTCAAGTTCTTGGTCTTGGGTCAACTGGGGATTGTGGGGACTGGGGCCCTGGGCTGGAGGAAGCTGGATGGAGTGGACTTGGCAGTATCAGGAAGCCGCTTCAGGCCAGCCCAGTGGTCTGTGCCAGCCTGGCCTGGCCTGGCCCAGCTACTGGACTTGGTGGGAGAGTGGGCAGCAAGAGTCCAGGAGGGGCTCGGCTTCCTCGAGGAAGGTCCTGACCCAAGCCAACCAGGTCTAAGAGGAGAACCTGGTGGCAGCCGCAGCCCTGGCCCTACCTTATTCCTTTCACCCAAGCTGTGAGGGCCGCCCTTAGAAAGCAAGTGGCAGAGCCCATCCTGCCAGACTGGCTCCATGTGGAAAGCAGAGATGAGGCGTGCCTACTTCCCCTGGCCTGGGTCTCCCTCCGCTGAGAGGCAGCCCACCTGGCAACTCCGTCAGACTTCAGAAAGGGAGTGATGTTCACTGAGCACCTATGATAAGGCAACCCTGGGCTGGAAACTTTTAGGTGTCTTACCTCACAGCATCCTCCCAGCAGTCCTATATATCACCATTTCACAAATGAGAAAACAGGCTCAGAGAGGTCGAGCACCTTGCCCAAGGTCACACAGCAAGGAACTGACAGAGCTGGGATTTAAACTCGGGCTTGCCTGGCTCCAAAGTAGAAGGTCTGTGTGGCCCAGCTCTGTGGCTGGTACTGGCTGTAAGGGATCTCATTAATTTGGGATTCAAACCAGCACTAGGGACACCACAGGACATCATGTGGCTCCATGGGGTGGGCGGGGAACCCCGTAGGGAGTCTATGTGGACTCTGAGGGGAGATGAGCAAGGTATCAGTATTCCTGTTTTCCCTGTGGTGGCCCCCAAGGTCAGGAGACATCACCATTCCTCATTTAGAAGCAGGCACAGAGCCGCGGAGCACAAAGATTCAGCCTGATTACCAGAACTGGCAGAACTTCATTTGGATGCCAAAGGAGGCAGCTCTGGGACCCAGGCCTACGGTGTAGTCAATGAACACCCTGCCCACTGACCTGGTGTGAACAGGAGCTGCCTCCTAGGAGGTCCCTATTAAAGTGAAGAAGCGTGTGGGGGGCACATACGAGCCCACTCAGTATCCTCAGAGCAGGTGAGGGAAGACTCCCCTGTATTCAGGGATGGGAACCTGGTAGAACCATCCATCTGTGCCCCTGTCTTGGAGACCCTCAGTCTTGCCTGCTAGCAGAAGGGACATGTCTAAGAGTGGAGTGGCAGGCTGGGGGTGCCCAGGGAGAGGATGGAGGGGCTGCTGTCACCTGGAACACGCTCGCTGGCAGGGTCTCTTGCTCTGACCCCGGGCCGCGCCAGGACTGGGTGGGGCTGGGCATCTAGCCAGTGCCTGAAGCATAAGAAGGTCTCTCTGGGGCCGTAAGTCCCACTGGCCCAGGCAAGCAGGCCCACAAAGCTATTGTGACAGCAGTGGTTAAATTAAGTGGCTGTCACGGAGCCAGGCAGGGGCTGGTTTCCTGAAAGGGGATTTATGGCCTCCCTGACTCATTTACTGCCCGATCAGCCTGGGACCCCCCACTATGTGCCTGCCTGACAGAGGCCCATTCTCAGAGCCCAGGAGCTCCTGCCACACGGGGGAGCCAGCTGGTACTGTCATGCCTGGGCCGCCAGCAATTGGGGGCCTCTAGGGTTAGGTTTCTGGGGCCGTACCACTGCCTGCCTTAGTCCTCGGAAAAGGGGCCCAAAGGCCGTGAGAGGGCATGAGGCCACGTGAGGCCTGGCCCAATCTCTGGCTCCCAGACGACACATCCACACTCCCTCCAGGATTCTGCTCAACCCTGCTGCCTCTGAGACCCTGCTGGCTGGGGCCTAGCCCCTCGCCTTGCTCCTATCACCTGCCATGTTCCCTGACCTTATCCCAGGCCGCTCCCCTCCAGGCCTTCCTTCTCTCCCGGAGTCTAGTCTGTGGTGACAGAGTAGGAGGTGGGGGGCTGGCCATGCCTCACCTCATTCTCACTCACACACACACACACACACACACACACACACACACACGTATTGAGTAGCAACATAAATGTGCCAACATTTCAGGTCATTGTAGGGTAAGACACTGTGCTTGGAGCATTTCATCTGCCAAATCCCCTGACCTGGACATTGTCAGATGTTTACTGGGAACGTCAAATGAAACATCAATGATAACAGTAAAGAAACAATACATAAAACATGTAAGAACTGGAGTCCCCAAAAGCGTCCTCTGACCAACCTGTTCCTCTAAGGAACAGGTCGTCTGGCCTTAGACCCTCAGGTGCACAAAACGTCTCAGCCAATAAGGGTCCAGAAGGGTCGACACTCCCCTCCTGGACCCCACCCTGGGTCCACAACAAGCCAGAGAGCAGTATCTGCTCTCTTCCCTGGTACTCATTCCTGGGACCCTCCTAAGTCACATTAGTGACATTGAAAAGGTGAATTGTGGATGGCCAATGACCAAGTCCCAAATAATAAAATCATACCCAGCTCAAAGATGTCCTTGAGCAAAAGCATGTGGTGACTGGGACCTGCCACCCATCTCAGGTGGGTCTGCTTGGGCCATACCTGCAGGGCAAACTCTGGGCCCCAGACAGCACCTGGGACACAGCCATCAGGAGCAGCCCAACCCCCACCCTCCCTGCTCTAAATGGGCTCCTGTGGTCTTGACTCTCTGAGGCCTTGAGGGGGCAGGTTCTCACCTGGATTCTCCCCTGAAGGTCAAGGATGTCAGGAAGGCCAGGAGGGGCTCCCTCTCCTCAGCTTGGCCCCAGGACCCCAGGCTTAAGCTCCAGCCAGCCTTTCCAAACCTTCTCCCTCTGCTCCTCATGTGCACGAGTTGGAGGACTGCAGGTGTCATTGGTACCCTGTACTTTCCCACCTGCTAGCCTTTGCTCAAGCTGTTCCCTCCTCCTGGAGGAGCCTCCCCCTCCATCTCCACCTTTTCTGATCCTCTCCAGCCACCAAGGCCCAGATCAGATGGGGCTGCATCTGAACCCTGGAGAGGGTCTGGCCTTCATGCTGCTAGATTCGGGAATCCTAGGCTTTCCCTTCAGTTGAAAGAAGGCTGATCTGGGATGAGTATAGACAAAAGATCCGTTTGCCCTGTGGGATCCTCATTGACCTCATCTGTAAAATGGAGAGAACAGCCCTGCTCATCTCCCTGCCCCACTGTCCCCCAGACTCTGCCCCTGTCCACTGGGTCTCAGGCTTAGAAAAAAGGAGTCAGCATTGGAGGATGGGGCAGCCTGGAGCAGAGGGTAGAATTAGGAGGGGAGAGGCTGCTGCGTCAGGACCAGCTGGGGAGCAAACTGGAGGAGTTAGAGTGAAGCGGCGAGCTCTCTCTGCCTCAAGGCTCATGAATGGAGAGGGGTTTGTAGGCAAGGCAAGGAGAAGCAAGCTCTGCAGCTTGTGCCTGGAGGGCAGCCTGGGCTCTGTGTGTGTGTGTGTGTGTGTGTGGTGTGTCTGTGCGTTTGTGTGTGTGTGCAGAGCGTATGCTGCTGTTAAATGTGTGAATGCAAATATGCGCATGTGTGTATGCCACGTGTATTTCTGTGTATCTGTGTGAGCTTGTATGTGTGTATATATCTATGTATGTGGTATGTTTGTGTGTCCTTGGACGTGGACTAAGAAGCAGGGTGGCCGCGGCCCTCTTGTTATTCTGCCGCATCCCTGGAGTCCCATCCTGAGCTTTCAAGGGTTCCATCCGCTTTCCTCCACCTGCTCCTTCAGGTTCTAAGACTTTGTAAGGTTCGTCACCAGTTATTCATTCACTGGCACCTGGCCCTGGCCTGCTTTGCCTGGTGCACAGCAAGAAAACAAACAAAGCCTTACACTGTGGGTACCTGGCTGAGGGGTAGGAGGATCCAGGCCCTGACTTTGAGGGTCTCCCTGGTGGGAGGCCAGGAGATACTGCACACACACGTACACACACGTACCGCACGCATGAGCACGAAACAGTGAGATGATGGGGCGAGGGAGCCGGTGGGGGTCTTGGTCAGGGACAGATTCAGCCCTTGGGGAGCCCTTGGGGACCACAAGGCCAGAGCATGCTGGTAACCCCCATTCAGATCAAGGGGCTGGGCAGAGGTGGAGGTTCCTGGCCCAGGGCTGAGACAGGGGCAGAGCTGGGCAGATGCAGAGAGAAGGGAGAAGGAGAAGGCTCCGAGGAGAGAGCCAGATGAACAGTGCGTGAAGGAGAGATGCTGGAAGGGGCAAGCGGCCCTGGGGCAGTGGAAAGGGGGAGGAGGGGCTGCTGCTATCCTGGCCAAGTTGGCTGAGCTGGACATCAAAACTTTGAGTGTGTTCTGAGGAAGCTAGTCTCTCCCTCCCGCGGAGAGACAGATGTCCCTTTGATGGTGAGAAGAAAGGATGTTGTACAGAGAGAGTGGAGGAGGGGGGCAGGGGGAGACAGAGTCTCCTCCCTGTGGCCACGTCTCCTCCCTGTGGCCACCCAGGGAATGGGAGAGACCACACAGTGTCACGTCTTCCATCTCCAATGCACTGTGACGCCAGACCCACCACTGGGGTCCTCATCTGCCAAGGGAATGGGCAGATGTCCTGGGGTCAGGGTCCGATCACCAATTGACTACTGGCTACTTCCTGGCCCCTGAAGCCCCGTGGCTGGCTCAGTGGGAGTGGGCCAGTCCTGCAATGGCGGAACAGCCGTGTCCCATGGGAGCTGGAGCAGAGCAGGCTCAATGCCTGCTGGCCACTTCACACCTCCCTGCAGCCACCTTGGTTAGGCGTCTCACCTGTGCCAATGTGTGTGTGCACACGTTTATCAGCCACGAGAGGTTCTGTGCAGTGTGCAGGGCTTGCCCCTCCAGCCCCAGCTGGCCCTCTCACTCCAGCAAGAGACAGAAACGCTCCCTTTACAGTCCCTGGACTTCTCTGAGTCCCACCTCTACTCTTGGCTCGCAGTTTCCTGGCCTGGCATACTTTCTGCACCATCACGAGGTCATAGGATGCCTTTGTAAGAATTTGCAGAAGGCGCCCCTTCCTCCAGATGCTTTCCTGCCATCTGTCGGAACAATGTCATACTAAATATACACATCTATGATGGACTGAAGCTGTGAGGTGAGGGCCTGGAACGCTCTCCCTGCTCCCCTCTTGGTGGCCCCAGTCCACCATGTTCCTGCGTGAGGCGCTCTCTGATCACTCCAGCCCTGGGGTTTGCATAGCTCCTGGTGGGGAGCAGCTCTTGGTGAGAGCAGTGGTGGCCTTGGGCATCCCTTCTGAGAGCCACGTTCGGGGAACTCTTCCTAAGAGAGGGCCAGCCTCCTCCACTCCACTGTCACAGCCCAGAGAGGGCACACTTTGGGGCTCCCAACCCCGTCTCCACCAGTGCCTGAGGGGCCCTGCGTTGCAGGCAGCAGCTGCGTCATGGCTGGATCCAGGGCAGATTTCAGTCCAGGCGGGGAAAGCATCCTCCCGGCCAGCCATCTAGCTGAAGAAGAGGGATTGGCTCGTGGTTCCAGTTCCAGGACCAGCAGGAAATGTCTTAGAAAGGTCCCTGGTGTAGCTACTGGCTCTGAAAGCCACGGGGCCTCTATGGCCTTCTTATTCCAGGTTCTTTGGAAAAGCCCCTTTCGTATGGAGCACAAGCTCCCCCAGCCACACCACCCTCCCAGCCTGTGGGTGTTCGTGGGTCATCACAAAGGGAATAACCTTTCTCTGCCCAGGCAGGGCCACAGCTCTGACAGTTTCTGGGATGTCTCACCTGAACTTGCACTCCTCTTATATTCTTCGCTCTACGCCACAGCCTACAACCGCACCCCCTGCGAAGGGAATGCCTCACCACATCCTTCTGCCCACACCCACTGTGGGAAGGCTCATCCTGTGTCCAGGGCCTGGTCCTTACTTGTGCCAAGGTGCTGCTGGCTAGGTCTGTAGGGACCTACAGACCCCTTACCCCAGCTCTGCCCAGCTTTTGCACCTGCTCCTGGGACTCCAGCCTTTGCGCTGTCAGCCCCTCCAGCCTCTGCCCACAGCCTCTCCCCTCCATGTCCATAAGGCCGAGCCGTTCCAAAGACCCCTGGCTGCCCTCCCACTTCCTCCTAGATACAGAGGCTTGCAGACTGTAGCGTCCACACCTGCTAACCAGACATGCCTGGACCCCCTGGGACAGAAACGCAGCAGAGCCTCTGCTTTTCATGTCTGGGGAAGTTCACACCACCCACCACTTGGGCCCAGGCTCCATCAGCAACCCAATGGAAAAATCCAGCCAGCCCCAATGGACTTGGCTCTGACCCCTTGGGAAGGAAAATGGGAAACGAAACGGAGGTGGGGGAGATATGGAAAAATAAATTTCCAAGCCCTGTATGTGACGGTGACATCCCAACAGCCGCTGCTGACGTGGAAAAATAAAAGTTGCTGGCTTGTTTTCTCGCCTTCTCTTTCTAAATGATTTGATGTTTTATTCCCCCCCATCAAACTCTCTATTCTCTGCTAATGGCGGAATAATAAAAAATTATCCCTCATAGCGTGTGAGTGAGAGGCCAAGACGGGAGTCCAGGAGAGGGAGGAAGGAGAGGAAGAAAAAGGTTATTATAAATGTGTCAGCCTTGTTTATGGCCCTTTATCAGCGAGGGAGAGACGGGGAGGGAGAGACACCGTGAGTGCACACTTTAAAGCGGCCTGCCAGCTTGGTTGAGAAGTGTAAATAATTTTTATTTTCAGCTGCATTTAGAGATTTTAAAATATATGCCCGCCAGCCAGCCGTTGCGGGGAGCCAGCCGTGCTGCTGTGGAGAAGAGGGGTGGGGGTGGCTCGCCTTTTGGCCCCTTTGATGGGCCCGTGCTTGACAATTATGGGTTTCAGAAGCAGCATTCACTGATAAGGGCTTCCTTCCCAAAGAGCCCGGAGAGATAGTGAGGCCAGCCTCGGTGGCTGCCAAACTCCCCAGCTGGCTGGCTGGGGCCGATCTAACGGAGCAGGACTGGGGAAGGCCGCTCAGCCATCCGGTGTCCTTCCCAATAAGGCCAGCAAAGGCACAGGCTGCGCCGGGTCAGCACCCCACCCTCCCTGCACCACTGGATGCCACACCTGCATCGCAAGCTTGAGACCGTGTAGCTTCTGCCCCTCGGGTTTCATTCACGCTGTCATTCACTAGTCAACATTTATTGAGCACCCACTCCATGCCAGGATCATAAGGGTTCAAGGGCAGAGGAATTTAAAGATTGTCTCACCTAACTGGTCCTATGATTCCCTCCTCCTTGATTGCCTCCAAGAGCAGTCCTTCATGACCTCTCGTGCTAGCCCACTGCATTCTGGGCTTGAAATAGGCTGTCCTAAGGCTGTGTGGTCCTTCATGACCTATCGTGCTAGCCCACTGCATTCTGGACTTGAAATAGGCTGTCCTAAGGCTGTGTGGTCCAGTGGTTAGGAACACACACTCCATAACTGAGTCATGGCTGACACTTTGGGCAAATGACTCCCTAGGGCTGAGCCTCCATTTCTCCTTCTGTAAAATGGGGATAATACTGGTACTAACCTCATATGGTTGTGGAGATGATGAGCATAAAGACTTTGCTGTTTGACACACAGGAAACACATACTAAACAATGTCTCTTGTCATTGGCTGTGCATATTAAATCCCACCAGTAACCCCTAAATGTCCAGTGTGCTAGTACAGAGGCCAGGGTCAAGGGGATGTTGCAAGGAGCTGAACTCTGTCTTCCAGAATCTCATGGGCCAGGCTGGACAGAGGGCCCGTGTGTGGGAAAGGCTCATCAGCACAGGTTCTGGCAGAAGGGTCCCTGAAGGAGGAGTAGGATGGGTGGGGGAATAAGGAGGAGCCTGGCCTGGCAGGAGAGGAAGAGCCAGTCAGTGCCCCAATGGCCTGATGCCCTCCCCCAGGCTGGGTCCCAAACCAGCTCAGAGAGGGGATTTGGCACAAATACCCCATGAGAGTTGTGTCCCAGGTATGTGGCCAGCACATTACTGTCCCCTGTGCCTTGGGGCTTCTAATTTTGGTGCCCACTGAATTCTACTTCTGTCTGATGGAAATGGGAGACAGCTTCCATGCCCTACGTGCCCCTCCAGACTCTTGGGCTGGGCAGGCTCACAGAAGCAAAGGAGAACAGAACCAAATCCCCAGGTCTGTGACTGCTAATTACAGGAGAGCAAGCCTCTTAAGTCCTCCCAGTTAAGTTCCTTCTTCTGGCTGGAAGGACAGGTCACATCAGGTCAAAGGCAACTGGGTGCTTAGCCCTGAGTATGGATTTGGACAAGAGCACTGAGCTGGGCAGGAGCAGACCCAGGATTGTACTAGGCCTGACATGGGGTCTGCGGGTTGAGAGCAAACCACAAAGCATGGGAGAGAGAGAGAGGCAGCGGGACAGGGTGAAGAGGGAACAGAAAGGGGCTCTGCACCTGCCTCCTACCTCTTGTCAACCCTTCAGTCAAACTTTCATGCCATAAACACACTACTGCCTGCTCTGAGCCTGGACCTCAAAACAGTAACAGCCCCAGAGGGAGACAAATGTGTAAACAGACAAGGACAAGCCAGCATATGAATTGGTGGTCTATGGTGATCCAAAGGTGGGAAGGGGAGGTAGGCATCAGGGAAGGAGGCACAGAGCAGGAGAGATTGAGTGGGCTTCAGAAGTAGACACAGGAGTTTTCCAAGCACACACTGCTTATAGAGGGTGCAGCATGAACAAAGGCCTGAAAGCACATAGCCACATGGATCACTGGGAAAAGTACAAGGTAATTATGAAGGCCTGGGTTTATGTCCCAAAAGTATCCTGAGGAGCATTAGTCCTGGGAGATGTTGATCAATGTTACTTGAAACAAGAGTTCCCCTGGTCGGATATATTTGGGAAATGTTAGACTAAACAATGAAGAGCACAGGGTACAAGATCAATATACAAAAATCAATTGTATTTCTATCATAGCAGTGAAAAATGAAATTAAGAAAGTAATTCCATTTACAATAGCATCAAAAAGAATAATATACTTAGGAATAAATTTAACCAAGGAAGTACAAGATTTGTACACTGTAAACTACAAAATACTTATGAAAGAAATTAAAGAAGACTGAAATAAATAGAAAGACATCCAATGTTCATGGATTGGAAGGCTTAATATTGTTAAATTTGCGATACTCCTTAAATTGATGTACAGATTCAATGAAATCCATAACAAAATCTCAGATGGCTTTTTCTGCAGAAATTGACAAACCAATCCTAAAATGTATATGAAAATGCATGGGACTGCTGGTGGGAATACAAAATGGTACAGCCACTTCAAAAGACAATTTGGCAGTTTCTTACAAAAATAAACATACTCTTACCATATGATCCATCAATTATGCTCCTTGGTATTTACCCAAAGGAGTTGAAAATTTATGTCCACACAAAAACTTGCACACTAATGTTTATAGCAGCTTTATTCATAATTGCCAAAAGTTGTTATCAACCAAGATGTTATTCAGTAGGTAAATGGATAAACAAACTGTGGTACATCCAGATAATGGAATATTATCCAATGCTAAAAAGAAATGAGCTACCAAGTTATGAAAAGACATGGAGGAATCTCAACTGCATATTACTAAGTGAAAGAAGCCAATCTGAAAAAGCTACATACTGTATAATTCCAACTATATGACAGTTTGGAAAAGGCAAAACTATGGAGACAACAAAAACAATTCAGTGAGTTTTAGTGGTTGGAGGGAGGGAGGGATAAGTAGGTGAAGCACAAAGGATTTTAGGGTAGTGAACTACTCTATATGGTACTATAATGGTGGATACATGTCATTATACATTTATCTAAACCTATAGAATGTAAAACACCAAGAGCGAACCCTAATGTAAACTGTGGACTCCGACTGATAATGATGTGTCAATGTAGGTTCTCCAACCGTAACAAATGTATCACTCTGGGGTGAGATGTTGATCACAAAGGAGGATGTGCATGTGTGAGGGCAGGGGTTATATGGGAAATTTCTATTTTGCTGTGAATGTAAAACTGCTCTTAAAAATTGTCTATTTAAAAATAAGTCTATTTTTTAAATGCAAGGGACCCAGAATAGCCAAAATAATCTTGAAAAAGAACAAAGTTGGCAGACTCATACTTCCCAATTTCAAAATTCACTACAAGCCTACAGTAATCAATACAATGTGGTACTGGCATAAGAATAGACATATAGATCAGTGGAATAGAAATGAGAGTTCAAAAACAAACCCTCACATTTATAGTCAATTGACTTGCAACAAAGGAACCAAGACAATTCAATGGGGGAATATTAGTCTTTTCAACAAATGATGCTGGGACATGATGCTGAATATCCACATGCAAGAGTGAAGTTGGACCCCTTCCTCACACCATACATAAAAATCACTCAATACAGATTAAAGACCTAAATATAAGGCCTGAGATTGGGAAAGGCTGGGCTCTTGGGGCTAGAGGCAGGAGAGTTGGATTACCACCTGGTCAGGTCCTCTGAGTCTTCTGCAATAATCACTATTATTTATTTTGCCCTAAAATTCAGAGGTTGACAAGTGTCAGTAACAGATCTTGGGGTGAATCAGTAGAGACAGGAGGGGTCTCTAAAGGATTTCCATCTCTCCTCCAATTTATCTGCTTTGAAAGTTGATGGGAGTAGATATTGGTACAACCTTGTGGAGGACAGCTTTGCAGTTAATAATGCCCTCCCTGAAGAATGTGAGAGCCTTACCACCCTTTAGCATTTGCAGAAAATGCCACTGTGATGGAGCAGAGAGAAGGAGGTACAAAGGTGTTCATCACAGAATTGTTTGTAACAGCCTTTTTGGTAGACCAATTACAAAAATGGTCCCAATTCCCCATACTTTCCTGTATCCCTTTCCAATGTCATTTTGCAGTCTTTCCAGCAAGAGATGGAGATGATTTCTCCACCCCTTAAATCTGGACTGGCCTCTGACTAGATCTGGCCAGTGGAATATGGTGGAAGTGATCATGTGCCAGTTGCAAGTGTTGGCCTCAAGAGCCCTTGTATGCTCCCACTTGCTCTCTTGGACACCTGCTACCAACACGAGGACAAGCCCAGGCCAGTTTGCTGCAGGATGAGAGACCACGTGGAAGAGAAGAGAATCATCTCAGGCAAGGCCATCGTAGACCAGCCAGCCCCCAGGTGATCCTCCAGCTGACTGCAGATGCCTGAGTGGACCCCTAGGAATCAGCCTAGCCTGGCCCAGACCAGGGCTGCCCAGCTGACTTCCAGACTCATGAACATAATAAATGCTTGTTTTAAACAGCTAAGCTTTGGGGTTGTCATGTAGCCCTTATTTATGGTACTAAAAAACAGATACAGCCCCAAACTGGAGGCAATCAGGATGCCCATTGACGCGAGGCTGGAGGTATAAATGGTGGTTCAGCCATACAGTGGAACACCCTGCGACCATTAACAAATGAGGTTGATCCATAAGTACTGACCTGGAAGATGTCCATGATACATTGGTGAGGGGAAAAAGCAAGTGACTGACTGACCAATATGTATGCCATGACCCCATTTTTGTTTTTTAAAAGTCTGTGTATAAAAATATATAGAATTTGCTATGAAAAAGTCAGCAATGATACACAGCAAACTATTCATAAGGGTTTCCTCTTAGGGAGACAGGGAGGAGTTTTATATTTTTTGTTTTCTTTCTAGTAGTTTTTTTTTTAAAGTGAAGATTATTTGGGAAAAAAAACCCAAAAGGTGGTGTTTTCAATGGCTGAGTTTGTTGTTGAAATTGAGGCCCAGCTCTCCTTATATGGATTCTCCAGCTTTTCCTCTTCTGCCCTGGCCCAAGCCCACCCCCTCCTGCAGCAAACCCGCACCCCTGCATATCCCTCCATCACTTGGGCACTCACCACCCATCCCTCACCCCTGTAGGTACTTACCTGCAGATACCAGAGCAGGAAGATCCTTTGAGGATCAAGCCCCACCTTTGTGGTACAGATAGAGGGAAACTGAGGCACAGAGGTGACAGGGACATATTGGAGGCCTTATTGAGAGGCTGCAGCTGAGCTGAGGCAAGACACAGGTGTCCTGAGGGCCCGTCCACCTCAAGGAGCCCAGAGCAATCCCCAGCCCAGGCTGGACCTCTGCTGGGTCCCAGTTCCCTCAGAGGGTGACTCGAGGATCAGGGACAAGCTTATTCCTTCTCAGGAGATGGAGGAGGGGCCGTGAGGGAGAGGAAAAGGGACAGAGCCAAAGGGAAGGATGGGTGGGGGTGGGCGTCAGTGCCAGCCTCCGCTAGAGCCTGCGGCAGCAGCCAGATAATAAGCAAGAATAATAGAGGAAAGAGAGCGAAATGTCACACAGGCTCTGGTGCCATTAGCCACCAGAGAAGGAAAATATCACATAATTAGGCCAGGCCTTTGTTTGCTTTTGTGGAGGGGGAGTAGGAGGGGCCCCTGGTTGTTGGGGGGAACTGTGCCTCTGGGGATGGGCCTGCTTACCTGGGGCAGGGGAGAGGCAATGGTGTGAGGATTCAAGCCTGGTGCTCTGGGACCCTTGTCCCTGGGCCTCATGTGCCTCTGGGTGGGTGGTTGGGAAGGGGGCTAGGGACGGGATGGGACTTGTTCCACCTCAAAACTGAAATGTGGAGCTCAGAGACCTCCTTGCTAAACTGCTTTTGCTGCTGTTTGTTTATATTTCCCTCATTATTTCTCAAGTCACAGAAACACCCGGTTAATAACTGCAGAATTTCACACCCGCAGCTAATGCGGGCACTACTCTTGGCATAGCAGCCACGTTTTTTTTTTTTGTTTGTTTCTTTTTAACTAATTTATTTATTTATTTATTTTTGGCTGTGTTGGGTCTTCGTTTCTGTACGAGGGCTTTCTCTAGTTGCGGCAAGTGGGGGCCACCCTTCATCGCAGTGCGTGGGCCTCTCACTATCGCGGCCTCTCTTGTTACAGAGCACGGGCTCCAGACGTGCAGGCTAAGTAGCTGTGGCTCACGGGCCCAGTTGCTCCGCAGCATGTGGGATCTTCCCAGACCAGGGCTCGAACCCGTGTCCCCTGCATTGGCAGGCAGACTCTCAACCACTGCGCCACCAGGGAAGCCCAGCAGCCACGTTTTAAAGAGAAATAAGCAAGGCCTGAAATAAAAGTCAGCAGGAATACAAATCTGCAGCAAAGAGGCCCACTCCCCGCCTTCCCCGTGCAACAGCCAGCATGTACATCACTCTCTCCACGCGTGCACACACTTTCACCCAGGCACGAGGATCCACAGGCCAGCCTTCCCCGTTCCCTTCAGGGCTACTTGAAGGGACTCTTATCACTGCTCCCTCCACTCTAATATGAGTTGGGCCAGGTCCTTGTTTTTGCAGACCCAGGCTCTTCTTCTGACTCCCTTCCTCTGGGGGTGCCCACCTTCCATCTCCCCTAGCTGAGGAGGTTCTAACCACCAGCTCACCATTCATTCATTCAACACGTGTTTCTTGAGCACATACTTTGTGCCAGGCACTAGTGGAGAGAAAATACAGACATGGGTTCTTTCTTGTCTGGTGTAAGAAACAGATATTAGATAACTAAATGCATGAATAAATGTATAATAACAAGCTAGGATAAGTGCTCTAAAGGAAAAGGACAGCATGCAATGAGAGCAGAGAAGGGAGGACCTGCTTCAGATTGTGGGTTCAAGAAAGGCTTCTTTTAGGGGAAAAGAAAGGCCTATTTGAATTGAGGCCCGGAAGTGGGAGTTTTCTGAGTGCTGAGTGGAGAGTAGAGTATTCCAGGTGGAGGGAATAGCATGGGCAAAGGCCCTGAGGCAGGAAGGCCAGTGTGGCTGGTGAGCAGGGAGCTGGGGGGAGTGTAACGTGAACTGGCCTGGAGAGACCACGTAGGTGCTGTAGGCCACCTTAGGGAGTTGGGAAGAGTTATAAGAGTCTAAGGAAAGAGGGAATGAGATCTGATTTACAGTCTTGGAAGATCTCTCTGCTTGGCTGGAAGAGGCTTGCAGAGGAGTGAGAAGGGGTATGAGCTGCGGGGCAGGGGTGGGTGGTTGTATGTTTCCTAGTGAGAGATGACAGTGGCTTGGGAAGGGACTGTGGTGATGAGAACAAGAAGAGAAGGAGGGGTGAAGGGGATCCCAAAGGCAGACAGGACTTGGATTTCCGGGACGAGGGAGAAGGAATCAAACGGGGCTGGTGGATGGAGGTTCATTTCCCAAGATGGATAGTCTGTAGGAAGGACAGGTCTGGGACGTGTGTCTGAGGTGTACAAAGATAACACTCAAGCCCACGGGGACAGACAAGGTTGCCTATGGAGAGAGACAAGTGAGGAGAGGTGTTTGCACATGTGTGACTCTCAGCTCGGACTCTCTGTGACGGAATGCCCCTCCCTCCATCACTAATAACATCAGAATAAATGTCCCAACCACAATTTGTGGAGAGGATTAAACAGGAAGGAGTGTCAGCCCAGTTGCATCAGATGCAGCCCCACCTACCTTTCACCACCCTTGGGATGTGGCCCAACCAGGTATCTATGGCCTGGGAGGTTGGTAGGGGGAGGGGGTGTGGGAACCCCGGAGAACCCATGGAGTCACCCCAGAGAGGGGAGAGGTGAAAGATGGCAGGTGAGAGCAGGAGGGGAGGTAGAGGGAGAAGATGGTTGGCTGGGCTGGGCGGGGAGGACAGAAGAGACAGAAGGCAGGCAGGGAGTTGGGCCGGGGCAGCAAGGGGGTCTCCATCTCCGTCAGGCAGCCCTGGGCTGCAGGAACTAATTAGCGCAGGACATTTAACGAGGCCCTCTGACTCTGGCTCAGGCCCACATGGTGCAGCGTGAGGGAGTGTGAGCGTGTGAGCTGCACTGGGGGGGAGGATACCAGGCCCCTCCCCTCCCTCTGCCCTCTCTTCCTGAGAACCTGGGGACAGGGTGGAGGAACCCGAGCGGGAAGGCAGGAGGCACTGGTTTGCCAGAGTCTCCGACTCTGCCTGGTCCCCAGGCTCCCTGTGAGGGGTTGATGGAGTTCCTGCCTGGCCATTTAAACACCCTTGGCCTCACCCCAGGCCCTCTGACTCCAAGTTCCACTGTCCCTCACAGCTTGTCCATCTGTGTGTGTGGCGGGGGACATATACACTCAGATGCACAGATTTTCCATGTTCCCGTGTGTACTTATAAAACACGCACAAATACGCTTGCACACATATGTGCACATGCATGTGTGTGCACGGGTGCGTGAGTGTGAGGAGAGTGGTGCAACCCAAGCTGAAGTGGTGAGTAGCAGTGTCCTGAGGCCCAGCTCAGCCTCCCTCCCCAGGGAATTCACCTCCAACCAATTGCAGGGCTCCTCTGTCCTTGTGCTCCTGCAGTGGGAATTGTACCCACTGTCCTGGGGTTGGGCCACAGGCCTTCTCTGGGGACCTCAGACTGACTGAGAGCTGCCCTGGAAGATGTTGGGACTCTCCCTGTCTTTGTCAGGCTGGTGGGCTCTGCTGGGGCAGAGGCCCAAGGGTCTAGGACCTGCTGACGGGAAGCTGCTGGCCTGAGGCTGCCAAGGCAGCTGTGTGCTTCAGCAGCACCTAGCTGGACTCAGGGGACACCGGACAAGGTCAGCCTCCGGTCTCCTTGCCTCTTGGCGGAGCTCTGGGAGGGAGAGGCTACAGCCAAGTGACCCCCTCATAGCCAAGGATACTTGGATAAAGGAGGTCTTGCCATACATTTTTTTTTTGACTTTTTATTTAATATTGGAGTATAGTTGATTAACAATGTTGTGGTATTTTCAGGTGTACAGCAAAGTGATTCAGGTATACATATACATGTATCTATTCTTTTTCAATTTTTTTTCCCGTTTAGGTTATTACAGAGTACTGACCAGAGTTCCCTGTGTTATACGGTATGTCCTTTTAGGTTATCTATTTTAAATATAGCAGTGTGTACATGTCAATCCCAAACTCCCAATCTATCCCTCCCCCCAACCCTTCCCCCCTGGTAACCATAAGTTCGTTCTCTAAGTCTGTGAGTTTTTTTTTAGATTCCACATATGTGATATCATACAATATTTGTTTTTCTCTCTCTGACTTAACTTCACTCAGTGTGACAACATCTAGGTCCATCCATGTTGCTGCAAATGGCATTATTTCATTCTTTTTTAATTGCCATACATTGTTGAATGAAGTTTGGCTTACACACCATAAATTGTCTAGGTCTGAGGTCCAGCCCTGCCACTGACATGCCCTTTGATGCTGGACAACACCCTCTTCTCAGACCTCAGTTTGTGCATCCACAAAATCGGTAGCGGTGGATGGCAGTGGATTGGATGACCCTTGAGGGCCTGTCCAGCTCCAGTGCTTTGCTGCGTAATTGAGGCTGAGGCAAGTAACCCTGGGCCAATGAAGACCAACCCAGCGGCGTGAGTGCGGGGCAAAGGCAGGAAGTCCAGCGAGCACAGCGGCCGGAAACAGCCCTAGGACACTTTTGCTGACGAATGCACTTGTACCACCCTGCATTGCTTATGTCTGCAGTACAGAGCGCCTCTTCCTAAAACATTCAGGCTCACGTAATAGCTGGGTACTCATCTGAGCTCTGTGACTTCTGGAACTTGCAGGCCCACAGGGAGACAGAAGCTGTACAATCACAAGCCCAGAGCTCTTGGAGAAGCCAGTGCGACCACTGGTTCTCCCCTGCCCCCAGCCAGTTTCCCCGCCCCGGGGAGGTCCCTGTTTATACCTTCCTATCTTCTTTGCCATTACTAAACAGGACTAGGGAGATAGTGGCCCCAGGAGCAGCTTAAAATTTTTATTTATTATTTTGAAAACAGAACACTTTCACATTTCAAAAATCAAAAAATTATAACACGGTATAGAGTCAAAACCTTCCCTCCCACTCCCTGCTCTGTAAACCCTGCTTTTAGTTTCCTGTGTGTTCTTTCAAGGTTTCATTTGCTTTCAGAAGCAAATACAAATATGAACAGCTTCTGAATGGATGGCTAAGTGATTTAGGGGCTTTCGTGGTGTGGTGAGAGCTGGGCCTCCTATCACTGTCCATCCTCAAACCCAGGGCTGCAACCCCCCCAGGATGATAATCAATCGGGCGCTTTCAAATATTTATGAAACACTGATGGATTCTCTCCGTCTGGAGTTGTAGCTTTCATGGAATTTGGCTTTAGTAGCCAGAAAGTCAATATCTTCCCTGGGCCACCGCCGAGCTGCATGCGTTCCTGTCGTGTCCCTGGTCCTGTGGGCCTGGCTGCTTCTGCTGTGTCAGCTTCCTGCCGGAGGCTTGCAACTTCTCTGCCATTGGGAGCTGGCAGGGAAGGACACAGAAAGGCCACACTTCGGGGCTGAGCAGCTCTGCGGAGACTCACTCTGGAGCGTGGGCAAGTCAATTTCCCTCCCTGAGCCTCAGTTACCTGATCTGAAAAATGAGAAGTTTGGCCAGCCATTGAGCTCTACTGCTGTTTGGTGCTCAAGGGGACCCTGTAAGGTTTCCCAGATGGGGGCTCCCCAAGTACAGAGCTAGGTCTTCCCTTCCTCCTTTATCTTCCCCCAGCGTCCCCAGGCCTAGGGCAAAGCTCAGGCTTGGGCTCTTTCCTTCTCACAGTATTACAGACACAAGGCTCCATTATTCTGAGAAGAGGGTGTTTCCATGGGCTCTAAGGAGACCAGGGCTCCTGGGTCTCATCACAACTTGTCCCTCATCCATGGCTTCTTCACTCTGGGGCCAGAGGAAGCAGTTGTTATAAAGCTGATGGGATCCGAGTCTGATCAGGGGTGAGGGATGGTCACAGAGCAGGGCTGATGGGAAGTTATGAAAACAGAGCTGATGTTTCTGCAATACTGAGGTCAGAACCAGGGGCAGCAGAGAGAACTAATGAGCTTGGCTGTGATGGGGTGGGTGGGTGGGAGCCAGGACTGCAGGGGGGTGGGCAGGTGCAGCCAGAGCGGAGCCAGGCAAGGGTCCACCTGGTGCCAGGGAAGCTGAGGCAGGGCGTCCCCACCCTGTCCAGCCTTTTGAAATACGTGTGTGTATTTAACTTTATGGTCTTATGACCTTAAAAATATTTAAACATATATTCAAGTAATATGAATACATGAATACATTTTTACCACAAAAACTCAAACAATATACAAGCATATAACACAGGAGGTTTCCTTTCCCTACAGAGCATCCTCCACTGTTTACTATCGTTAACTGTTTGATATGTAGCTTGCAGACTTTCTCCTACATATATTTATACACAAAATAGCTACATGTGCACAGATAAGATGTTGTTTAACAACATAAATAGGATCCTACTGATATAGCTTGTCCTGGAATTTACTTTTTTCCCCCTTAAGCTTGTGGGATCTCAACTGCTTCCAGGTATTTCTTACAAGGTATGGGCCTTAGTTCTACTAACAGTTCCCCTATCGATGGGCATTCAGGTTGTTTCCGGTTTTTTGCTATTACAAACAGGGATGCTGGGAATATCCTCGATGATCCTGCTCTCTTGGCCTAGCTCAGACCTCTTGTCGGTTCCCAGGTGCATGGGGACCACTGGGCCAAAGGAAAGTATCTGATCCACAGTGGTGCCCTGAGTAGGAAGAGCTGAAGGCATGCTCCCCCTCTGGCGCTGAGCCCAAGGGCAGATGCACCTAGGGTGACATTTCAGGCAGTGAGATGGCAGTGGTGGGGTTAATGCGGTGCCCACTACATTATGCCATATCTCTTACTACCCACTCTCTCTGCTTCTTGCCCAAGACAGCCCCAGAGGGGGAAACATGAAGACGCTGTAGGAGGAGGTTGGCAGTGGAGAGGTCACTGGGGGCCGCAAACCAAAATGGTCAGAAGGGAGCTTGGGCTTGACTGGGGCTTGATGAGAACACCATTCAAGCTCACAAGCCAGGGTATGGAGCTGGGAGTTTGCTTTCTCTGAGTGTTTGCTGTATGCCAGGCACTGTGCTAGGGGATTTGTACACTCTTTTACTTCGATCCTATGTGGTAGCGGTGATTCCACTTATAGACGCTGACGCTGCAGCTCAGGTGAGGTGGCTTGCCCCAGGCTACACAGCCGCTTTACCTGACTGCACAGCCCAAGTCCATCCATCTTCCCTGGCTGCCTCCCTTTGGCCTTCTGGCCCCCTGCTGGATGATGCCAGGTTGGGAGCCCCACAGGCCTCCTGCCACCCTGGGGTTTACAGGTAAGTGGTCAGTAGTGACAGATGGACAAGGGGCCTCTCCTGAGAGGAGCAGGGCCACCGCAGGGCTGGCATAGGCTGCCTGAGCTCATCCCATCGTGGTGTCACTTGGCTCAGAAGCAGGCCCTAGAATCTGGACGGGCATTGGGAGAGTCAGGCAGAGCTCGGGTTTGCTCAGGCTGTGGGTCCAAGGCTAGGTTTGGGGTCAAAGGGCAAGCAGGATGGCCAGAGATTTGTTGGCTGGGTGTGAAAAGCCAAGGCCTTTCTTACTTATCCCTTCATATCTCCATGTTAGGGCAGGATTTAGGGTTTTCTTCAGAGTCTCAAAAGCATCTGTGGTTCCCAAAGAGGTTCCAACTCTGCGGACAAAAGCACAGTCTCCAGAGGGCACCTGGTGCAGAGGAAGAAAGGTGGGAACCCTAGTTAGGACCCCACCTCTATCCTGACTCAGCGTCCCCATCTGCACTATCCCGGCCTGGACACGAGTATCCCTAAGGGCCTTCCCGGCACCTCCAGCTGGACACCCCTTCCCGTCCCAGGGGAGAGCAAACCATTCTGCGAGGCCCAAGTAAGGGTGCTCTTTGAGGGTCCCTGGGCTCCAGAGGACAAAGAACAGGAGAGCTGGCTCCTGCCTTGGGGAGCAGGAGGTGCTGAGAGAAGTAGAAGATGGTACAAGAATAAGTTTCTCTCTTTTTTTTCCTCCAATGAAACTCGGCAGGGAGGGAGGGTCCAACATGAAGAATTGGGAATCTGTGTATTGGGTGCTGGAAGAACTCTCCAGGCTGGGGGGCCCAGACTCCTCTGCTGCCCAGGTGACATGGGTGCCCAGCTCTGTGCTGGTCTATGGCGGGAAGTGTTCTGGCAGGGACAGAAGAGGGGAGCACTGCCCTCCCGTTAGAGAGCTCTTACCAGGCCTGGTAGACAAATTCCAGGCAGAACCACAGAGTTTGGACTCTGGGGCTGCAGAGGTTGAGGGAAGGAAGCAGCCCATGTCCTGGATCCATCAGTGAATGAGGCCCTGACATTGGCAGATGGCTTTAGCATCACACAAGCGGGGCAGCCTTCCTGGAGGAGGAGGAGGGAGACCGCACGGAGCAGGTCTCCTAAGTGTGTGTCCTGGAGCCAGACACACCTGGGTAACGCTCCCACCTCATCGCTTACTGGATGTACAACTATGAACAACTGACTTTCCCTCCCTGTGCCACAGTTCCCTTGTCTCTGAAATGGGAATAATAATAGATTCTAACCCAGAGGGCTAGAATCCCAATTTTTCATAATGGTGTCTGGCACGAAGCAACTGCTCAACTAAGATGAGCCATTTTTGTGATTATTTTCATCAATGTGATTAGAGGATGGGAAGAATATGAAAAGATGAAGGAGCAGGTAGTCCAGGTGGCTGCCAGGGTGGGGCTAAGAAACCCAAGTCTGGAATAATCTCCAAGGAGGTTCCACCTCTCTGGGAACAAGGAGGCCCAACACAAATTTACAAGCAGCTGGATCATCTAGTGCCATGTACAAGGCCAACTCTTCTGGGAGGTGATGGGTGGGTGGATCAGACTGAGTCAATTAACAGCTTCTCAAGGGACAGGGCAAGTCCTTTCCTAGTCTGGGCCTCTATTTCCTCATCTGTACAATGGGAAGGGAGTGGCTGGACCAGGGGACCAGAAAGGCCCAGACATCAGTGATTATCTCTGAGCTAGCCATCTAGGGAAGAAGTCAGATGTGGAGGGTAGGGTAGAGGGTCTGACCTTGGGGAGGCTCCCCCAGAGGGAAAGTTGGCAGGAAACTGGGATAGGGCAGATCCTGTCCCCCACTTCTTGCTGCCTGGTGGGTGACAGCTCCTCCACTCCCTGAACGAGACTGAGGCTGACTGACTGAGAAGGCTCCAGAGCCAGGCTGTCAGTGAGTGCCCCCTGCCACCTTTGCGTGGCGAATTTGCATAAAATTTGCACAAATCTGCATAATTTAGGAAGCAGCCAGTGCTCATCTTGGGCAGTCCAATTCACTGTGATTTTATGAGCTTTGAAGTAGCCCTTTTTTCTCCTGCCCACTCTCCCTCCTGCTTCCCTTTTGTCTGAGTCTGGCCTGTCAGATCCTGTTGCCTCTGCCCACCTTTCCAGGGCTGGAGGATGGGCCTCCCAGGCTTGCTTGGGTCTCCAGAGAGAGCCTCTCTGCAGCTGCTGGGTGTAGTTGCCTGTAAGCTTGACATTGGTTCCAGCCCAACCCTCCAAGAGGCCTTCACAAAGGAAGTTTGGGGACCCAGAAAAAGCTCTAGGTGGTTCATCAAGAATAAGTCAGGCCAAAGGACAAAATCCTTTTTCCTGACAGGGCACTAGGGCACAGGGTGTGTCTAGGTGCTTGCAAAGCTTTGCACCTGATATTGGTGAGGCCAAGATGGTACCCTGAGGCTGGAATACAGGGCATGGACTTCAATTGACTGATCAAACAGCTGTCCCTGACAGCTCCTGGATTACTGACTCACGGGAACTGACTCATGGATAACCATCAGCCCAGACGGATGTCCCTACAGCTGTGCCACAGGGCTCTGTTCCTGCCCTTTCAACATTTTTATTCTTGAATTAGCCGATAATCTTTTGGGTACAAGTAACATTAACTCAACTCCAACTGGCTTAAGCAAAAGAAAAAAAAGAGAGAAAAGGAATTTATTGGCTAATGTAACTGAGAAATCCAAGGATATGGACCTCAGGCATAGCTGGATCTTGAAGCTCAAATACTGTCATGAGAAAATTGTTTCTTTCCTTGGTGTTGGTTTAAACTGGCCCCCTTGCTTTTAGGGCCCCTGGAAGCTCCAGTGTGATATCCTGCCAGCTCTAAGTCCAGGAGAATCAGAGCTTCTTCCCATCAGTTCCAATTAAAGTCTAGAATGCAGTCTCAGTGATTTATCTTGAGTCATGTGTCCAAGGCTGAACCAATCACAGTGATCAGAAGCATGTGGCCCTCTCACTGGCCAGGCAAAGGTCACATGGGCATCTGAGGCTGGGGAAGGGTCAGCCCTACTATAAGGATTGAGAGTGGGAAGGGGGAGGTTCCTCTGGGCAAAATCAGGGACCCTTTCCAGAAGACAGGTGGGGGTACTTGGTAGGCTGGCTCCAACTGGGCACATAGCGCTTTCTGTGTATAAATATGTTTTTGCCAACCTGAAGTACAGGGAGCTGGAAATTGGGAAGAGGGAAGTTTGTGAGGACTCACTGAGACTATGGATGGAGAGCGCATAGCAGGTGCCGGGGGATGTAAATTTCTCACCTTTATGAGCTGAGGAGAAACTTGGGCAGGATTTGAACCCAGCCCCACTGGTATCTGGGCACTTGGTGGGGAAGCCATGAAGTCACCCAGTGACTGCAGAGCCCTGAGCCACCTGGTCTCTGAAAAACAAAGACAATGAGCTTTGTAGAGCAAAAGGGACTGCAGCGGCCATCTGGATAAGGAATGGGAGATACTGTCATTTAGCTCTGATGGAAGGTGGGCAGGAAGACCCTGGATTTCCTTCCCACAAATGTTGATGGAGCCCTGGCCCTTTAAAGCTAGGGAGGCTGAGAGGAAGGGAGTAATTACGGACACAAGAAACCTCCATTTTAACGTAATCCCTCACCAACTGCAGGCCCTCCATCCCATCCTGAGGCCAGAACTGCTGAGTCTGCCCTCCATGTCAGACAAGCTCAGCACTTTCCCTGTTCACTGGGGTCCCTGTGCTGCCCAGTCCAGGGTGGAGGCTGTAGCTCAGGCCTGGAGCTCCCAGCTCCGCCTGCACGTTGTGCCGCGTGGGCCATTGCGGTGGGGCAGATGCTGCCAGCTTTGCCTGGGGTCTGGCAGAGCTCAGGCTCCTCCTCGTGGGGACTCTGCCCCAGGGAAGGGCCAACAATCTCCAAGCACTCAAGATGAGCCAGACACTGGGCTAAGTGCTTTTTCTCATTTAATCCTCAACAACCTATGAGAAGGATAGTGTTATCACCATAAGCTTCCTCCTTGTTTTAGGAATGAGGAGTCTGAGACCCAGAGAGGTTAAGCAACTTGCTCAAGGTGGCACATCCAGCAAACAGCAGTGGGATCTGAACCTCAAAGATCTGGGTTCTTTATATTGCACTTGTCCCTCCTCTTTTTGTACCATCTGTACAGTGCGCAGAAAATCACCTGTGTCCCATGCTGCCAGAGGTATAGGGAGGGCTGAGTAAGATTTTAGAAGACGGGGCTTGAGAAAGTGTCTTCTAAGACAGAGCCCTTGTCCCCACTCCCAGGGAGCTGGGAGGCTGCAGGCCCAGAAGACCTGCGTGGATGGAATGTGCAGAGGAAGATGGTCAGCTGTGTCGCCCACTGCAGAGGAAGAGGAGGAGGAGGAGGAGGAGGGGAATGAGCGTGAGCCTTTAGGGGTGGAGACTGGCGCCTTAGCTGAGCAGTGAAGGTGGGTGGCAGGCAGCTGCCCATGCCTGAGGGAGCTGGCTCACACCAACCACTTGTGGAGGATTTTAGCTGGAAGTAGAGGAAGGAAGAAGGGAGGATAGGAACAGAGGTGGGAGAGGGCTTTTTTTAATTTTTTTTTATTTTTTTATTTTTGGCTGCATTGGGCCTTTGTTGCTGCGCGTGGGGGGCTTTCTCTAGTTACAGCGAGCAGGGGCTACTCTTCGTTGTGGTGTGCGGGCTTCTCATTGTGGTGGCTTCTCTTGTTGTGGAGCACGGGCTCTAGGCGTGCGGGCTGCGGGCTTCAGTAGTTGTGGCACGCGGGCTCAGTAGTTGTGGTGCACGGGCTTAGTTGCTCCGTGGCATATGGGATCTTCCCGGACCAGGGCTCGAACCCGTGTCCCCTGCATTGGCAGGCAGATTCTTAACCACTGCGCCACCAGGGAAGCCCAGAAGAAGGCTTTTGATGAAGAGGAAACAGGGCACGCTTGGGTCAGAGCAGGGGCATCAGGAGGGGAAAAGGGGACAACCACCTCATCTCCCAGTTCCAGAGTCCCCTGTAGTACTGGTGTCATGCCCATTTTACAGAGGAGGAAATAGAGGCTCAGAAAAGCAAAGCCACCGATGGGTCTCCCAGCTGGGGTGCTGGGGCTGGAGTTCACAAAGGACCGAGCTGGACGCTGCTCTCTGCCTGCACACCTGCTCTCTATGGTTTCGGATGCATAGATGGATGCTTTGTTTTTGTACATTGTCATACCGTTCTCCAGAGCTTGGCCATTGCAAGCCCTCCTTTGGAAATCTCAGGGGCTCCCAGGGCAGGAGGGTAGTCCACTTGGGATCATCACAGCCTCACACATGAACAGCATTCTCTCCCATAGCCCCTGCCTTCCCGCAGAGGAAGAGCCAGGCTCGGGTTCAGGAACTTTCTACCAGTCACTGCTGTCTCCAACATGAGAAACTGTTTCTTGAGATGGTGAGTCCCCCATTCCTCAGGGTGTGCAAGCAGGGGCTGGATGCTGTCTGGGCCTAGGCTACTGCGGTTGAGATTGCTGCCCTGCATGGAAGGTATCCTGGCCCACCTGGAAACGTCTTTTCCAACTCTTAGGGAAGTCCCATACTTGATGGTGGAGTTTCTGGCAGGCCAGATGACAGAAGTGTGTGTGTGTGTGTGTGTGTGTGTGTGTGTGTGTGTGTGTGTGTGTGTGGTGGGTGTCCTCCCAGAGCCCCTCCAATTTCACTGTATAGGGGGTTGCCTCCTCTGTTTCCGTGTATGCTTGCCCCTGGCTCAAGTTTCCCTGAACATAGGGTGGGCAGATCACCACAGAAACAACCAATACACCTGTGGGTACCCATGGCAGCTGCCCAGAGCAAGAGAGGGTGAAGCCAGGGCGTGGGAGCTGGAGCAGTGAGCCGGCTCCCCCCGCCCCCTGCCCCGCTGTGCCACACAGCCAGAGCCACGTGAGCTCATTTGTGAGCTGCCTCATGCCGAGTGGGTCTCGCTGGGAAGCCGCTAATCCCATCTCACGCCTCCTGTCTCCTGGGGGACAGCTTCCGGAGGATCAGCTCGCCCCACACAGGAGACATTTGGGGCACTTCCTGACTTCACTGACAGTTTCTGATTCCAGGCCCTGAGCGGCTGTGTGACTTTCCTTCCAAGTCCCCAGTTCCACAGATGCCAGCTTGCAGGGCCAACTGGTGGTTACCCAGCAACGCGGCAAATATTTGGGCCAGCCAGGCTGGTCTGTGCCCCCCATCCTGGGTTTAGTGAGACCTTAGAAGGCAGGCAACCCCAAGGGCTTTGCCTATTTTTTAAAATATCTGGGCACTAAGTAAAAATAACTCCACTTGGCAAAAACCCTTTTGCTGACCCCTTCTCCAGGGCTTTCCATTTGGGGACCTGGGCGGAAGGGATGGGTGAGAAAGCAGCATACAGCAGTGGAGAGAGGGAGCAAGGGCTTTGGGTGTGAGAAGGCCCAGGTTTAAACCTGGCTCTGGAAACTTTGGCAGGTAGGAGAGAGTGGACCCCTCCCTCTCAGATCTACTCTGCCCCGGAGAGTTCCCCATCTCAGTCCATGGCCTGCAGCATCCCCACCTGATCTGCCCCAGCTAAAGCTGGCTCCTCCCAGTGGGTCTCATACTGTTCCCCCTTCAGGCACCCGATCTCTCTCCTGGATGCCTCATTGGTCCTCTTGGCCCCTCCAATTCAACCTCCATCCAGGAGCCAGAGATTTGCACTAAAATGATAATCTGATTACCTCATAAGATCCTGCTTAGAAACATCTCCTGCAAGCCCCTTAGCCGGCACCCATGCCCTGCCCAGCTCCCCTGCCTCCTCTCCCCTCCCCTGCAAACCCTCTGCTCTGGCCATTTGCCATTGTTTAAACCATGCTTCCTCAGGCCTCCAGGCCCTGGCTGGGGCTGGTCCCTGGGCACCACCCCACCCACTCCTCCCCACCTTCCCAGTGTCCACCTGACTGCTCCAGTGCCTTCTTGAGGATGTACAGATTGGGCTAGCTCCTCTGGCATTCCCAGCCTGATGCCTGTCAGTACACTCTGAGCAGTGATTTTTCTCTTTACTGACCTGTCCCACACCATCCCTGTGCCCCTGTCACCCTGCCCTGGTCTGGACCACACTGAATGGGGAGCACCTTGGGGCAGGGACTTGGTAGGACGAGGGCAGGGATCTTGGGTAGGGCCACTGCTGGCCCATAAGGTGCCTTTGTGTGAATTAGAAAGAGACGTCCTTCCTCAGGTGGACACAGCCCCACGCTGGGCTGCTGGGCTTGACAAGTGGAACATGGGCTAGACTTCAGTCCCTCTTCCTCCCCAGCCAGGCACTGTGACCCTGGACTTGGCTTGTCTTGGCTGAGTCCCCCAGGGCTGGCAGTGCACCCAGCACAGCACGGGTACTCGGAGAAAACGGGTTGAGTTAAGCTGGAGTGGGCCATGTCCCTCCCAGGGGGCCCCGTGTCTCCGGCCTTCTGCCCTGGGCTGGTCATGGCTCCCACAGGGGGTTTATGTTTTCTTCTTGGTCACGGGCACTTTCTGCTGTGTCTGCTGCAGTGAAGCTCTCCCCTGGGTGGGGCTTCCAACCCGGCATCTGGCCAGGGTCTGCCTGGTACTCTGTCCATTTTTGTAGATGCTTATTCTCACAGATTGAATCGATTTCATTCCTCTTCTTGTTGAGACTGTACAAACAAAATCCACGGTGGTAATTGGCAGGCTGGGTGTCCAGGATATGAAGGGTACTGGGAATGTGAGGCTAGAACCCGGGGCTCGGAGAGGCAGACCCTGGGGCCCAGTCACTGTGGCCCCAGTTGCTGCCCTGAGGCAGAGGGGCCTGCAGAGGGGCTGGGGCCTGGAGCTCCCTCAGCCACCCCCATGTTTCCCTGTCACAGGCTGCAGCTCCTTCAGGGGCATTTTCGGAGAAGGGTCCGTGACTCTGGCTTATCTATCCTCTCCTGTGCGAGGAGCAGGTACCTCGATCACTGGGTCAGGAAGAGAGACAGCAAGCCTCCCACTCACTCCTTGAGCATCTGACGGGGAGTAGGATAACCCTGCAATGGCTCCCATCACATTCAGAGAAAAAGCCCAAGTCTCCACGGTGGCCTACATGGTCTTATTGATTTGGCCCCATCCCCTCTCTGACCTCATGTGTTCCACTCTCCCCCTCAACTCCCCCTCCTCAACTCACTCTGCCTCCACACTGCTGGCCCCTTTGATGTCCCTCCTACATGCCAGACACGCTCCCACCTCAGGGCCTTTGCACTTGCTGTTCCCGTGATCTCATATTCTCTTAGCTCAGGCCCCACAGGACTCACTCCCTCACGTCCTTTGCATCTGTACTCAAGGGCCACCTTCTCAGCGAGGCCTTCCTTGACCACTTGTTTAAACCGCAACCCCTCCCCAGAACCCCCAAGTTCCTGCTTATTTTTGTCCACAGCACCTATCATCATCTACAATACAATTTATTTTCCTTTCTGATTTTGTTTGGTGATGGTCTCCCCTCTAGAATGTAAGCCCCATGAGGTCAGTCACTTTTCACTGCTCTGGCCCCAGTGCCTGTCGGAGGGTAGTTAGAATGAATGAGAGTTTGTAGAATGAACAGAAGGGTGAATAAATTACCACAGTGATAAGGAAGAGCAGCTGCCTTGTGTGGGCAACCACTTGTGCCAGCCCTTTGCATCCACTGTCTCCTTGAATCCTCCCAGCACCCCTCCACCTCATATGGTGAGAAAACTGAGGCTCAGGAGGTTAAGACTTCCCCAAGGTCACTCAGACTGTGGGTGACCAGGCCAGGCTAGTTGGACCCTGCAGGCCAGCATGTACCCACAGTGTGGCTACTACAGCAGGTAGGGGGCGCTCCAACGCCTGCCATCTGGAGGCTCACTTGACTTTGGCCTTGGGATCCCAATGTACCTGCAGACCCTGACATTCCCAACATTCCCAAGGCCAGAGCCTTGGGCTGGGGAGGGAGGGAGGAGGGTGTATGGGAGCATCCATCCTCTGTTCCTGCAGCCTGTGGACCCCTCCTCTCTGCCTCCTGCAAGGTCCCTTCATGGTCCCAGGCCGTCTGACATCGTCCCATGGCTGGCCCACGTCGATGTTCCTACTTGCAGCTTCTCAAGAGCACGACTGAAAAGGCACAGTTTTAACCTCCCTTCTGCCCAGCCTGCCCTCCGACGGTCATTTCAGCGGCACAGGAAATATATTCTGACTCAACCTCTTTATAAATCTACTTGTCGCTCTCTCTTCTCATATTAACAACCTCCCCCCCGAGCCCCTCATTCCCCGCTATCCTCTGCCATTGCCCCCTCCAGCAGAGCCCCCAGGGAATGTTGTATATGAAATTATTTTGTGAAATCCAATAAAAATTTTAATCAGGTCAACATCATTACAGCAAAAAGAAATGATGGCTCTTCTCTGGTGCAGAAAAAATGAGGAGAAGAGAAAAATCCACCAACCCACCCACCCACCAGTGCGTGCCCTTGTGTGCACTCACACCCGTGTGTGTGTGCACCCCCACTGATGTACGTGGTGCCCTGCACTTGCATACATGTGTACATTTACACGGGGTTTGTGTACATCATTGGCAAGTCCCTAGCATCCTCTAGGCCTCAGTTTTGCCATCTGTACAATGGAGCCTTGATTACTGGACTCAAATCCCTATCAGCTGGGAAACTCTGTAATCTGGTGCCTGCTCACAGCTGTGCCCATAGTCACATCACCTGGTGGAGGTGGCGGCCTTGCCCCACACTTCTGACAGATGCCATCTCAGAGCACAGAGATTTGAGTCCAGCTCCAGGCCCACTCCTAACATTTGTGGGGTCTGGGGCAATGGTACAAATGGAAGCCCATATACCATATGTCTAGATATTTAAATGATAAATCAAGCTAACTGTTAAATAAAACATGTGCTAGTCTCCGCCCTTGACAAATATACCTTCATAGCAACCTGAAAGGCCAGGTTCAAATACAGAATTCTTGGGAGGAGCTGGCCCCAGACTCCAGCCCCGGGCCCTGGCCTGCCCCTCACCTTTCCCTCTACCCCTGGCTCTGTCCCAACCCTGAGAAGGGCCTTGCTCACATACGTGGGGACAGACATCCCAGTTTGCAAGGCCAGGCTCTGTCTGCACCCCTGCCCCTGCGCACAGCCCCTTGGACCTTCTTCAGGCCTTAAGCATGGACATCAGTGGCATGGTGCCCTCTTAGGAGGGGGGGTCCAAGGAAGAAGCCCCTCACGGAAGAAAGTTCCAGACCAGAGCAGGGCTTCTAAAATGCAGGGCTCAGGGCAGGAACCCCTCTTACCTGGGTTTAGGGTGATGCTGTCCTCTCTCCCCACCATGGGGAAGAATGGACAAAGAAGCAAGAGCCACTCCTTGGGTCCTGACAAGGCCTATGGCTTTAACCCGGCAGTCTGCCCTCAGGCCCCCCTTTCCCCACACTTCCCTCCAGAGGCTCCCTCCGTGGCTCTTCTACAGCATTTAAGGGGTGCATGTCAGGGAAGCCCCAGGCACAGACATGCCCCAAAGTGGGTAAGAAAGTGCTCTGCACCTGCCCCATGTGTGTGGTGAGCTTCCTCGCTCAGGGATGTGGGTGGAAGCTGGCCACGGGCACACGGATAGAGAGGGACACCAAGCTGGGGCACTCACCCTGGGGAGAGGTCAGGCTTTCTGACCGGGAGGGTCAGGGCAGATGCGCATGTGGGGGAAGCCATAACCCTGGTGGGAGTTTTGTGGGTACTTTCAGAGCGCTGCTCCAAGGATGCCCCAAGCCACCAGAAACTCTCAGTGTCTCTGATTCTGGACGACAAATCAATTAACCCATTGGTGCCTACGGCCCCACTGCAAGGAGGGGAGTCCGGAAGGCAGATGGAAGGCCCAGCCTCACCTTCACTTCCCCCACCCATAAAGCAGGGCAGTGACACTGGCCACTCTGGGGTTCCTGGGACAATTACAGGGGGCTGTGTCTCTGAAGTGAATAGGGGGGAACAGGAGAGACACCCCCCCCCCCCCACCATTCCCTCTCTTCTCCAGCCCTGCCCCCACCGGAATCCAGGAAGCGGTTTTACCCTTCTGACATTTACAGAAGCCTGTCCCTCCTCTCCTTCTTGATGACATCTGAGCCTCCACCTGGGCCAGCAGCGCTGTCTTGAGGGCAGGGCTGGGAGGCTGCTTAGCCTGACCCTCTCCTCAGGGGTCCCCAGGGGCAGGAGTTTAGAGCCCCAGCCCTCCCCCAGGCTGATGGGGAGGGGGAGGGAAGGGAGGGGAAGTAAAAGAGAGCCAGAAGGACTAGGGGGAGGCTCCCACTCCAAGGAGTCTCTCCTCTCACCAGAGGCCTTCCTTCTCCCGGAACTCCTCCCCAGCAAACCAGGGTGAGGAAGCACTGACCCCATGCAGATGCACCATAATCCCTCTCCATTCTTGCCGGATGTTTACTCTGTAATCAGAGGCCTAGGATTGTTCCATATCCTGCACAGCCCACCTCCCCTCTACCTTGGTCTTCCCAGGCTTGGCTCTGTGGGGGGTGAGAGGTGGATAAATATTCCAGCTCCTTACCCCATGATAGGACATCTCTGCAGCGTGCTTCATGCAGTCCCTCCAAAGTCCCCGGGTCCCCAGGCAGACTGGGCTCCCCGCTGCTGCCCACATCAGTCCCCCATACTGGCTTCCTTCTCTGCTCCATCCCACTTCCCTTCTCTCCTCCCTTCCTGGGATCACTTTGCACTCAAATGCCTGTCTCGGTGTCTGCTTCTGGGGAACCCAGCCTACGACAGTTATGCATGCAGTGAGTGCCAGCTGGGACTGGATCCCCAGGGGAGAAAGGACGTTTTCAATCCCACAGAAGCAAAGCTTGTGTTCTGATCTCACTCCTCCCTGCAGGGCTCCCCATGTCCCTTGGAACACAGTCTGTGTTCCTGAGTGGGGGCTCCTCTGGCTCCCCTGTCCTCCTAGGTTACATCAGCTCACTCTCCAGGCTACCCGTTCCCTCCCCGCTCACCCACTAGGCTATGAGTCCCGGGAGGGCAGGGGCTGGGACCTGGCTCCAGTGTGGCCCACAGAAGATGCTCAGGACTAGCTCTTGAGTGAATGAGGATGCTGGCTGTGCTCTGGGAGCTCAGGACAAGGGCTTAGTCACTTGCCGGAGGATTTGGCTGGGATGGGGGGAAACGCCTTCCCCACTACCAGTCCAAGGAGGCTGCTTCCTAAAGGCTGCGATGGGAAGATGTGAATCATGGAAACAGTGATTTCTTGCTTACTGTGATTATTGGAGCATTCATGCCACTGTCCTTTGCAATTTCAGAGAAGAGGACTTTCTGCCAGAAGGAAGCCTCCTAGCTCTGCAACAAGGTGGTCTTGGCGTCTGCCAGGCCGTCCCCCTCCAAGTGGCAGGAGCCTTGGGGAAGTGGACCCAGGTGTGTAGGATGTGAGGAGCAGGCAGAGAGGGAAAGCAGGGCCTGCCTGAAGGAGCTGCTAAGTGATCAGGGAGAGCAGGAAGAGGCCAGGGAGCGAGGAGACACGAGGGCTGTCACCATACAGGCTCCACATTGAGTCTGTGATTTTTTTCAGGTGTAGAACTGGAGATGCACGTCCTCCCACCAAGCCTGTCCTATCATTAAGTCTGGTGTGACCCCGGGCAGGGGATCTTGGTCACTCTAAGTATAATATGAGAGGCCTGAATAAAATGCCATTTTGCAAGGAGCACAAAATTTGAAGTGTGGCTTCAAATCCTGACTCTGCCACTTACTGGCTTGTGACCTTGGCCTTAGTTTTTTCATCCGTAAAACCGGGATAGTGAAAGCGTCATCTGCTTTCTGCGGCTGGTGAGGGGATAAGATTCCTTGTTTCATTCGACAAAAATTTACTGAGCCCTTTCTAGAAACTGAGGACACAACAGTGAACAAAACAGACAAAAATCCCTTCCTTGGGACTTCCCTGGAGGTCCAGTGGTTAAGGCTCTGTGCTTCCACTGCAGGGGGCACAAGTTCGATCCCTGGTTGGGGAACTAAAATCCCACATGCCGAGCAGCGTGGCCAAAAAGAAAAAAAAAATCCCTTCCCTCATGAAGTTTGTGCTCTAGGGGGGACACAGTCAGTAAACCAGGTAAATAAGTAAAATAGATAGTCTGTTAGATATTGATAAATGCTAAGGAGAAAAATAAATCAGGAAAGGAGAATAGAAAGTGTCAGTGGCGATGGGGATGGTGGGCCTGCAATTTTCAGGTGGCCAGGGAGGGCCGCGCTGAAAACCTGACACTGGAGCAAGATCTGAAGGAGGTGAGAGAGGAGGTCAGGTAGGCCCTGGGAAAAGCAAATCAAGCATAGGGAACGGCAAGTACCCAGGCCCTCAGGTGGGTCATGCGGCCTAGGAAGCAGGAGACTGGGGTGGAGGGAGCTGGGAGATGTTAAGGGCAGGGGTTGGAGGAGTAATGCAGAATCACATCGTCATGGTAGGGACTTTGGCTTTTGCTCTGAGTGAGGTGGAAGCCGGTGGGGAGAGGAGTGACAGGACCTGACGTGTGTTTGAACAAATCACGTTGTCGTGGGGGGAGCCCCCTGGCTGCTGAAGGGGAAGGAGGCAGGGGTAGAAGCAGGAATCCCATTAGGAGGCTGTTGAAATAGTCTTGGTCAGGGATTCAGACCTGGTGACGACTGGTGGTAGGGAGATGCTTTTATGTCACAGAAGGACGTGTCATCATGTCATCAAATTGTCACTGGATACGAAGGTTATTCTATTTTCAATTAGTTTCAAAAGTCTTCTGGAAACATTGAGAAAGTCTCCAGGCAGTGCTGGTATATCTTCAGCACCCCTAACTCTTAGGAATCTCCTCCCCTTAAACCCAAAATGACAGGCCTCAGACTCAAGGACTCCTGGCTTTTATGTCTAGTTAATCTTTCAAAGTGGGATCATTTTTATCATTTTCATGGCATGTGGTTTTACACTTACCTTCTATTTATGAAAATTGAGACTGATTTTCTCTTAAGTTACTAATAGAAAAGCTTCTTTTAAAATAAATTTATCTAAGTAAAATGTAAGTTGGGGATTTCCTGGCAGCCCAATGGTTATGACTCCACGCTTCCACTGCGAGGGGCGTGGGTTCAATCCCTGGTCGGGGAACTAGGATCCTGCAAGCCACGCGGCACGATCAAAAATAATAATAATAATTTTAAAAATAAGCAAAATGTAAGTTGGCTTAAAGGATATTAGGACAACAGTACAGGTAGTATAAAAGTTGAGCAGAAGTTGTGGGGTGAGCCTGAATGGCTGCAGCTGGGGAATCTCAGATCTAAGGTAGAGAGCTGGTTTTCAGCTGTGTGCTGATGTGCTAAGGCACTGGGGCTCTGAGCAACGCTTTGTACTTCCAGGTGTCTCCCAGACCTCTGCTGGCCCCAGAATCCCAGCAGTGCCTCCACTGACCAGCCCTGCTCTCCCAACCCTCCTCCCATCCTGCTCTGGTAAGGGAAGGTGGGCCGAGGCCATGGGTTAAGAGCTGGGAGACAGGGTGCCCCGCGGGGCAGAGCTGGGGTCAGGAAACAGGGACTGAATCCTCCCATTGCCCCTTTACAGCCCCCTCCAAGGGAGGGTCCTGAGAGCGTGAAGAGAAGGCTTTGGTGTGAGGCTCACTGGACCTGGTGGGGGGAGGCTGGGGGGGACTTTAATCACCATGCCTGTCACGCCCCCAGGCCAGCCGCCAGCTCTTGCCTGTTCCCGGGGAGGTGATACATCGTCGCATTTTCTTAGCCTTCTCTTCAATCTCAACTTGCCCTTTCTCCACATGTGGCCTGCAGATCATCCTTAAAGGTTGGTACGAACTGGAAGGGAGGGAGGAAGGAGGGCAGCAGCCTGTGGGGACATCCCCAGGATGGAAGTTTATTTTGGCCCCAGTGCAACAGTCTTGTGGCTCCAGTGAAGAAGGATGGGTCTGCACCACCACCCACCAAGCCTTGGGGCTGGCTGGATCCCACTCACCCTGCCCAGAAAAAGTACGGTCCAGGTGAGGCCAGCTTAGCCTGGGGCTGGTCATTTCGAGCAGGGCCGTTGTCACAGCTTCTGACCCCACTGCCCTCCTCGTGCATTCGGCACACAGTACTCGCTGGGCTCCCGTTCTGCTTGCAGATTTGACTTCAGAATGAGCATGCTGAACACCTCCTGTGCTCTGAGCAAGATTCTGGGTGCTTCCACAGATAACACCATTTCGAAAGGCTCTTCTACAGCGGGGGAAGGGTCGGGGGAAGGGATAGTTAGGGAGTTTGGGATTGACATGTACACACTGCTATATTTAAAATGGATAACCAACAAGGATCTACTGTATAGCACAGGGAACTCTGCTCAGTATTATGTAACAACCTAAATGGGAAAAGAATTTGAAAAAGAATAGATACATGTATATGTATACCTGAATCACTTTGCTGTACACCTGAAACTATCACAACATTGCTAATCAACTATACTCCAATATAAAATAAAAAGTTAAAAAAAAAGAAGAAGAAGAAAGACTCTTCTAGGATTCCAAGGCTGTTCTGGCATCTCCCCTGGGGTTTTGGCTAGAGAAGATCGACGTGGTCTGGCCAGACCTCTGCTGCCCGCCTACCCTTACTGTCCCAGCTGCTGTTCCTGGACACAGCCCTCAGCCGCCCTCATGGGCAAAGCTCCGGTGTGTTCAGGCTCTGGTCCTGGACCCCCTGACCGAGCCTACCTGGGATGTCCACATCCAAGAAGGGCCAGAAGGACACATCCATCCCATCCATCCGTCTTTACTTGGCATGTAGGCCTCCCAGTCACCTGCCCGGGCCCATTCCCTTTGGCTCTTCTCCAGCTGTGTGAGTTCCCCCGACACCTTTCCCTCCAGCCAGGACTCATTCCAGCCCTGGCTCTGTCATTGACTTACTACATTAATTGGGGTTCTGAGGAGTGGAGATAGACCCTGGACAGACTTGCCAGCTCAGAAACCCCAGGGTTGGCCTGGCCTTGCCCACCTTATTCCTTCGTCTAGACTCTCCTCCGACCTCAGTGGCCCCAGCCTCTCCAAATCCTCCCCTGATGCCTCACCTGTTACTCAGGGGCTGGGGCTATCTCAGCTGGTTACTGAGGACCCAGATGGCTCCCTGAAGGGCTACTTATCCAGGTTTTGTCAGATAGGTTGGGAGGAGGAAACTATCCCTTCATGGACCCAGAACTTGACCTAGGAGCCTGGGTTGGTGGGGAGCAGAGGGTCAGAGAGGCTGTTCTGCCAGCTGTGCCCCCTTTTCTCTTGGAGAGCTGGGCGCCTGGGTTGGCAGTTTCTTCTGAGGACTGACCGCAGGTCCTCACTGCTTTTAAGGCCTCTTCTTCTGGGATAGACTGGGAGACAGTCTGTCCAGTTTCTGAGGTGTCCTGGAGCAGGTCTGCCTGGATAACAGGAATGTCAAGGAGAATTCCCAGGAGCCTTCCTAAGGAATTGGAGCACCGAGGATCTAAGACCAAAGGCCAGGAGGGTAGGCAGTGGGCTTGTGGGATGGGGGTGGGGAGACAACACAACAAGCCCAGGTGAAGGAAGTCTGGAGCTGGGGTATGAGCAGGAGCAGAGTTTTACCAGAACATTCCAGATCCCCATAGTCAAGGGTTCAGACATTCACAAAAGTGTGTGTCAAGGACATGTGAAGGAAATCGGTCCTAGCTATGGCCCATCTGGGAGGAAAGTCCTGGGATGGTGTGGGTCATGACAGATCAGTTCAGACAGAGTTCTGCCACAGCAAGGGCCGGGGGTGCGGGAGTGACACAGGCAGCACCTCAGTCCAACGCAGTTACGAGCTCTTCAAACAAGCCACTTCTAAGGGACCCATGTTCTTCTAGACTTCCGTTCCAAGCATCTAAACTGGAAGAATCTATGATGACAGCCCTAAGGAGTGAAAGATTCCAAGAACAGATTCCAAGAGTCCGAGGTGTGGAGCCCCCCACCTCTTGTGTCCCCAGTGTCGGTTCCTTGTTGCCACGTGTCCAGGAACCATTCTCCCGGGCTCGAGTGAGAGGATGGGGAGTTACCAGAGATGTTTCCGGTGTCGGCTTTGAGCTCCCAACATCTCTGAGGACCAAGCACAGATTTGTTTGGACAATACAGCCTCTGCTTTCTCAAGGGACAGGACTACCTTCCTTCCTCGCTGAGCTGGGCCAGGCCTGGCCGTGGGTTGTTCTCTCTAAGGGAGCCTATGGCAGCAGCATGCTTGCCCCGGGGAATGAAGAACGGCTCCACTTAGCAAAATGTTGAGCCTCCCTCCACCTGCCAAGGGGGAAGTGGCAGGAGTGAGGTGGGTTTGGCTCCGGGGAGCACCTACTCTCTGCTCACCTGGGGCTCTCAACCCCTCCAGGGAGACAGGGCAGCCTCTGGTTTAGCTCCATCCCCCAGGAGACCCCCCCCCCCCACCAGTCTCAGAGTGGCAGCTGCTAGGGGTACAGGGAGAGGAGGGAGCAAAGGATGAGGTTGGGGCTGGAGTCTGGCTTCTCTTGCCTAGTAACGCTCTTCCACCTCCCCTACCTGCCTAGACCCCCCCAAGGTCCACTTTCCCACGGGTGACTCCTCTCCTCCCCCCTCCCCAGATAACCCCTAACGGGGAGGAAATGTACCTGTTACCCAATAGTCCTCCCTGCGGTTTTTCTCCCACAGTTCCCCTTGCTTGAGTGAGCTCACGGTGCCCTCAAAGCAGGAATCCCATCTTCCCTTTCTCATAGCATTTTAACAGGACACAGAGTGTGACTGTCCCAGGCTGCACTGTCCAGCACAGGAGCTATCAGCCATATGTGGCCACTGAGCCCTTGAGATGTGGCTCGTCTGAACTGAGATGTGCTGTAAGTGGAAAATACATATCAGGCTTCAGGAACTTGGAACCATAAAAGAATGTAAAATAGCTCAATAATTTTTAATACTGATTACACCTTGAAACGATAATATTTTCGACACGGGTTAAATATATTTTAAAATTCATTTCACCTGTTTCTTTTTTTTTTTTTCTTTTTAATGTGGTTACTAGAAATTTTAAATTCCATGTGTGGCCTTGCACTTGTGGCTCATGTTATATGTCTGTCGGCCAGTGTTAGTCTAAGGGCAGGTTTCCAGACCTCCCTAAACACAGAGCTGTCTGTGCAGGAGGACTGGGGACTCCGAGGTGTTGAGCACGTGAGCCCTGGAAGGAGTTTCAGCCTCTCACCTAAAAGCAAGCTCTGGGCTTGTGGAGGAGCACGGTGGCAGGTGTGGGATCCACCCAGCAGGGGCACTGAGGTCTCTGCTGCCTCCTGCACAGAGTGCACGCCCTCCAAGGCAGTCCTTAGCAGCGAGGTCCCAACGCCAGCGCCCTTAGTGCTTAAGGGCTCTGGAGCAAGCACCGTGGGTTCAAATCCTAGCTCTGCCATCAACTAGCTGCTGACACTGGGTGCTCTGTGCCTCAGTTTCCTCATCTTAAAATGGAATTAACATTAGTAGCTCCCTCATGGGTTTGTTTTGAGGATTGAATGGGCTGACACACGTAAAGCAGTCAGAATAGCATACGGCACATAGTAAGTGCTCAGCACACAGCAGTCAGGGGTGTCAGAGCCCTGGCCTGGGTCCCTCAGAAGAGAGAGGAGACAGGAGGTGGATGGGGCCAGCCAGGCTTGAAGCTCAGTTCTGCATTGGCCTCCCTCTCCTCAGTTTCCCTGCTGTCATGTGAGGGTAACCAGAACCCTGGTGACCCAGGCTGGTGACACAGGTCAGTGAACACGCACTTTCCTCCTGATCCCCTTGCCATTCAGATGCCCCGCCATCTCCTCCAGAAAGCATGTGTGGAAAACTGGAGTCCCACTCTGGTCTGACCATCTGGGGAAGGTGAGCTTGAGGCCTGGCAGGGTGGGAGCAGGCCAGGCTGGTGAGGGGCTAATAGCTGGAGGACTCAGGAGCCTCAATTCTGCCAGCCCCTCGGAAAGCCCGGTCTTAACACCGCTGGAAATTCTTAAGCTGGGATTTCAGTTTAATTACATATTGATTAAAGGGAACAAAGGCACAGAGGCTCCAGGGACCAGGCTCAGGGAGTGCCTGACGGAACTTCAATCCTTCTTTTTTTCTGTCTCCCACTCTCTTAGAGGCTCAGAGCTCTCTCCGCGGAGAAGGCCTGGCCTTATGTGAGCTCTGCAGGCATCAAAGACCCTGCCATGAACAGAGGGGGCAGCAGGTGGGCCTTGGCTACACAGTGCTGGGCTTGCTTCCCTGCCTTAGCTCCCAGCAATCCCATCTACTCACCACCACCCCCCCCAAACCCCGTCAGGTCCGGAAAAGTCCTGTCCAAGGTCACACCCAAGGCCAGAGGAGGCAGATCTGGCACTTGAACCTGGGTCTTTCCCCGGAAGGCCCTGGGTGGCACGGAGACCTGCTCTGTCCGCCAGGCTCACCACAACTCCACACGGAAAGGTACCCAAAGACAGTCCTATTCAAGAAGTATTTACTGAGCACCTACTCTATGCAGGTTCTGTGCTAGGCACTGGGATGTGAGTCTGCTATGGTCTCTGTCCTTCTTCATGGACCCTTGACCTGATCTTGGGAACCAGGCATGGTCTTCCTATGGAGATGGCGTCTGGCCTGAGGCTTAGAGGACAAGAAGTAGCCATCCAAAGGTGGGGAGGGAGGCAGAGAATGGGAGAAGTGTTCCAAGCAGAAGGAACAGCATGTGTGAAGACTAAGAAGCAAAAGGGGCATTTTGGTGGGCCAGAGCAAGCTAGATCACAGCGTGTGAGGCAGGACATGGTAGGCGTAAACTGGAGGCCTGAGCTGGACCCATCTCGTGAGGCCAGTGGTGGACAGTGGGGCTTTACATCTTCCCCACCCTTTCCCCAGCAATGCAGTCTGAGGGACTGAACTCAGCTCAAGGGAATGGAGTTGCCATTCTATTTCCTCATCAGTGTTTGGCTCAGGGAGGGGTGTGTGACCCACTTCTGGCCAATAAGAGTTGAGAGGAGGCCCACCTACTTCTAGACTTCATGTTTTGTGAGCCAGTACATTTCTTTATGGTTTAAGCCAGTACTAGCTTGATATTTGTTATTAGGAGCAGAAAGCATATATCAGTGTAGACCACCATAAGGACTTTGGACTTTACCTTAAGAGTGATGGGGAGCCACTGAAGAATTTTAACATTTAAAATATTTTGTTTTTAAAAAGATCACTCAGGGTGCAAAGTCCAGAAGGGAGGAGGAGTGAAATCAGAGACCCCAGCTGGGAGGAACAGGCTGCTTGGGGAGGGAATGAGCTTCCCATCAGGGTAGTGAGTAAGCAGGGGCTGGACTGCCATCTGTCGAGGGCAAGAGTTGGGCATGATGATACCTCTTAGTTCTTGTCTGCTGATAAGATCCGGCAGTGCTGCAGACGGCCTCCCTACTTCCTGCTTCCCTGGGAATTATGAGATCCTCGGCCTGAGTAAAATTCCCAGACTTAGGAGCAGCCCAGGAGCCCAGGGGACTCCTAACCAGCACTCCCTATCCCCCTTCCCTGCTTTATGGTCCTCCATGGCACTTATCACCTTCAAATATCTGTCATATTTTACTTATTTACCTTGTTTATTGCTTGTTTCTCCTGTAGACCTTCATGCTGTCCAATCTGGTGGCCACTGGCCACATATGACTGTTTGATCACTTGAGATGTGGAGAGTCCGAACTGAGATATGCCGTTGGTATAAAATATACACCAGATGTTGAAGACTTAGTGTGGAAAAAAAGAATGCAAAATGTCTAACCAATTAAAAAATATCGATTACATGTTGAAATGATAATATTATGGATATATTTGCATAAATAAACTATATTATTAAAATGAATTTCATCTATTTCCTTTTACTTTGTTAAATGCAGCTAGTAAAATTTTAACCTACTCACGTGACACGCATTATTTTTCTGTTGGACAGTGTTATACTAGACCAGGGATTGGCAAACTATGGCCCGTGGGCCAAATTCAGCCAGTAACCTGTTTTTGTGCAGCCCATGAGCCAAGAATGTTACGTTCTTAAAGGATTGTAAGAAAGCAAGCAAAGACGAATATGCAACAGAGACTGTATGTGGCCCACAAAGCATAAAATATTTACTTCTAGCCGTTTACAGAAAATGTTTACACTAGACTATAAGATTGACAAAGGCAGGAACTTCTGTCAGCTTTGTTCTTCACCGTGTCCCCAACGCCTACAACAACAGGAGCACTGCCTGGCACACAGTTGGTGTTCCATAAGCATTTGATGAATGAAGAAATGAATGAATGAATGAATTGTTGCCAAACCTTATGTGGCTGCCTTTTGTTCCTACCCTGGATGCTGTCCCCTAACTGGCCTGGCTGCCCTCAAGAGCAGAGATGCGCCTTTTCCCATATAACCCACTACACAGCTAAACGTGGGGCCCGTGGGTTGGGGGCAGGGGCAGGAACGACACACACGGAGTAGTGTGCTGCTTCCTCCCCGCCTTGTAGAGGTCAGAACCACCACTGTCTGTTCCTGCTGCCAAGAACCTTGAGGGCAGGAGAGATGGATGGCATTCACCTACCCCTTAAATCAGAGAAATCCAGATTCCTCTATGGAACAAGCTCGTGAAGGAAAGAGGGAATCAGCCTTGGCCTGGGGAGGCTGGGGTTTGGATTATTTTTTCTTCAGGGTTCAGTTCTTCTCCAAGGAGTCTGTCAGTGGGAGGCAAGGTGACCCAGAGCACACAGAACCAGGCCCAGCAGAAACGAGGTTCTGCCTGCCCCGAGCAGGATGCTGTGGCTTTGACAGATTAGAAACTAGGACTTGGCAAAAACATCATGTTTTCATGCTTTAGAAAAAATTGGGTCTGGGGGGTTTGTTTTTGGCTCCTTTGTGCTTTGCTTTTACATCCCTTGCAATAAAATTGCTCCTGACCATCTCCACCCACCCAGCAAATGCAGTTAGAAAGGGGAAAGGATGTTGGTGGCTTCCCTTGTGCATAGACAACCCCAAGAGAAAAAAAGAAAGAGTATATAGTATCTCCTTGCTGGGGCAGCAGAGATAATGATGTGAGAGCCCCAAGAGATGCTCAAACCATCCCTCAGAGGGGGTAGGCTTGCTCATGTGGGAAGCAGCACAATTTCATGGAAAGCACAGACTTTGAAATCAGACCCACTTCCTAGTGGAGCATCTCTTCATCTTCCTAGGCCTCCATTTCCCACTCTGTAGAGCGGCTGATGGTAAGGGTTGCTGTGAGGATCAGAGTAGTGGTTGAGCAGAGTTCCCGGCACACAGAAGGCCCTCAGTAAACAGCCGTTGTATTTGATTATCTTTGTTTAGGAGACAATTCCCTCCTCAAGAGCCAGAGAAAGGAGAGGTCTAGACAGCTCCTACCTGCGTGGAGTGGCCAAGAAGGCCTCCGGCCTGGAGAGGCCCCAGTGCAGCTCGTCTTGGAGCCAGGGGAGATGTGGGGTCACTAAGTACCGGAGTGAGAGCCGTCCTCCAGGCTGAAAGCCTCACTACCCCCTCCCTCTCTCCCACCCACCACTTTTGTCCAGGCTCAGAGCTCCTGGGATGTGGCAGCAAGAGATTGGCAGCTTCCTGCTTTCCTCCCCTCTCTCCCTCCCTCCTTCCTTTATCATTTGTTACATGAGCTATAATCAAGGAGGAAAAATCTGTAAAAATTAAGTGATTCTGAAGGGGCTGAACAGGGACCGGGCAGGGAGGGGGGTGGGGGTAGGGAAGGGATTGGAGGGAGGCTGTGCCCTTCCTTCTTCTCAAAGGCTTTTTGGAGAAAGGATGCTGGAGGAAGCACCTGCTGTGTACCAAGCCCTAGGTGAGACAGAGCTGGACTAGGCCTCACTCAAGAGGATGGTAGCCTGGTGGGGATGACAGACACCTAAATAGACAACAACACTGCCAGTGACAGCGGGAAGCTGGGCCCCTGTCCAGACTTCTGTTCTCTTCTTGACTTGCTGAGGAACAAGCCCTCCAGGACTATTCCTCTTGGGGAAAGTGGGGCTTCTTTTAAATTTGTCCAAAATGTAAGCTCCCTTATGGGTGGTTCCTTGAGGTGGGCCTGGAGAGAGACCACCCAACCCAGCCTGGGTGGGATGGTCAGGGAAGCCTTCCTGGTGCTGGTAACATTGGCACAGGGCTTTGTAGGCTGCTCCAGAGGTTAGCAGCCTGGGAGAAGGTAGAGTTGAACTTTTAGTCAGAAGGAACAGCATGGCGAAGGCTGGAAACAGGTTGGTGCCCCGTGTGTGAAGGGAACAAGGGTGTCCAGGTGTGTGTGAGTTGAGTACATGAATCTGGGGACAGGGCAGGTCAGGCAGCCTGAAACGCAAGAGCTTGGGAATCTTGGCCTGTGGGTGATGGAAGCCATTGGGGCATTTAGGCCCCAATTTACAGGTGAGGGTCTTGTAAATTGAGACCTTGCCCAAATTCCCCAGACTGCGGGCTGGGCTTGGAGGGCAGGTGCCGACCTCTGCTTGCCACTGATAACAGTGTTAATGACTCTAATTCACTTTGGTCCATTAATGAGCCTTTATTGAGCAGAAGCAGGCGCCAGGAGTGTGGGAGTGTGAGCTACCATGTGGGTCCTCCAGAGCCCTGCTCCCAGGGAAGATGGCCATCTGAGCCTCCCTGGACAGCCGTCGAGTAGGCCAAGATATCACCTCCTGCTCCCTGTCACAACCCCTGGGCTGCAGTGCCCCCCGATGTCCCTCCTGGCTAGTGAGGCCTTCATTCAGGGAGTAGATGGCAGACAGGGAGGCAGGCTGTCACTGTAATAGTTTGTGACCTAGCCTCAGCCTGGTCCCTCCTAGGGTCCAACCTAGGCCTTGAGGTTGTGGTGGGGGCTTGTGTGGCAGGACTGGCCCAGGTGATGTAAGTGTGTCTTCCCACCTGGAGGAAGGGTGCAAAGGCAGCCATAGCAGCAGCCAGAGGAAGAAGGGAGTCAGCCTGGCACCCAGAATGAGTCCCCTGGCCAGCGGCCCCCCTTCAGCTCCCAGTGTGGGCTGGCAAGAAGTAAGGTGGGGCTGTTGGTGGGTTCCCTGAAAGAGGCCTAGGAACTCAGGCAGACAGGCAGGGTCCTAGAGCACAGGAGAACCCTAGCCAGAAAGCACCACCTCAGCTCAGCCTATAATAGGAATGAATCATGAATATGCATGAGACCTCATGACTATTCATATTAGGGAGAAGCCTAAATGCTCCCAGGTTCTGACTCAGGTGGGCTTGGGACAGGGCAGGGGTCTCTGGCTCCACCATCCCTGTGACCCTAGGACCCTGGCTTATGTAGCTGACAGCTGTTGGAGCAGCTGGAGCAGGAACCCCAGTTCCTGTCTTGGTTCTACTCTTGTCTCTCCCTATGACACAGAGCGAATCACTGCCCTGCCTTAGGCCTCAGCTATCCCATCTGCAGAATGGGAATAAGTCTCAGCTCAAATACCTCCAGGGGTTGTGCTGAAGGTCAAATCCAGGCAATAGCCATCATGTGGATTGGATTCCTCTGGAAGTTTAAGAAGGGTCTTTAAGAGTCAAAGGTTGCCCAAGATTTTCAGTCAAGGTCTCAGAGAAGAAGTGCGGCATATTAACTCCTCTCACAGACTCAAAAACTGTGGCCCAGAAAGGTAGAGAGACTTGACCAAGGTTACATAGTGGATTCTAAGCCCTGTAGCCTGGTCCTTGCCTTGGTCAACTTTAGGACACTAGGCAGGGCTGCTCTCCCGAACCTAGGCACCTACGCTGTTTCCTGTCACTTCACCAGGGCTTTCTGAGCCATTTGTTTTTATGTCTGTATGTTGGGTGCCCTGCAAGTGAGGCTGGCGTCTGCCTGTGAGTATAAAACTGACAAGAGGCGCTGGCAGAGTGTGGAAACTGTCAGCAGAGCAGCCGCCTGTGAAATTAACATGATATCGAAAGCGTCAATGTTTATTTACTGGAAATATCTGGACAGGATGCAAAGCAGGACTGCAGCTGCTGCCTCGAGGGTGAGGGTGAGGGTCACCCCGCCTGTCCCTCCTCACCAGCTACTAGGTCCTGCTAACAGAATCAGCTGACCCCCTAGATGAGACTCCCACTCTCTTCTTGACTTGCTGAGGAACAAGCTCTCAGAGAGAAAGTGCGGCTTCATTTAAGGCTATCCAAGAGTAATCTCCCTCAGGTCCCAGGGTTCCAGTGGTGGTGTGTCCTGGCTCTGGTGAATGAAGATGAGTCCCTGTTCTCCATAGCAGCCCTCCCCAAGCCCCAGCTGATTGGGCCAGGTTGAGGTCACCTGACTAAAATGTGGCCAATCACAGGGTGTCTTGTGGGAATTTGAAATCAGGGCACAGAGATTAGGTTAGCAGCAGGGAATTGAGATGGGAGATTGTGTTGGCTCCAGGCAGGGGCTACCATCTTGGGGTGGTCAAGCTCAGCTAAGCGCACGCTGATAAGTGAGGGAAAAGCTTGGTTAGCAGAGATGAGGAGAATAGAGCGGATATGCAGAGGGGAGCAGAGATGAGAGACCTCCTAGCTCCTGAGAGAGACAGACACAGATGGTTTTCATCTTGGGATAGGGAAGCCTGGTAGTTCATTGTGCAATTGTGTTTCTTCAAATTTCTCTGTAACCTTACATTCAAAGGCACTTTTGGGAGAAAGGGCAGAAATCCACTGAAACCGGCCCTAAGACAGAGACTGACTCCAGGACTTGAGGTGACAAGAAACAGACCCTCAGATAAAGTGTGGAATTAGCTGGGAAGGAGTGAAGGGGGTGTCAGTAGCCCATAGCATATGGTAGCAAACCTGCTAATTATGCTGTGCCCATAGTCGTTGGGACCCAGACCTGGGGCCCACTGAGAGCCAGGCTCAAGGAACCACAGAAAAAAAGTAGAATCAGGGACATGCCCTATAGCTTGCCTCTGCTTCTTTCTGCATCCTCTGTGAATTGGAAACATGGCTCTTGGTAGCTCCCAGGCTCACATTTCCCAGCCTCAACTCCAGAGAAAAACCAATATTGGTATTCTCTGTTTCCAAGTTCAAATATCCTAGGAAAGGGTACTGATTAGCCAGACTTGGGGCAAGTACATACCAATTTCTTATCCACTCACACTAGCAAGGAGATGTGGGTTGGGTATAGGTTAGCCCAGCTTGGGTTGGGTACCCTCCCCTAGGCCGGGGCATGTCCAGGGGGTGGGTTGCATAAGAAGACAGCAGTTCCTAGTCAAACCGCAAGGTTGGAGGTGTGGGCACCTCACACAAAGCAGGCAGAACAACTGACACCCACTCCATTCTTTAAGCACAGAGATCTGGGGGCATCAGGCCTGCTCCCATCACCTACTTCTCTCCAGAGGATACAGGTTGGCATCTACTGATGGCAACTATGCAGTGTTGGGCTGAAAGCTTTTTTCTACTTCCCCCTTTGCTACATGGAAGTTTTCATGGCACTTGAGCTGATTTCCCACCCCCCGCCCCAACCCCCATGACTGCATGCCAGGTGCATGGATAGGTGGTAAATTACCATTTAGCCCAGTGTCCCCAACTTGATCGGTGACAAGAATCAGCAGAGCACATTCCCAGACATTTGGATTCCATATGGCTGGACTGGGCCTGGGAATCAGAATTCTGACCTTATCTTATCTGGAGGATGACTTGGGAATCACTGATTTAGGCCATGGAGGGTGAAAGTCTCACCTGGCCTAAAATGAGACCAAAGTAGAGGGACAGATGGCACCCACAGGGTGGACTCAGCCCTGGGAAGTCTTTTAAGTGGTGGTCTGCACCTTGGCTGCACATTAGAATCGTCTGGGGAACTCTGAGAATCCTATTACTCAGGCAGCACCCCAGACCAATGAAATCAGGATCTCTGGGAGTGGGAGTTAAATAGCAGTTTTGTTTTGTTTTTTGTTTTTAAAGGTCCCCTGGTGATTTCAATGCGCAGCCAGGGTTGAGAACCACACTGATCTAGAGAAAGCCACACTTTCACTTCACTCACACTCATACTTACAGACCCCAACCCGCCCATAGCCTAGAAGAGGTGGCCTTCCCTATCTTCTGGCCCTGCCTCAGCCGATGGGACAAAGGGTGGACACCTCACGTAATCCCGGCACATCACAGTTTCTCTTCAGAGTTTAGAATTGAACACGAAGGCTGAGTGAGTTGCCATGGGGAGCTGAGGTTGCCCTCTTAGGGGAGCTGGACTCAGACACCCCCTGATTGGGCAGCAGAGGAGGGGACAGGTGACCTGAGCCGCTGGGCAGCCAGAGGCCGAGCCAAGAGAGGAGAGAAGAAGCTTCCTGTGATGGGCTTCCCTGAGACTATATCCTTAAGCAATCCCCTTGTTAGAGAACATCTTTAAATGGGCTTCTGTTCGTTGCAGTGTGGTCAAATCGTTTTGGATACTGACAGCACTGGAAGCTCAAACTTACCCCAGCCCAAGAGCCCCACATGCCCCTGCAGCCTCCACCGTTCTGCCCTGGAGGGCCCAGTGAGGGGCAGCGGGCTGGCGCCTACTGGGCACATTCCACAAGCCAGCCACTTTCCACCAGCTTTGTCTCTAAGCGTCCCAACAAGCCTGCAAGGTGGGAATGATTATCACCGTTTTAAGGAGCAGTGCAGTGTTGTGCCCCAGGCTGCCTGGCTGATTAGTGTGGAGCAGAGACAGAAAGCCGGGTGTGCCAAACCGCTTCCAAAGTGTCTCACCGGAAGCCAATTATGCAAAGCAGGGCAGAGTGGAGGTCCTGCTGCGAAAGGGGGTGGGGCTGCTGCTTGCCTGGGAGGAGGGGGGCTGACCATTTGAAAACAACCCCACTGCGGCCTAGGCCCTGAGAGAGACTGTGGGAGGCCGGAGGCCCTGGGACATGCATGGGCATGCTCAGAAGCTGGGAGCTGTGATTACTCTCATCATCCCTGTCACTGTTGTCACACAGGCTACAGAGTGCTTTGTGAACCACAGTCCCCTCCTACCCCATCCGGTGTGATTCCTCATAACGCCTGGTACCTGTAGCTCTGATCACACTTTTTAAATGTGTATCATTTGAGTGACTGTCTAGTTGGAGTCTGTCTCCCCCACCAGACTCGAAGCTCCCCAAGGGCAGGAACTCTCCTCATAAAATCCCTGGTGCCTAGCCCAGTGCCTGCTTAGAGGAGGTGCTCAGTGAATATGTGGAAGGGAGGGAGTGCTCAAAAGCAGGAATTATGACTCCATTTTCTAGATGGGGAAAGTGAAACCCAGAAAGGGGAAACCAAGTGGCCAGGGTCAGACAGGGAGCAACCGCTAAGCTAGGCTAGGACCTGACCCAGAGCAGGGGGTGGAGGCCCAAGAAGTGAAATTTCAGGACGGCTGTAGGCATAAGTAATCCTGGACAAATGCATAACTACAAACTGAGTGTGGGATGAGAACGTGGTGATAAGACCCTGAGTGAACCCCTTCCTGCGACGGAGGCCTCCCCTCTCTGACGGGGAGCCACCACCCCTTCCAGCACGAGCAGGTGGAATGAGCAGTGGCTGTTCTCCCCGAGGCTGAGAACCATAGGCCCGACCCAGAGTGAGCAGTAGGTGGGCCACGAACTGGAGAAGGTGAAAGGCCTGCAGAACCTCACTACAGGGCCCATCAGAAACCATGCTTGCTTTTAATGTTCCTAAAGAAAGAGAGAAAGGTGGGCTTGTCCGCTCAATAGGGTAAAAGACCATTATGACTGGTTTTCACCATGGGCTCTTAATTTCTACCCGGATGGGACAAGTCTCCCTCTTGGACAGGGCACCTGGTATTGGGACGGGTCTGGCTGTGCGTCAGAGACAAACCCTCCATTGCTCACCACCGGTGAGTCTCCTGGTCCAGGGCCCCATGCTTGTTCTGAATGTTCTGAGTGAAGGCTGGGGGCAGGAAGCTGTATTGAGAAGGTGGCATTATATATAATGGGGAGTCCATAAGAATAATAATAGTAGAAGCAAACATTGATTGGTCACTTGCTCCGTGCCAGACACTATTCGAAGTGCTTTGCAGGCATGATCTAATTTAATCCTCATAAGTTACATGGGCAAACTGCCCAAAGGCACACAGCTGGTACGTGGCAGAGCCAAGATTTAGACCCAGGTCATCTGGCTCCAGATCCCATGCTCTTAACTTCCTACACTTGGCCCCTTTGACAGGACTTCATCTCTTGGTATGCTTTGTGTTTCAATGTGATTCAAATATTTAGGGTATGATTTTGCCTGATCCCACTGTTGGCAGACCTCAGGCCAGGGGATTGATTCAGAAGGGGGTGGGGGAGAGGGCGGGGTGGTGGTGATGCGGAAAGGACTATTTGGGGAAGTGACCTATACCCTGAGTTGAAGGTTGCCAGGAAAAAGAAGTGAGCGTGTGTGTGTGAGTGTGCATGATGGGGCAAGAGGGAGGTGGGGGGTAGGGAGCATCCTAAGGAGAGGGAAGAACATGTGGGGAGGTCTGGAGGGGAAGGAACTTGGGCATTTCAGGAAAAGGAGGTCAGTGCAAGCTCTTCAGAACCCTCTGGAGAGAGGAGACCATACTGGGTCATAAAGGCTCCCCCGGAGTCTTTGAGCCAGGTCCCTTCACAAACCTCGTGGGGTGGGCCCCACGAGGCACTACTGGCCAGGATGCTGACCTGCCGCGCCCATCCAGGGAGACCAGCGTCACTGGGACTTATTTCGGGCTCGTTATCTGGGCGCCTCTGAAGAACCCCTACCATTCCTGCCCTCATTCTGACCCTGCCTTCTAACCCTGTAAAGGAACAGGGTCGGGGCACAAGGGTCCGGAGTCGGGGAGGGGGATAAAGGGAGGTTCCCTTAGTCACGCTGCTCCCGGCCGGCCCCTCGCAGCCCTTAGCCGGGCACCTCCGCTGGTCGCCTAGGAGATAGCGCCCGGTGCGCTCTCATTGGCCGGCCGCGTCTCGGAAGGCGGGAGCGAGGCTCCCGGCTGCTGTCCGCACGTGCACGTGTGTGAGCGGGCTCACGTGTGTGTGCAGGGTGCGGGAGCATTGAGCACAGGGCTGATCTGGGCACGCTGTGATCCCAGGAAGGAGGGAAGCCACGGTATGGGAGGCGGGGTGTGGACCCTTGGGAGGACCCAGATGGTCAGAGCTTGGTTGGGGGTGGCTTATCCAGGGTGCACCTGTGAGCTGTGGAAGGGGGCTGTCCTGTATGTCTGTGCTTTAGTGTGAGTGCTCGGGTGAGAGGATCCAGTGTGGTATACCAGTGTGAACAGCTATTATCGGTACCAAAGTGTACACTGAGGGTGTCTGCTTGCATAGGTGAAAAGGTTTGTGTGTGGACACATATATTGCTGCCTGTCTGTGTGGGAGAACGTGTGAGGCTGTATAAATGTGAGCTCTTCCATGTGCACGTGTGCCCACTGGAGTGTGTGTGTGTGTGTATGTGTGTGTGCATGGGTAGCAGAGAGGTGTGCGTACTCATGTGTGCATACTTTGCCTCTGCTGCTCCCACACCTCAGATCTTTCCTCCATAGACTCTGAGATGTGTCACTCTCATGCTCAAGCACCCACCATAGCTCCCCATTGCCCCGTGGCACCCTACAGAACACCCACCTCAGCTTCCCCAGCCCCTCACACTCAAGTCGCCCTCCCTCCCACAGGAGCACCGAGAGCCAACAGGAGCAGGGATTCTGTCCCTGGTGCAGGGGAGGCTTCAAGGGCAGGCGTGAAGAGTTCAAAGCAGATTTTCTTAAACCTAAGCCAGGGGAACTGGAGCTGAGGGCCTTAGGAGCCTTGGAAAGCTGGGACCTGCCTTTTGTCTCCCCTATTTGCTCTCGCTACACGAATGGTAACCTTCCCTTAGGCCCCCACTGCCTGTGGGACACTGGACTCCACAGCTGTGGGGTGCTTACCAGGTGTTATTCCCTCATCTACCTCCCCACCCCATCCTCCCCTGCCTGCAAGTGTGTTTGGGAAACTTTCTTTTGTGCAGGAGGGCTAGAGGCCAGCTGGAGCGCCCAGCTGGGACCTGGGAACCCATCATAGCCTTTCCAGCTCTGTGCCTCACCACAGAACAATCCTCCCATCAACCCATACTTTCAGCAGTCCTGTCTGCCTCTGGGCAACTACAGGAGCCCATCAACCTTGCAGTGTCCCTATCCCTTCCAGCTGCCCCGCAGGACAAAGGAAACAGCTGTTCTCCTGACTCCTGGCCAGCCAGGTGCCAACCAGGGGCCAAGCAGTCCTGCTCGGCACTTCTGGCTGCAGGGCCTTCCACCAGTCCTACTTCCATGCTGGTGGCTCTACCTGGACTCACCATGGGGCAGAGGATCTTGTCCCACTCCGCATGGGCCATCCTGCCTAGCTGAGCTCTTGGGGCCCACCTGGTCCAACGCTAGCCGTGCAGAGAGGGGAAGTGAGGCAGAGGGGCAGGGACTCACCCCAAGTGGCAGAAGATTGGCAGGCTCCCTGAGGAGGACACAGGAAGACTGCAGAAAGGTGACCTCCAGGGTATGTGTGGGGAGGGGTCTGCTCTGCTGACTGGGCCTCTGGGGGCTTTGGCTGTCCCGGCTCCAGACTGAGAAGCATCTGAGGAAGGTTGAGGTGGCCTGAGGCGGCCAGGGCCAGGGCAGGTGGATGGGCCAGCAGGCCCCTGGGGCCTCTATGCCAGGTGACTGAGCAGTTGGTATCAAGCATGGCGAGGGGGATTTATGGGCCCAGACGCAGGGCTGGGCAGTAAATGTCGTTGTGCTAGAGAGGCTGTAACTCTACTTTGCTTCAGCAGCAGTTTGGGGGCAGGGAAGTGAGACGGGGACACCGCTGAGTTCTGGGGTGAACCCTGAAGCTGGAGGGGAGTAGGGAGACCCAGCTGGTATAGTCCTCCCTCAGGCACCTGGGAGGGTCGGCCCAGAAACGCTCAGGGACCGGTGCAAGGTCACACAGAGAAGTGTCTTCCCCTCCCAGTGCTGGGCGCTGGACAGAGCCCAGGAGACAGGCACACGGAGAGCCTCACTCTGACCCAGCTCTGTGCTACCGGCGGGGCAGAATAACTCCCCTTCCCACCCAGGGCTGCTCCCTGTGCCCTTGGCGTGTCCTGAAAGAGGCTCTGGCGCTGACAGGAAATGGAAGGGACAGGGTTTACTGTGCCTGTGTCTCTCCTCTTTACGACACTATATTTTTTAACGAGCTATGTAAATGTCTGCTAGTCGGAGAGCAAAGTCAGGGCCCCCAGCTGCCCCCCTCCTCTGGGGCTGGGTGCCCCCTGGGGCCAGCCTGACCTTGTGTTTCCTATGGGAAAGCTTTCTGGATGCTACAGTGGTTGCCTCCCTGTCACCACGTCCCAGTTCAGCTGAGTCAGGGCTGGTGCTACTACTGACTCATTTTGTGACCTTGGACCTGTCACTCCCCCTCTCTGAATCTCAGTTTCCTCATCTGCAAAACGGGAGCACACACTGGGCATTGTGTGCGTTCTGAGGTGCCACGCCTTAGCTGTGCAACTTTGCACAATGGCTCAGCCTCTCTGAGACTCGTGTTTCTCATCATCAAAACAGGGAGACAGTCATGCTGATCACTGCTTTGGGCTCAGCTTTGGACGCTGGGGCCTGGGAATGGTGGACCATTGGGAGGGTCTGCAGTCCTCTCACCTGCCTGGCTTTCTCTTTCCTCCACCTCCAGCTTTACCTCCAGCCTCCTCCTCCTCCTCTGTTCCTCCAGAACACCCTTTTGCTCCATCCCCAGGATTGGCTGTCTCCATGGCGGTGTGTCTCAGCCCAGGCTGGGAGTGAGGGGGTGCGGGACAGGGTGGAGCTGGTGGGGGGTACGGGGACAGCCATGCTCTGGTTCCTGCTGGGGTCACATCCAGGGCATGTATTGGCATGGGGGTTGGGGTGTGAAGGAGCTGGGAGAGGAGGGGTTTGGGGCTGAGACCCATCCAGACACTGGGGCATCCCTCAGTCTCCGTGGCCCCCAAGTCCCCAGCCTAGCCTTCCCAGACAACAGAAATCACCTGGCCTGGGCTGGGGTATAGGATGAGCCATAATAGGTTTATGGGGAGGCTGTAAATCCCTTCACAGGCTAAGCAATCAGTTCCCTCAGGCTGTCAGAGCCAGGACTTAGTTACATGGCCACTGTTCTCAGACCCTGCCCCGTAGTCCCCAGTTGCCTGGCAGGTACCAGGGCCAAATTGCCAGGTCCTTAGAACAGGCTGCTGGGCCTTGTGTATATCATGCTCTGATCTCAGGGCCCCACAGAGACGCCAGGTAGACTGGGAGCCAGGAGGGGAGAATTGATTAGCAGAAGCTTTGATTGTGACCCCCACCCATGCGCTCACCCACCTGTGCCAAAGCACACTCTCCATCACTGACTCATTCCCATCCCACAAAGGAAGGAGGCCGCAGGAGGTGATGGGACCATGCCCACTCCACAGATGAGAAGCCTGAGCCTAGAGTGGCTCAAAGTAGAGACCAGTCTGGTGCTCTTTTTTGCCATGAAGTACTGGTGCCCTGAGTATGAATCCTGGCTTCGTCACCTACCTGGCGGTGAGCCCCAGGCAACCACTTCTCCTCCCTGAGCCTCAGTGTCCTCATCCAAAAGGAAGCACATGAGAACATCCTTGTGATAGGATTAAATAAGAGAATGTGGGTAAAGTGTCTGGCCTGGTGCCTGGCACAGCCCTTGATAAACAACAGCTGTTACTATTATTGCTATATTAACCCTGGTGCCACCTGCCTCCTCCTTCTGCTTGAAAGGACACTGCACCAGGGGCAGCAAACTTGGGCTCAAGTCCTGGCTCTTACTTACCACCTGTAGATCATCTGTAGCCCTGACACCATCACTCTCTAAGTCCCCTACTCCTGGGTAAACTGTAGAGGCCTGTTCACAAATGAATGGTTCCTGAAAGAAAAAAGGCCCTGTGGAGGTTCCTATGGAGGGTGACTTCCAACAGTGGCTGTATCGACCCTCGCATCCTGCCTGCCCTTTCACCATGTGACTTTGCAGCTCCTCCCACCCAGAGCTGGGTCTGACCTCCCTCCCCTGAATCTACGTGGGCCTGTGACTTGCCTTGACCAATAGAATGCAGCAAACGTAAAGCTGTGGGACTTCCTGGCCTAGGCCTCAAGAGACCTGGCATGTTCCGTTTCGCCCTTCTTGGAGCGCTGAGCTCCCATAAAGAAGTCCAGCTAGCCTACTGGAGAGACCATGTGGAAAGAGAGAAGCCTGCTGTCCTCCAGCCCTTCCAGCCTCCCCAGCTCAGGTGACAGACATAGCCAGAAGCGGCCCCGGATCTTTCAGCCCCAGTCAGTTCTCCCCAGCTAACACCAGGCAGAGCAGAGATGAGCAGTCCGTATCAAGCCTGCCCAGATTATGAACAAACAATAAATGGTTGCTGTTGTCTTAAACCACTAAGTTTTGGGGTGGTTGTCATGCAGCAACAGATAACTGATAACAATCCTTTAGCCCTTTCTGTACCATCTTTACCCAGACTTGGCCTGGATGGGTGGAGCTCCTTGGCATCAGTTGATTGGACAGGAGATGAGCACCTGACTTAGAGGCAGCACATCCATTGGCTGCCAGGTGGCCAATCAGATTTATTTTTTCCTCTGGAGACTATGAATGAAAAGATCAGAGATCCTAGCAAGCCAGAATATGAAGGCAGCTGAAGCTGGGGTTTTGGAATGGGAGCTGAGGACGACTTTCAGCCCTATGCAGGCTGTCCTGTCATCAAAGGACACCGAATTGGGGAGAGGAGCAGGAAAGCTGATAGACCATGGAACCAGGTTCTGTGAGGGCCCAAATAAATCACTTAACTCCAGTTGGTCTGCTCTGACTTTGCTCCTTATACCTCACGAACCCTGACTTCAGGCCCTGAAAGCCTCAAGGTCCCCCAGGACTCCTAATACTTGCCAGGGGTCTACACTGCTCCTCTGATCCCTCTCCTTTGCTCCCTGTGACCTCCATCCCCCAAAACACACACAGGTTGTGGCCTTGTCCTCCAGGGCCCCAGGGCATGGCCACTCTTTTTCCAACCTGGGCAGTCAGGCGTGATAGCCTAGAGTCTGCTGCCATCCAACCCACACAGCCCCAAGGCTTTTAGTGGCAAACCAGAGGGTATGACCAGGTTTGGTTTCTACCCCAACCCCACTGGAGTTCCAGCTCTTTGGGATTCCCCATTATGTTCCCCACGCAGTTCCTGAGTTCAACCACCACTTCTCTGCTTGTCCATAATGATGTCACGATAATAACAGTGGTCACTGTTGTACACCAAACAGGTGCCACACCTGAGACGGTGTTTGAACCAAGGTCTGCCTAACTCCAAAGTCCATGCCCCATCCACCACTCTGCTGTGTGACTCTAGGCAGGTTACTTCCCCTCTCTGAGCTTCAGATTCACACTTCTGACGGGTAAGCCGGGGGGGTCATGGTGTTTTCTGCTCCCTCTAATACTTACCCTGCTGGATGCTATCCTTGACCCAGTCCACTTGCTTGTCCAAGGGTAGGCTCCCAGTCTTACCACCCTTTCTCTTTAAGGTATGCTGTATCCTGAAGGAACAGGCCTGGAGGCTGCCTCTGGTCTTGGTCTTCTGGAAAGCAGGCTAAACTCTCAGGATTCAGTATCTTGCCTTTTCCCCAGTAGCTTGGACCCAGGCTGAACAGTGAGCAGAGAAGCCAGCTCCCTATAGGGCTTGACGTGGCAGGACACCCTGACTCCACAACCCCACCGGGTCTGAGGCAGACTGGGGTCATGTGGTGAGTGGTATCTGTGCCTTCTCTTTCTCTGTCGGAGGCTGTCAGGCCATGGAGAAAGTAACCTCTCCAGTCTGACTTTCCACGCTATTCCCCCTTAAGTCTGCCAGGATTCTTAGCAGTTGAGTTCATTACCCTCTTCTATAGATGAAGGTCCCACAGTTAGGAAGGGGCAGCATTAAAACCCAAGCTGCCTAGCTCCCAGCTTGGGCTTTTCCTGGGGCCCAGGCTCTTTGGCTTGGGCCAACCCAGCCCCCTGACCCGGGGTGCCCACATCCCCGTGAACTGACTCTCTCCCCCATCTGAAAACAACCTCACAATTTTCTTCTGTACTGAATTTCCTCAGGGATGCTGTTCCCTCCCAGTAGCCAGGAAGATATTGGCCCTGCTCTTACTAGAACCTCGTGAAGCCCGAGGGATCCCAGCATCCCAGATGGGTTAAGTAACAATCCCATGGGCTGCCTTCTGCGTGAGGTCGGTGCCCACCAGGGCATCCAGGGCTGTGGCGATGGAGAGCCTATGCTCTGGTCTCTCTCTGGAGGTGGGCAGGCCTGTCGAGTTCTTGAAGCCTCATGTGATACCACTGGCCTCTTGTTGCATACAAGCCACCCCCATGTCCAAGGACTCCTCTCCCTGCCCTTGAGGTCCCCAAAGTTGTCTCCTGCCAGATGGGGGTCCCCAGGCCTGGTCCTGAGAAGCCCTGAGCCAGGCTTAGAAGTCTGCGGCTCTGGAATTTCCAGGCCCTGGCTTAGAAGTCTGCGGCTCTGGAATTTCCAGGCCCTGGTCCTGTCACTTAGAAGCTGCGTGACTTTGGCTAAGCTACCACCCTCTCTGCTCCTGGCTCTGCATCACAGTTGGACCCAACAGTAATCATCACCAGCACCACTGGTAGAGGGTTTACTGAGTGCCAGGCACTACATCAATCAACAAATATACCTATGCTCCCTCATTTAACCTCCTAATGGCCAAAAGTCGTAAGATCATCTTCATGTTACAGATGAGAAGACCGAGGCTCAGAGGGGTTAAGAAACAGCCCCAAACAGCTAGTAAGTGCTAGAACAGGACCTCAAACTCAGACCTGACCTCAAACCTCAGGGTCTTATCATCACTAGTCTAGGCTGCCCCCCGACCCCGGGACTAGCAACCTTTTCCACATCAAAATTCTAGGATCCTGTGGGGAGAGGATCCTGTTTTTTCCCAGGATAAAATCACAGTTCGGAGGGCTTGAGGCTTCCCCAGAACCAGGGACAGTCTGGGTGGTGGCTGGGAGATGTGGGCAAGTGTACACAGACTGCCTGGAGCAGAGCAGGCTCTTGGGTACATCTGTAAACTGAATGAATGAATGAATGAATGAATGAATGAGTGCCAACTCCATGCCAGACTCTGCTCACCCTGCCATCCCACCAGAGGCTTGGTTTAGAAGTTGCTAGGCATGCAGCTACCCAGTTCATGCCAGCTTGGGTGGGGGTGTGTGAGCCCCAGGAGGAGCCCTGATTGGAGGAGCTGCATTCTGGAAGTTTCTTGCCGCTGAGGGCTGACTTCCCTATTGCATCCCTCCACCCCCAAGTTCAGCTAAGTCTGTACCCATGGGTTCCTGCATCGCTGGATTCTCCCCTAGCCTGAGGGTTAATGGGCAGCAGGGTCACCCTGGGCCCACTGTGGGGCTGAATCCAAGGAGTCCCCGAGTAGAAAGAGGAAACTTGGAGGGGTGAAGCCAAGCTTTCCTGAACCTGGTGCCCCTCCCTGTCCGACAGAGATGGGGGGTGAGCACATGGTCTGCTGGCTGAGCTACCGCCCCAGATTCTAGAGCCCATGGATTCCAGAAAAGTTACAAGCTGACCTGTCTGGCTCTTCACACTTCTATCACTCAGAGCATCCCTTTCCAGGGTTGAGTTTGGAGCGTCTAGGTTTGGTGAGAATGAACAGGGCCACTTCTGACTCTCCTGGTCAGCTCACACGCAGCTGGCTCCCAATCCCAAACCCAGAGCCCTTCAAAGCCCAGGGAAGGCTCAGAGTAAAGCCTGGTGGAAGACGGGGCATGACTGGGTTGGTGACCTGGGTCTGGGCAGTCCTAAGGGCAGCCCCAGAACTGCCTTCCTAGCCCCAAAGACTGGGGGCTCTACATGGGAAGTGGCATACAGTAGGCACTTGATAAATGCTTATGGAAAGAAGGTTTGGAGAGATCTGGTGTTCCCAATCCCTGGGTAGGTCCAGGTCAAAGCTGCAAGGGGCTTCTGCCTGGGGGGACCCCACCCCAGAGGTGGTGGAAGCGATGATGTTCATGGGCCTTGGGACTCCTCGGGGCGTCTAGAGCCCTGGCCACCCAGGCAACGCTTGTGGTCACCGCCAGGCAGCTGTCCTGGGAGAAGCCTCTGGAAGTCCCTGGAGGGGGCCCTCCCCTGGCATGCCCCCAACCCTGACGCCACGGAGATCCCTTAGGAGCCCCACCACCCGCAGTGAGATAATAATGACCATAATGAGAACAGTCACCCACACATGTGCACAGCGCTTTTACAGGTTACAAAGTGTTTCACATACATCATCTCATCAATTCCTCACAACAGCCCTGTGAGGTAGGCAGGGCGGGGAGTAGCGTTTCCGTTTATACAGATGTGGAGACTGAGGCCCAGAGGGGGTCAATGACCTGTTTGAGGCCACACAGCAAGTCAGCAGCAAAGCTGGGACCAGAGTTAGGCCTCGGCCCCTGGCTCTCTCCACTGACTGTGCTGTCCTCCAGGAGGACCCCAGCCCCTGTCCAGAGTCTCAGCCACACTCAAGCCAGGCCCCGCCCCCTGGCAGTAGTGCTGCCTGGCAGCTCAGCAGACAGGCCCTCACCCCCACTGGGCAGCGCTGTCCCCTCCACCCGCTCTCCGCCAACAGCCAGCCCAGAGCTGGGCCCAGACCCCCACCCAGCCTTCTCCTGGCGACTGCCCTGGACGGGTGGGCAGGCAAGTGGGGCTGGAACCTCCTCCCCTGTTTTCCTGAGTGATCCCTCCCCACAGGGGAAGAGAAGAGAAAGGAGGAAGAGGAGGAAGAGAAAAACAAGAAACTGAGTTGGAAGAGGGCCCTGGAGCAGTCAGGACGTCAAAAGTTTGCATTCCGACTAGCTATAGGAAATAGTTTTTTTTTCTCTTTTTATTATTTCAAGTTTTCATAAAAATCCATAATTACTGAAACCCAAGTTACAGAGGAAGTTCGTAACTTTTTTATTGAATTATTGACTGTGCCGTGTCAGCTTCCGACTCCAGTCTGTCAACGTGTGCCCCTGTGCAGGTGGGGTCCCCAGGCCTGGACTTCTGAGGTCCTGGTAGAAAGAGGGCAGGCGGTGAGGGCCAGCGGGGGCAGCAGGGGACGGCGTGGGAGGGAGAAAAAGAGTGTGTGTGGAGGGGCTGGGAGGAGGTGGGAAGGACTGGAGAGCGAGCGGACGGCGGCCAGGTCCCTTCCCCTGCCCGGCACGCCCCAGGGTCCCCGCCCCCCGCCCCGGCCTCATATCATCTTCATATTGAACTTGCGAGGTGCATCGGCGGAGCTGATGCCTGCGTCCGACTTGCGGGGCACATACTCAATCTCGATGTTGTGCTTGGTGTTGCCCTTGCCCCGGCTCCAAAGAAACAGCAGCACCAGACAGAAGAGGACGACGCCCAAGAAAGAGATGAAGCCCATGGTGGTGGCGATGATGAGGGTCTTGATGTCGAAGGGGAAAGGCACGGTGGCGCGGGTGCTGTTGGCCTCTCCCTCGCCCGGCTGGTTGGAGATGAAGGCGAAGGTCTTGTTGGGTTGATGGGGCCAGTCGGGCGAGTAGCTGCGCACGTGCAGGTGGGCAGGCATGGAATCGTTGCCGCCCGCGTTGGCCGCGATGCACAGGTAAGTGCCGTTGTCCTGTACCTGGGCATAGCGCACCTCCAGCGTGCCGTCGGGGAAGACCGTGAGCCGCCCGTTGCTCTTGGCCGAGACCAGGTGCTTGCGGGGCGAGAGCCAGAGGATGGCGGGCGGTGGGTCGCCATCCGCCCGGCACACGAACTGCACTGTGTGGCCCTCATCCACAAACACCTGCTGGGCCTTGCGGTCCCGGATGCGGGCACGGCGGCAGGTGAAGTAGTTGGGCAGGAGCACATCAGGGAAGTCCTTGAACTCCTTGCCCTGGACGAACTCGGGCGTGGCACACGTGGGCTGCTGCCGGTTGAAGTTGAGCCGCCAGCGGCGCCGGAACACCCACAGGAGCCGGCAGTCGCAGGCCAGCGGGTTGGAGTCCAGGATGAGCGTCTCCAGGTTGCCCACCGAGTGGAAGGCCGACTCCTCCAGTGTGGTCAGCTGGTTGCCGGAGACATTGAGCACGCGCAGGTAGTTGAGGCCGCGGAAGGCGTAGGGCTCCACCACGGCCAGCTGCCCACCCACCAGCTGGATCTCCTGCAGCCTTAGCAGCTCGTGCAACATGGAGCCCTCAATGGTGCTGATGGGGTTGTAGGAGAGGTTGAGGAAGCGGAGATAGACCAGGTGGCGCACTGCCAGATAGGGCACAGCGGTCAGGTTGCAGTGCGTGATAGACAGGGACGTCAGGTTGAGGCCGTAGAGACAGTTGGCAGTCATGGTGTCCAAGTAGGGCCAGTGAGAGATCTCCAAGACCTTGAGCCGGTACAACCTCTTGAAGGAATAGTCCCGGATGGCATTGATGTTGAGGTGCCGGAGCCGCAGGACGATGAGACCGTGCAGGTGGGACAGCGCCTCAGTGGGGATGGAGGTCAGGTTGCATTTCTCCAGCGTCAGCTGCTCCAGGCTGTTGAGGCCGCTGAAGGCTCGGTGGGAGATATAGACGAGGTCGTTGTCGCCGACTTCCAGTGACTTGAGGTTGTACAGGTCCTGGAACATGTAGTCCAGCAGGATGACGATCTTGTTCTCGCTGATGTCCAGCTTGGTCAGGTTACTGAGGCCGGTGAAGACGCCCAGGGGGATGAGCTTCAGGCGGTTGCTGCGGAGCCCCAGCGTCCGGAGGTTGAAGAGGTTGTTGAAGGCGCCAGGCTCCACGGCGCTCACGATGTTCTCATTGAGCTCCAGCTCCTCCAGGTGCGGGAAGCTGGCAAACTCGTCCTGGTTGAGCGTTTTGATGCGGTTCTTGCCCAGGTCCAGCAGGCGGGTCTCAGTGGGGATGCCCTCAGGCACCGCCACAAAGCGCTTGCGGTGGCAGAGCACTGCGCGGTCCTGGGCGGAGCACTCGCAGCGGGGCGGGCAGCCTGTGGCTGAGCCTGACAGCACCGAGCCCAGCACCAGCAGGAGGATGGGCTGCCAGCAGGCCAGGAGGGGGCTGGGCATGCTCCTCACGCCCCCCGCCAGCATCCTCTCGCTCACCTGTGGCCAGGAGCAAGCACAGGACAGAGGGGGCGGTTAGAGGGCAGTGTCTGCTGGACCCCCACCCAGAGCCCTCTGTGCCCTCTGCCCTCCTGCCCTGTCAGGATGTCCCTGACACAGAGAGAGAGGCAGGGGTCCAGAGTGGCATATGACACCTGCCTGGGACCCCAGAGTGAGGTCCAGATGCCCAGGCCAGAGGGCCTCCTGCCACCCCATGCTGCTTCCTCCTTGCCCCTTACCCTACCCAGAGCCCTCCTGAAGGACCCTCCAGCATCCCTGGGATCCAGGGGGCTCATGGAAGGGGTAGGGTCACTTCAGATGAGCCTGGTGTTGGCACCCTAGGCTGCATCCACCTCCTTTCCATTTTACAGACAATGCAACTCCAGGCATGCACTTCACACCCCACCTGGCACCCTGAGCCTCAGCTTCCCCTGGTGTTCATCAGGGATAAAGCGAGACCTGTTGAGCTGCCCTCAGGGCTCACAGAGGGAATCAAAGGGGCTCAAAGGCTGAGGCCTCTAGGAATAGCCAGCAGAGGAGCACGTCTGGGCCCCAGCTTGCCAGGCAAGGGCTTCTGAGGCTGCTGGGGCCCACCCTCTCCGAACTTCAGCCTGAGCATCCCCAGGCACAGACACCACGGCTCCCTCTCCATCAACACTGTGCTGAGCTCGAAGCCCAAGAATCTTGGGCAACCAGCATACCCAGTGGTTCCAGCCAGTGTTTGTGAAACTGCTCCCCAGTGGGGTTTCTGGATCAGTGGAGGGTACCCCCTTCCAGAAAGCCAGGACCCAGCCGTAGTGCCTCCCTGGGGAATCTTTCCAACTCTACCCTTCCTCTGGGTCCCCACGGTGACCCACCCAAGCTCCTGAGCTCAGGCTCCTGCTATTCTTTCCTCCTGGAATGTCCCTTCCCCCGGTGTGTTGAAACCCCATCTTCAAGGCCATTGCTCTGAGAAGCTTTTTCTGATCCCCAGTTGGAAGTGTACTCCCCTTCAAAGACTCCCCCCAGGCTTCATCCGTCTGTCTCTCCGGCTTCCAATCACCCTCCTCCTAGTACCAGGGTTCTGTGCAGCTGCTGGTCCGATGGGGGAGCAGTCAGACCCCCACAGCCCAGGACGGCGCAGGCAGCCCTGGAGGTGCCGGTCCACACTGGGGCACTGGGGACGTGAGGCTTGTTACAGCTGGGCCCTGAGGCACGTGCGGGATTTGGGTGGTGATGACAAGGGAGACGGTGCCGGGATAGGGGTCCAACCTGAGTACAGGCTGCAGGTGGTGTGAGCAAGGGGTGTGCGGGAGCTCACCCCCTGATTACTCTCTCCTAGCCCGCATTCAGAGGCCACTTGCTCCCACTTCTGCTAGACTGCTCTTCCCTCCTCTATCTCTGTTCCACCCTATGGGAAACTGGCCCAGCAGGGTACTTAGGGGGCTGGGAGGACTAGTCTGGACTCCTTCAAACTCCAGAGGCTGGACCAGACGATCTCTGGGGGCCGAGCTGAAGCCCTTCTACTGCTAGTGGGGGTGAAGATCCATCCCACCCAGCCTGGCACCCTTGGGGCTCTGCTGCCATCCACATAGCCCACACTCATGGCCCTGAGGGGGCCTCACTGTAGGAAGGGGATGCCCAAGCTGGGAAGGTCCCATCTCTCTGCCTCAGCTCAGGCCCTTCTCCCACCCCTTCAAGCTCCTCCCCACACCTGCACACAGCCTCCACTTCCAAAGCTACAGGTCTTATCATCTGCACTTCAACCCTTATGGCAACTGGGGCTCAGAGAGCTTGTGGCTGCCCAAGGACACCCAGCCAGTTGAGGAGGTGGATTTGGGACCAAGGCTCTGGTCTGTCGGACTTCAATGACAATGCTCCAGCGGTCTCCCAGGACTGACAGGCACTCCCTGGTTGTTGATCGACTAAGTGACTGATTAACTAGAGAGGGCTCCTGGTGTCACTGACATGTTATAGAATCTGCAAGGTTTTGTTATTCCCAAGGGCTCTGTCCACCACCACCCCCCCCTTCCCCTCAGCCCCTCTCATCCTCTCTCCAGAGTTTTCTGTGGTTTGGCCTCCCCCACCCCACCCTCATCAGGCCATTTTCCACAAGTCACACACGCTGCAGTGACCCACCAGAAAAGCAAACATCCTGACAGGCAATCAATAAGTAATTGGGATGGCAGCTGGGGCTGGCGTGGGTGTGAGCTTGGGGACCGGGAGAGGTAAATAGGACTTTTAGTACCCAGCTCACCACTGCACTGAGGCGTGGGGTAGGCTGATGGAGAGGGTGCTAAGGAATGAGAGAGGGGATAGCGAGTGCACAGGCTACCTTGAGATGTCAGCAAGACCCTCATACAGACAAGAATCTGGCATATGAAGACTCCACCCCCTTGTCTCAACCTACCCATCTACCTCCTCTCCCACCATTCCCCCCAGGGAAAACACCCAGGTATCCCAGCCTTGTCCTGCACATTCCTGGCTCTAAACCATCTCCTTTTGGAGATCTCTCCCAGCCTCACTGCCCCAGCAGCCTTTGTGACCATCCATCCCAAAGGCCATCTCCTCCATGAGGCCACCCCTGATCTACTCAGTCAGAAATCATCTCTTGCCCACAACTCTGAAGTACCTTAGATTTATTAGTAATGACATTATGTAACTGATGTATAGCACATCTCATTCTAAAAATGATTTGAGCCAATGACCAGAAAAATTATGTTACAAGATGATAAGAAGATAAAGCTAAAGAAGGCAAGCCACTCAAGAAAGAAGGTCACAAAATCCTATATAATGATTAAAGGTGAGAGCTTCCTAGTGACCTGAGCAAAGAGGGAAATGTGCTCCAAAGCCTCAGCATTTGGCGCCTCTCCTGTGTCGTAGTATGTTTAATCCTGGGTCAGACTCCCATGGGTACATTTCTCTCACCTGCTAGAGAGTGAGGTGCCTGAGGGCAGATGATGTGTCTGCAGCCTCAGACCAAGGTGTGGCACGGAAAAGACTCAACTGAATGTTCTTTGAAAGGAAGTGTGTGTGCATGAGAGAGTTTTTGCAGGGGCTGAAGTCACTCTGATGAAGCTGGCTCTGGAGCAGGCCCACTGAGCAAAGAGAGACCTGGGGGATTCAAATACGTTGATAGAAAAGCTGGTCGGCATTGCCCTGTGTGGCAGGCCTGGCAGTTAGACCCCCAGAGCAATGGGCCGTACTCCACGGGACCAGGATAGCTCCAGAAGGGCACATCCTCTGAATTGCCTTTTACATGTGACTGTCCTGAAAGATGGGGAAACTGAGGCCTAGAGGGGCTAACATGGCTTCCCAAGCTGGTACAGCACACTGGGCCTGGTCTCCAGGTCTAACACCCCCATAGGGTCCCTGTCATCTAGGGATACTGGTAGGGTTGTGTCTGACGGGGTCACCAAAACTGCTGAGTGAGCAACGTGCTGCTCCCGCCCTCCTGGCACCATTAATCCCGCTGGTTACCCCTGCAATGGCCAAGGAGAAGTGTTCTATGCATTTTAATCAGTGTTTTATTTTGGATCCTTGCCCGCTGAAGGGCTTCCCACAAGGGCAAGAGTTTAAAAATTGGACCAATAAATACAAAGGAAATGAACATCGAAGGCTGGCAGGTGGGCAGGCAGAGGAGAGCCGTGCCCGGGCCACAGCATACAGAGCCGACAGCAGCCTGCGTCCTCCCAACCCCAGAGCAGTGGGAGCAACCGAGCCATCAGACCTGCACTGCAGACGGCCACCTGCCACCATCACACCCTCACTCACGTAGTGGGGCAGATACAGCCTGGCTCACTTGCTCCCCACACCAGCCACTCCACTGTGTGCCCCTCAAGGACGCCTGCCCTCCCTGCCCTTTCCCCCACTGTGCAGGGAGGGGCTGATTCCAGGGTCCCTGAGGGAACCCACACAGAAACTGGATCTTCCCCAGCTAGAAAGTCAACATCCTCAAACCTGCTTAAGGGATGAAGGCGAGTAAGGGCTCAGGCCCCAAATTGTAGTTTTACTGGGACTGTAAGGATCTGAGGTTGGCATCCCCAGCTGGGGCCTTACATTGGGGCTGTCCCTCGGGGTTCAGGGTTAAAGAGTATAACTGGTGGAGACAGAAGGGGCATAGGATCATCCATGGATGGACTTGGAGAACCCTAAGGGAGGTCAGGGGTCATTCTCTCTCCTAAGGCAGCATCTGGAGGCCCCTGGGGGCAGGGGCGTGCCTCTACCACGCACCCAGCCTGGCCCGTATGAACTGGTCAGACGCCTGCACTGAGGGAAGGGTTGGGACTAGCATCTTCAGACCACTTGCTACAGGCCAGGTTTTAGGCTTTATACACACAGTCTTAGAAATCCTCACCCAGCATTCAGAGATATTTCCTACCCATTTTACAGATGAGAAAAGCTGAGGTTTCCAAAAGGAAATTCCTTTGCCTTTAGGCCTAGGCTACAAAGCTAGGAAACAGCAGAGCTCCGTTCCTCCTGGTCAGGCTGCCTGCCCCAAGAGCTACCACAAGTGGAGCAGGACTTCTTTCAGACACACAGGCCAGTTCAGAGCCAGAGGAGGGGCAGGCGTGTCGCGGCAGCGCTAGGGTAAGGCCCCCAGGGCTAAGGGAAGGCACTAGTCCTTAGGTAGCTGCATGTAGGTAACTTGCCCCCTAAATGACAAAAGCTTTTCCCCAACTGTCAGAAAACTGTATGTTGAACACACTGTATTTTTTCAGTGTTTTCCCACCGTACCATTCTCCTTTGCCTGCTGCCACTGTCTATGCTAGAATCTCACCTAATTTGGGGTCGGCTGCAGCACAGGATGGAAGGTTCAGTTATTTTTGGTTTACAGTATCAATATTTCATGGTGTTCCCACTCAGTGTTCCTCAGGGACCGCAGGGATCCCCAGTACACACAGGCATGAGATCCCTGGCATGGAGGTGCCCACTGCCATCCCCGGGGCCCGTGGACCCCTGGGTTCCCAGCCTGGCTGTGTGACCTGGGGCAACTGTGACAGGCTGCTTCTTCACTGGGAAATGAGGCTGTTATGCACGATCTCATCTTGTCCTGACACCCTACATTCCTAAGACCGGGTCTGCAACAGGGAGGAAGGAGGAGGGAGGGCAGACTTGGGATGGGGGACTGAGGGCTTCAGAGAGTCTGCCTCGGGCCCCGCCCAGCTCTACTACCCTTTCCTACTGATTGTCAAAAGCCCTGGACCTGTTAGCACATCCTGTTCCCGCCACCACCCCTTGAGGTGGGTCGATTACTCGGAAAGGTGAAGGGACTTACGCTGTGTCACCAAAGATTGCAGGCAAGGCAAGGTCTAGATTCTTCATGACTTGCCCTGTCCCCAAGTTCCTGCCTGTCTGAAGTCCCTTCTCTGCTTTCAGCTCCAGGGCACAGAGCAGCTGGATCCATTTCATGAAATGATAAAGCACGTTCGTGATAAGAGTACCTGTTCAGAGGCAGCTGTGGCCACGTGGCTGAAAGTAGGGTAATGGGGGGGTGGAGTGAGGCCTGTCTAGAAAGCCCCGATGGTCACTCCATCCCGGGGCCTTTCTCCCACAGCGATGGTCGACCCATGCCTGGAGATCTCCCACTCAGCCTTCAGAATCCAGCTCAAGGGTCTTCTACCCCAAGCCGCTCTTTGCAAGTCCCCAGGAAGAAGGGATCACCTCCTGGGGGTCCCTCTGGATCTTGGGTGGCCCTCCGCCAAGCACTGCTGGTGTGTTTACCTCTCTCCCTTCCTCCCTCTGTTAGAGCCTCTGCTGCCTCCCCTTCTGTGGCCCCCAGATTGAGAGCCCCCAGTACAGGGCTGGGGCTGCTATAGCTCAGCACCACCAGGCCCAGCTTCAAGGGGCAGAGAGCCCCGACACACAGCTGCTGGGACAGCGCCCAAGAACAGCTCTTGACTCCTGGTCTAAGCTCTTTACAGAGGCTTCAAGGAGGAGGAGGAGGTGTCATGTGGGCTCAGGCTGAACTACAGATACATTTCCACCGGCCAAGTCAGGGGCGGGAGGGGTGGCATTTCAGCCAAGAGAACAGTGCGGGCAAAGGTGTGCAGGGTGGAGGTGACTCGCGTCCGGGAACATTTGAGAGCATCCAGGGGCTCCTAATTGCTTCTCTCTTACCCCAAATCCTGACCTGGGTCCCTGGACTCCTTTTAAAGATCCTCCATTCTGGCTTTCCCGGGCTAATCCCTGCTGAGGTGTGAATGGCTGATAATGGCTTAAGGTGTGAGCTGCTAATGGGGGAAACTTGGTCTTCCCTGGTCAGTCTGATCCAGCAGGGCTACGCTGAGAGCCTGGGGAAGGGCAGGGGCTGCCCCCTGGCACATGGGGAGGGGGTATGGGGGCAAAGGAAACCCTGGGAGGAGGGGTTAGCACCAGGTTGAGCTCTGGCAGGATAAATCCAGACCGACTGTGGCCCGCAGGCAGGCAGCTGGGCCGCGTCCGTCTGTCTGTCTCCTCCTGGGCTGGTCTGCCTGCCTTTGCCTGCCCTCTCCTTCTCCCTTCTCCTCCTCCTTCATCCGCCCCCAACGGGGAGAGAAAAATCAACCTGAAAGAAAATTGAGGTCATGTCCTTTGTCGTGTATAATTCTTTATTTTCCTCTTGCTCTTGGTTCTAGCAAAGAGTTGCCGGGCCCCCGGGGTGTGTGTGTGTGACGTTTGTGAGCAGGCAGCCATGTGTGGCCTATGTGGGTGTGTGTGCCTGCTGTCCCTCCTCCTGCCACTGCCACTCCCTGCACCCACCCTCACCCCCGGCCACTGCCATCAGCCCCATCTCTTAGGTGCACTTGGAAGCTCAGTCCTCTCCCAAAGGTGCTCCCCTGGCCTCTCAGCCATGGCCGGGCTGGAGGGCGCTGGCTGGGTGCAGTGTGCCTGCCTGTTTGCTAGGGCGGCTGCCCCTGTGTGGCCCTGGGCAAGCACCCGTGCCCCCTGCACCTAAGGGAGGGGCGCCCCTGCCCACCCCACCGCCTACCCCACTGAGCACAGCTGATCTCAGGAGCTGACAGCTTTCCAGCCAGTTCGCAGCCCCAGGCCATTTGTGGGATAAATTATGAATTTTAATTGGCAAAGCATCTTAGTGTTTAAAGGCTTCTATGTATAGGCTTCGCCCTCTAGGAGCTGCTGGCTCGCTGCGGAGGAGCAAGGGTGGGGCAAGGCCTAGAGAAGGCTACTTCTGAGTGGGCAAAGGGCACTGGGCTCTGGCCAGGGCACCCTGCCCTGCTGTGTGACCTTGGGTGAGTCCTGGACCACTCTGGACCCTGCTGCCCTTCCACACAGTTGTTCTGAGGTGAGAGGCCAGTGGGGAAGCTAGGAGCCGGCGCGGGGGAGGCAGGAGGGAGCCACTGGCTCTGGGAAGCTTCCTTGTTGTCTGCTGTGGGCCTGCCTGAGCAGACAGCACTCCTAGTTGGATTGGTGCTGTCCCAGAATTGAGAAGGGGTACACAAGCACCCATGTGGTGACCTGACGGGTCTCAAGGAAAGTGATGGTCCTGCACCCCCATACCTCCCTTCCCATCTCTCTCCAGGTCTGAGATGCCAACCCAGGCCCTCGGGGACAGGAAGATGCCCCCGAAGGACTCTGACCCCATCCACTGCCCAGGCCAGGGGCCCCTTGGGAGGTGCCTAGCAGACATGCCTGCTTCATCTCCCCTCAGCCCCCCTCTTTCTGGGGCACCCAGGGCCCTCTCCCAGTTGGTCCAGCCCTCAGGCTCCTCTACCTTGGGAACAGCTCAGGCTGGCCCATTTCAGACTTTGGAGGCCTGAAAACCAGCCAATCCCCACCTGGGAGGGTCACAAGCCTTGGGCTTGGGAGAGGGGCGAGGTCACAGCCTCAGAAACCCAAGGTGGATACGGGGGAGCTGAGGGGAGTGGTGGATCTAATGTGGGATTTGAAGGCCAGAGACCTAATAAATATAATGATGATGATGATGATGATTGGAAAAACCCTAACAGAGGACTTTTGGTGTGCCGGCATTATTCTAAGTACTTTACATATAAAAATTAATTTAACCTCACCACAACCTGTTGAGGTAGGCCCTGTTATTGTTCCCACTGTGCAGATGGAAAAGACAGAAGCACAAGGAGGTTCTGTAATTTGCTCGAGGTCACAAAGAGGTTCTGTAACTTGCTCAAGGTCACAAAGCTAGCATGATATGAACTCAACAGGCACAACTGATGCCATCACCTGACTGTGCATTCATGAGAAGCCCAAACTTGGGACGGCCCTGGCATCTCTGCAAATCTCTAAGGTGTGTCCCAAGGCAGAGGGTATAAAGGGTCCAGTGCACGCCCACAGGGTAGAACCAAAGACCCATGTGTGGAGTCATAGAGGAGGCCTATTCAGTTCAGTACGAGGAATCAAATGGAAGATCAGACGGCTCAGGATAGAAGATGTACCTTGGTAGATAATGAGTGAGCAGGCTGTCATGAGAGATATGCAAGCAGAGACCGTGGATCAGGGACACTGCAGGAAGACTCCTCTGCTGGGTCCACACCTCAGCAGCCCCTCTTAGCTCTGAGATACCCCCATCTTGCACCCCAGTAAAGGGAGTTGACATGGCCAGCCCCCCAACTGCATCTGCAACCCTGTGCTGGGCCAGACAGAGGAAGCATGCTGGCCAGGCCCCCACCCCCTCCTGGAGCCACGAGCCGGTTCTCTGCAGAGGGAAGCAGAGGAGGTGGCAGAGAGAGATTAATTCCCTGAAATGGGAAAAAAAAGAAAAACACACACACACCACACACCCTAATAACATGTAATAAGAGGTTGGAGACAAGGAACAATGCCCTGGTAATGTCACCCTGGCGGCAATCAATTTGGGTGTCACATGAAATAGGCCTAATTATTCCTCCAGCCCCGTCGCTCATCTCTAACCAGCTCCAGGGGCCCAGGCCCGGGCGGGGAAAGCGGTGTAGAATCAATTGTTGGTGCACCAGGCTGGCAGAGGGAGCTGCTCCAGATTAGCTTGCCAGCACCAGGTTTCTCAGCCCCTGAGGGTAGGCAGGGGCTTGAGGGCCTTGCAAATGCCCAGGAGCCACCTTGCTCAGCCATCCCTCACTTGCTCAGTGGGCAAGGGAAATCAGGGAGGACTCCCCAAGGAGGTGGGAAAGAAGGAGGAGCGAACATACATATGTTCATCATTGTTCATTCCCCAGGTCACCAAACTCTTAGCACTCACCAAGGCCAAGCCCCACACCAGGTGCCAGGGGTTTATCGGGGGCTGTGCATTATTAAAATAATGAAGCAAAGTCTCCTTCTACCTCCCAAGCTAGGACCACCCCTGCCCATCCTGTGGGTGAACACAGAGCCACTAGGATTCCTTTGGCTCTAAGTGTGCAGGGACTTAAGCTCTCCTTGCTCCTTCTTCATTCCCACTTCATTGGGGAGAACTGCCTGACTGCTCTTGCCCATCCCTGACCCGCTTGCCCAGGGTTTATACAGACAGCACCTCAACACCTGGGGAAACTGAGGTGCAAAGGGAATGATTGCTTAGTGAGCACCCATTACACACTGGCTGCTGCTGCCTATCTCAACCCCCATTTCATACACCAGAAACTGTGAATTTCGGATATGCAAATCAAGGCCGTAATATAAGATCATTTTACACTCATTCAATCAGTAGAAGTCAAGATGTCTGAACATACCGAGTGTGGGTGCGGGTGGGGAATAATGGGGATACTCATCTCCTGCTGGGGGAAGCATAAACAGTCCAACCAATTTGGAAAACACTGTGGCACATTTCCTAGTAAAGCTGAATATGAATATGACCTACAGCAATTCCGCTCCTAGCTGTGTGCCCCAGAGATGCTCTGCCTGTTGTCTCAGGGGAAGAGACAAGAAAGTTCACTGCAGCACTGTTTGTAAGAGTAAAAAGGGAAACAACTCACATGCCCATTAATAGAAGAATAAATACACTGTTTATGTTCAAACAACAGAACATTATGCATCAGTGAAAATGAATGAACTACATTTATCATTATTTGTAACAATATAGATGAAACTTAGGCATATGGTGTTGAAGAAAAAAGGCAAATTCCAGAGGACTGCACAGTTTCATGTTCCTTTTACAAAGTTCAAAACTAACTAAAACTGAACAATTTCTCTATATTAAAATGTGATTTTTAAAAGGCAAGGGAATACTAAATAGATAATTTAGGGTAGTGGCTGCCAAGGGATGGGGTGAGAAGAAACACATGGGAAGATGCATATCGTTATTAAAGTGCTAGTGTTCAGGTTGGGGAGTAGGGTCATGGTGTTCATTATATTAGTAGTCGTGGTAGTAGTAATACTAACTACATTAATTAATTAACAGGCCATGCCTGGACCGGTGAGCAAGAGTCGCAGACCAGAGCTCAGGAAGAAGGCATTCTAGACTGAGCCCCATGCTTGTAAGCTGGGGTCTTTGGGCAAGTTGTTCTACCTCTCTGGCTCTCAGTTTTCTCAGCTATAAAATCAAATCTCTGTACCACCTACAAGGCTAAGATTGAGAGCACATCACTGATACAAACTATGAGTAGCTAGCAGTTCTGGAGAGTTTACTGTGTACCAGGCACTGTTCTAACTGCCTTGCATACATGAACACACTTAGTCTTCATAATGGCCCTCTGTTATCCTCACTTTACGGATAAGGAGACTGAGGTCCAAAAGATTAAGTTACTTGCCCACAGTCACAGAGCTAGGCAGTGTGGAGCTGAGATTTGAACCCAGGCATCTGGCTCCAGGTACCACACTCAACAACCTCACTATAAAATGACACAAAAGGAACTGAACACAGGAGGAGGGGACTGTTGTCAGAACAGCTCTACTGGGTCCACAGAGCCCAAGAATATTCATTCATTCATTCAACACATAAATGAAGGTCAGCATCCCTCAAATGCATTTGGAAATGAACTTGCCTTCCCACTGCCTTGCTACAAAAAAACTGTCCCTGATTCTGGAATCCTGCTTTCTGTGTCTCTGCCAAGTCTTTTACTGCCTCAAGAGATACCCAGTCTCTCTCTCTTCCTGGAGGACCCCTGACTGCCGCAGCCCCCAGGAGCAAATCCCAACCTTCTCTGCGTACTAGTGTGTGCTACTGAATACCCTGCCTTGGCTCTCCCCAACCGCTGCCTGGGGCATCCTTGACACCACCTACCTCTGTCCATCCATTACAGGCAGAAGACACTGTGTTCCTTCCAGGTAGTTTTTGCTACCAGAATCAGCTGCTCCCTGGTGCCTCCCAGCATCTTTCTTATCCCCAAGGCCAGGCAGGGGAGCCCAGGGGATGGGCCCAGGATTGCCCCGGGTGTTCAAGGCAATCCATGGGGGCCATGTGAGGGCCTAGCCCAGAGCAGAGCAGGCAGCTCAGCCAGGATGTGTAGAATAAATGCATGAATGAATTGGCTGGTACAATATTAGGTGCAAACCAGGCAACGTAGGTGCGTGGAGGAGGAGGGTCAGTGACGTGGAGCAGTCAGGGAGGCTTCCTAGAGGAGGGGCCAGGAGAAGAGAAGACCTTCTGGGTAGGTCTTCTCACAGCTAGACCAAGAGACCCCAGCCAGCAAAACCGAGGCTCTCACTCTGAAACCACCACCACCTACAGCCTCCCCTCCCTGGCCCTTCCCTAGTCCCACAGGACCCACTTCCTCAACCCTCCACCTGACACACTGCCTCATGCCTCCATGGGACCCTGTGCAAACCACTGCACTGCTTCATCTCTCAGCAGGAATGCATTTCTCCCACCCTCCAGACCCAATCATGATACTCTCACCATTTGCTTTGGTGGCACGTGGAGAGCAGTAACAGATGAGCCATCGCTGGTACCAGGGATCCTGTCTGGCTTTATGCTGACCAACCCTCAGAAGACTTTTTTTTTTCTTTTCTTTTTGATATCCCCCTGGAATTCTGGGTTTTAGAAAATAATACCTAGTATAGGAAAAATGGGTGCTCCAGGGCAGGGGATAGGGGAACTGATCTCTAGGAAGAAGACTACTGCAAGGGGTAGAGTGGTCTCTACAATGCCCTCAGCCCACAAGCCATGACAAGTTAGCCTTGAGCACCCACCCATCCTCCCAAACCTGGCCCCTTGGATTCGGGACCCATTCTAACTCCAGGCACTGGGGAGCACTGCAGCCCTGACCAAGCCCTACCCAAGGCCCATCTCACACATAAACTGGCAGGGAGTGGGAGAAGGGGCAGAGACAACAAGAATACCAACAAGAATACCTGCCCTCGCCTTTGCTAAGCCTCCCTCCAGGAGGGGCAGCTGGGTGCTGCCGGGAGCCCCTATCTGGGTTCCGAGGAGTTCTTGGCCTCTCACTTCTGTCACCTAATCCCCTGTCTCCTGCCTCAGGCCATGGGGAGAAAGCAGGAAGGGCAGGCAAGCTGTCCCAGCAGACCAGGTGCTGGCATCTTCCCAGAGGTGTGAGGACTCTGAGCCCCTCCTGGCCTACACAAGGACAAAGGGTCTGGGAGCTGCTGACCCTCCCTCCCCTCACAGCACTCCTTGCTGGATGTGTGGAAGCCCCAGGCTCTCTGCCGCCTCAATGCCCGGCTCATTGCTCCCTGGGCATGGGAGGCACCGGTGCTGGAGCCATTGGCGTAACGACCAGCAGGGCTGAGCCAGAGCCGGAGCCGCGGGCCAGGTTGGGCTGCACACCCTCCAGCTGCCCAAGCCGAGCAGAGGAGGACAGAGGGAGGGCTGGGCTGGCAGGAAAGGGGCTTGCCCAGATGGTACTGCCCCCACCTCAGGGCTTCCTGCACTCCCACCCCACCAGGGCAGAGCTGTTGCCATCCTCCCAGATGCCCCAACTCCCCCACCCCGACCCCAGGACCTCTGAGAACAAAGAGGAGGTGCCATGCCGGCACAGCCAGGGCTGGATGGAGCTGGGCTGGGACCAGGGCAAGAGACAGGAGGGGACTGCCCACTGGGCCTGGCCCCACCCCTCCTCAAAGCGGGGTCCACCTGGAGGTGCCTGGGGAAGCAGGAAGCCCACAGCCCATCTTGCAGAGGTGGGGGGCCGAGAAGGAGACCCCTTCTTCTCAGCCGGTTCCTACCTCCCACCAGCTCTGCTTCGGAATGAAAAGTGGGGCAGGGGGAAGTGAGAAGCCAGGGCTGAAGACAAAGGGGAGGCCCCCCAATGGTTCCTGGGTCCTCCTCCACCCCAACTCCCTCTCCTCCACTCTCCTAGCCCCTATTTCCCCTTTCCTCCCTCTCACTGGGCAGGAGCTGGAAAGGGGCTGCCCCTTGTTAGGGGAGTCAGGTGGCGCCCAGCCCCGTGCCTGTGGAGAAACCTGGTCCCTGACCTGCATCCACCGGCTTCGGGGTGCCTGGTGCAGGCTAGGGCTGCCTGGGGGTGTCTGGGGTCTATGGAGAGAGGCAACCACCCAGTGCTGAGCAGGCGGCTTACCCTTCAGGGTGACCAATGCTCAGAATGGGAGGTGGGACAGAGGACAAGCAGGACTGGGAACCCTCCCCAGCTCCGGGGGTCCCAGCTAGACAACCTGAAATTTGTTGGGTGGGAGGGACGGGAAAGAAAAAACCTTCATTTCTGAGGCTTCGGGGGGGCGATCAGATCTGTGACCCCCAAAGCGGGTCTGGGTGACGCTGGGGTGCCCCACAGCCCCAAGATGGGCACAGCCCGGGCCGACGGCGGCCCCCAGGGGCGCTCGCCGTGGGGCTGCCCACTCGGGGCTGGGCCGCGGCCGCCGGGCTCACCTGCATTTCGGGCGCGCTGTCCGTCCGCTCCGCTCGGTCACCAATCGCATGTCTCCCCCGCCAGGGCCCCAGCCCCTGCCCAGCCCCCTCCTTCGTCTCCTCCTCCTTGTCCGACACCTCCGCCCGGCAGTCCGCGCGCCCTCGCGGGGCTAGCCGTCCGTCTGTCTGCCCCACGCGGGCGGGAGCCAAGCCGGAGCCGGGGCCGGGGCAAGGGCCGGGGAATGGGGAGGCGGGAGGCCGGGGCCCCGGCGGGCGGAGGGGCGGGTGCGCTCAGGACTAGCGACGCGGGCTCTATGAGCCTCGTTCTGCGCCCCGGGCCAGCCTGGAGCCGCCGCCGCCGCCGCCGCCTCTGCCACTGGGGCCGGGGTCGAGGCCGGGCGCGCTCCGCAGCGGGGCCGGGGCCAGGGCTGAGGCCGGCGGGCAGCGGCCGCGCATGCTGCTCGGAGCCCCGCGTCGGGAGAGGAGCCGGAGCGGCGCGGGTGGGGACTCCGCGCGCTCCGGGACCGGGGCCGGGACCTGGACCCGCCGCCGCCGCCGCCTGTGCTGTCGCCGGCCGCCCGCTCCGGCTCCCGCGCCGGCTCCCGCCCGGGCTCCGCGCTCTGCCGCGGCGCGGGGAGGGAGCGCGAGGAGCGAGCCAGGGAAGGAGGAGGGAGGGAGGGAGCGAACGAGCGAGCTAGCGGCGGGAGCCGGGCGGGGGAGGAGAAGGCGCGGCCGCAAAACCGAGGGTGGGGGGGAGGAGGTAAGGTGGAGGACTCGGCTCCTTTCAGCGAAGGGGGCGAAGAGGGAGGAGCGCCCCAACCACCGCCCTGCACGGATGGGGCAGCGAAACTGACAAAGGGGCGCGGGCTAGGGGCGTGCCAGCCTTGCGCGGGGGCCGGAGCCTCCGAGCTCCAGCCCCGCACACGACCGTGCTCCTCCGAGTCCCAGGCCAGCGCGGCCGCGGGGAGTCCGGTCTGCGGTCCTGGGGGTGTGTGCCCACCCTCGCGTGTGGCCACTTGCGTGTACATGTGAGCGCGTGTGTTCACACGTGTTAACTGGGGTCATTGCACACTGCCATGTGGACCGACACACGCACGTGAACCGGCAAGGCTCCCCACCGACCAGGGTTGTTTGGAGGACGGCGTGGGAAGGGTGAGGCCTGGAGCCGCGGTCAAACGCCTTGTCCCCTCTCCTCGGAATTGTCTGCGAACCCCTGGAGGGCCCACATCCTGGCGGCCTTGGAGCAGGTAGAGAGGGAAGCTCCGGGGACGCCGAAGAAGGCGCGCCAGCCCCGCGGCTCTACCCCAAGCGTGGTCTTGCGCCCTCTTTTGCAGCCTGGGTCCCCGCCCAGCCTGGCTTCCTGTCCAGCAGAGGGCAGCAGGCCGCTCTGGCCAGCTCTGGCTGCGGGCACTGCACCCAGAGACCAGTAGAGGGCAACGCAGAGCCTCAGTCTGGGCTTGACTGTCCCTCACCCCGCTCCCCAAGGGTCCAGGGGATCCTGAGTTGAGGCACGTACTCAGATAGGCCCAAGGAATGGGACCTCTCCTCAGATCCAGATCCTCCTTGACCTACAGATACAGAGATTCGGCTGGTGGAGGTGTCTTGGCAAAGCCTGCAGAGTGGGCTACGACCCTCGGGACCTCACCTCCTTCCACTGTACACCCCCTTCCATCTCCTTGAAGCCAGATGCCCTTTAACACTAAGCTAGTTTGATTAGAATAACCATCAATGCTGACACCATCCCACATGCTCGCCCCTTCTCCACTGTTGGGAGTGAATCACATGAGCACATTAGGGGTAGGGGTCCCGGCAGGCAGAAAAGGAAGCTGAGGCTGGGGGGCACAGATGTGGGGGAGGAGACTGGCCCAAAGCCTTTCAGTCTCTGGGGCAGAAACGGGGAATCCTGCTCCCAGTGCCCTGACCCCCATGGAGCTTGTCTGACATTCACTGCAGTTACCTGGCTAGCATGGTGGGGCCGCCAGTCCCCCCCCTCCCTCCCCCACAGCACCATCTTCTCCACTGTTCAGCCTCACACACAGCCCAAAGAGTTGCACAGACCTTTTGTTCTAGCTCGACAGAGTTTGGGTACTTCTCAGTCTCACAGCCACACCACAGCTCTGAACAGTCACGCCTGGAGAACCATCTCCTGTCTCCTATGTCCATCCTCATCCTAGGCCTAGCTGGAGCCCCCTCCTAGTAAGTGAGGATGCTGTGCTGTGCACTCTACATTCATCCTCCAGCGACCCTGGGAGAAGGCACTGTTGTTCCCCCTGTGACAGAGAGAAGGAACCCCAGGCTCAGAGAGGTTCTGTGATTTCCCTGTGGTCAAACAGCTAGTAAAGCCTGGAAAGGGAATTTGAATCGCCTTCCAGGGCCAATTCCAGCAGGGGGCAGGCTTGGCAGAGGGACTTATAAAAGCTGGGAGGGGAAGAGAGAAGGCGACACAGGAGTCCCCTTCGCTTCAATAGTCCAGCGCAGGCGGTTCCCCGGCCCCTCAACCCTGTGCCGCCTGGACCCCCATCCCAGGCTCCCCAGCTCCCCCACCCCGGCTGTTTGTGAGTTACCCGTGAGCTCCCGCCCTCCCGCGCCGCCTCCTCCCACCAGCCAGACAGGAATAGACGCTCTCTCGCTCCTGCGTAAAGGCTCCGCCAGGCACCCGGCGGGCGAGCAGACCCGCTGCGGGGCGGCGGCGGGGGCGGGGGCTATTCCTGGTGCGGCGGCTGACGCAGACACTGCACGGCCACGGCGTATCTCCGCCCCCGACTCACCTGCTCCCTGCCTCAGTGATCTCGACGGAGAAATGGGGGAGAGCCCACTGCTCCCACCCCCAACCCCCAGATGCTGGCTGAGGAAGTTGGCGTCCTGGGGTGAGGTCTTCTGGGGCCCACAATTGTCCCTCTGCACCTTGGAGGCAGCAGGGATGACCAAAGAGCTGTGTGTCTGGGAGGAATTGCCCCAGAGTCTTAGTTCTCCATGTGAACAGTATCCAAGCCATTTCCCCTTCCGTTTCTCTAAAAGAAATGACCCCTCCCAGCATTCCCTGTCTTATTTCACCAATGGAAACAATGGGGAAGGGAAGGCTTCGGGGGGAAGAATTTGGAGAAAAGGCCTTTTTGAGGGTCCAGCCTGGGCCTGGTGAGAGTGCAGGTCCCTGGCCTTGTCACCAGAGACCCCATGAAAGGGGGAGGGTGTCACTGGGGACAGGTATCTTTCCACTCCTGTCTGGTGGGGCGGTCCCCAACACAGCCCTCTCAGGGATCCCAGGGCCATGAAGAATATGGAACATCAGAATGGCCCAGTCCAAGATTTCACTGGCACAACATGGAGATCATAACCCTGGAGCCTCAGCTGAAGAATGTTCACCCACACCTCCAAGCCTTTATCCTTACTGGTCCACCTGCTCGGCCTGTCCTCTCCCTGGTTCCCACCTGTGCTTCAAGACCAAACTAAGGCCATTTGCATCTATTCCTGTCTCTCCTCCTCAGGCTGAAATGCCCTTAGAGGCAAGGGCCCAGTCTCCTCCCTCTCTGTCCTCAGACTAGGAGCTCCCAAGAGCAGGCCTGAGACAGCATGTTCCTGGCTTCAGGGTGAAAACTCAGCAAGTCCCAGTAAAGCAGGAATTGATGGCTGCAAGGAGTCAGTCTGCTACAGCCTGAGTGCTCACAGCAAAGCAGAGAAGCTGGGAATGGGTTTGTCTGGGGACTGTGGAGGAGGGGCAGGACCCTCCAACATTTATTTGGCTCCTACTGTAAGCCAGGGTCTAAGCTATACTTTACATACTTCATCCCACTTCAAGATTGAGATTGCTATCCCCATTGTACAGATGAAAAAACTGAGGCTCTGTGAGGGCTGGTGACTTGCCCACGTTTACTCTGTGAAAGAGGTAGAGCTGGGCTTTGAAGCTCTGTGTGTGTCTGGCATCAGAGCACAAGCCCTGCTCTCCCCTACTGTGGGAGACTGAGGAGGCAGGGCCTAGTTCCCTGTGGCACAGGAAGGAATGGGTGGCACACACAGGCCTGCACGCATGCCTGCTTTGTGCTGGTCCTGCCCGCTTGCATCCCAGCAGCTCTCAGGGTTTTACAGTGATGATTATTTCTGAAGGCACTTGAAATTAATGACAGCTCTAAAATGGCTGGGACAGTGGAGTCATTGCTGAGACCTCTAATTAGCAAGAAAAACGGAGACCAGGAGCCAGGGAGGCAGGTGGGGGCTGGGCAAGTGGCACTGGGCATGGAGCAGGGTTGGGGAAGTGGGTTGGAGCTGGCATCCAGCTGGAGGTCTCTGTGGGGCAGGTGGAACCCATGTCCCACTTTATGCCACACATTTAATTCTGAGCACTCATTAATTTGCTGTGTCACCTTGGGGGAGTCACTGCCCCTCCCTGGGTGAAAGTTTCCCCAGATACACAATAAGGGGTTGGCCTGGGGGGTCTCTAAGTTCAGGGTTCTATGGGGAGAATAGGATGAAGCCGCAAGAGGGGGCTCCTTGAAAGACCCTGAGCCCCCAGGAGGCTGAAGCCCAGAAGCTGGGGGTCCTATAGCCTCCGGGAGCCACTGAAGAAGCCCTGCATAGCTCTCACAGCCCTCCATGTTGGGGTTGCTGAGGCTGCCGGTATAATGAAGTCCTAAAGACTCAGGCTGGAGTGAAGTGGATCAGGAAGTGGCAGAAAATCCATACGTCAGAGCCCCGTGCTGGTGCAGCTATGGAGGGGGCAAGGGATGGGGGGGCACCTGAGGGGGCCGGCAGGAAAGTCCCCTGTAGGAGGCAGGCCTGGAGCTGTGGCCAGGCTTCAGGCCTTCCTGCTCCCTCTGAAGTCCTTCCCTAAGAGCCAGAAGGGACTCAGGGACTCCAGGGTCCCACCTAGGCATGTTACAGAGGGTCTGGCTGAGGTACCTAAAAGGGAAAGGACTTACTCAAGGTCATTTGTCCAGGTGCACCCTAGCTCTTGGTCTGCCACATCCTGCATGGGGCAACTGGCACAGGGAGGGGCACTGGGGGTCAGCTGAAGGGGACCTATTTGCACAGTGGCTGGCCCAGCTGGATGTGGAGATGTGCTGGTTGACATGGAGGGACACCCACTGTGGGTACAGGCTGAGGCCAAGACTCTAAGGGTAGGGGTGTGAAGAGCCCACCCTCACTTCCTTGGGGCATCCTCTTCCCTGGCAGCCCCCACTGCAGCCATGTCTTATTTATCATTAACAGCTTTAAGACCCTAGACCCACTTCCTTGAATCCTTTCACCCACTCCCCTTCCAATGCAGAGCACTATGTGGCCCCCCTCCCTCCAGAAGCCTGCTCGAAGCACCTCAGTCTCCTGCTCTGAGCTGGCCTGTGCATCCGTGGGCACCTCTCTAAGCCTCAGTTTCCTCCTCTGTAAGATGGGAATATCAGTAGAACGCATTTCATGGGGCTGGTGTGAGGATCTCATGACAATGTACAGTCATCCCTCCAGGACCCCCCACAGATACCAAAATCCACAGATGCTCAAGTCCCTTAAAGTCGGCCCTCTGAATCTGTGGATGTGGAAACTGGATACGAAGGACCAAAATGTATATCTAGTACTTGATGCTGGGCCTGGCACACAGTAGGTGCTTGATAAATGTAGGTATTTTTATGGTTATTATACTTACTGTTATGGTTGCTCTCTGCCCTCTGACCCTGCAGCCCTTCCTCCGTAAAGACAGGGGTCTACCCTAAGCTCCCTTTCAGCATTCCCATCAGGAGAAGCCTGGACCAAGTTCTTCATTCTCTAAGAATCAGGAACACCCTGAAGGCAGGGATTGTTCTTGTGTCTCCTCCAGTTTCCTCAGAGAGCCCAAAGACCAGATTCCAGAGAGTCTGACGTGTGCAAATTAAACTCAACTGAAATCCATTCATCAGGAAGGACCAATGGGCTCCTCTGGAGAAGGGAACCAGGGCATGGGGGGCGGGGGCAGGGATACTCTTGAATCCCCAGCTCTCACCTCCCCTCATCTTGGGGGCCTCGATCACCCACGCCTCCACTGGAAATGTTCCAGCATCAGTGATGTTCACTTATCTAGAAACAGTGTAGGTAGCAGCCTCCACTACTTGGAATTGCACTGAGAATTGGGGGAGGCAAAAAGGCTCCTGGGGGACCCAAGGCAGAAGCCCGCAGAGAGATGAGGTCCTGGGGCTGGCCCCTACTCAGTCTGCTGAGCTTGGCGCCTGGTTGCTTCATCCATAATGGCTGAGAAGCAGGAAATTTGTCTGGGGCCAGTCAGTGAAGGGGCTCATCTGCCCTGCCCACCCTGAAGTCCCTCCAGGGGAATAACTGATGTTCCTGACCTTGAAGTTAGCTCTCCTTAAGAACACAGGGAAGCGTGCACGCCATTAAACACGCACACACGTGCACACACACACACACACACACACACACACAATATCCAAATGATTAAATTGAGAGCAAAAACAAAAAAGCAAATGTAAAAAGTAGTTTGTATAAAGGGACACTCCCTGGCTCCTTGGGAATCTAGACTCCAGGCTTGGCAGAGCGACTTCTCCCAAGAGTTTGGGCTCGGCTGTCCCCACGGATCATGTCAGGGGGAACTTGAGCTAATGTGTGTAAACAGACAGCACTATTAACAAATCCATTTATTAAGCACTTGTCTTGAGTTCTGTTGTGCAGGAGACTTGTTTATTAAGTCGGAACCTGTTATTAACTTGAGCCAAAGGCAGCAAGGCAGCTTGGAAGATGTCCAGCCCTAGAGCCAAGCAGTCTTGAGTTCCAGTCCTGGCTTTGTCTCTAACCACTGCGTGACACTGGGCAAGCCACTTCACCTCTCTGAGCCTCAGCTGCCCTGTGATAGGCAGCCCCTAAGATGGCCACAAATGGTCCCTGCCTTCTGGTATTTACCCCCCACCTTGTGTAATCTCCTCCCCTTGATTGTGGGCTGGACTAATTGACCCAATTCTAGTGAACAGAATATGGCAGAAGTGATGGGATATCACTTCTGAGATTAGGTTACAAAAAGACTGAGGCTTCCATCTTGGGCACCCTCTCTCCATCACTTGCTTATTCACTATGACAGAGGCCAGCTGCCATGTTATTAGCTGTCCTGTTGAGAAGCCTGAATGGAAAGGAACTGATGTCTCTAACCAACACTCCACGAGGGCCTGAGACCTGCCGATAGCCACACAAGCAAGCATGAAAGTAGACCCTCCCCAAGTCCAGCCGTGAGATGACTGATGCTCTGGTGGACGTCTTGATTGTATCCTTGTGAGACACCTTGAGCCAGAGGCACCCAACTAAGGCTCACCTGGATTCCTGACCTACATAAACTGTGAGATAATAAATATTTGTTGTTTTAAGCCACTATGTTTTGGGATGATTTGTTATGCAGCAATAGATAACTAATACAGGCTTCATCTGTAAAATGGGCATAAAAATTCCTTTCTCCCAACATGGCTGGGGGCATTGAGATAATGCAGGAAAAGTGCCTGCTGCCTGTCAGGATGAGGAATGACACAGCAACTAGGTGGTTATCTAGTAAAGTTGAGGAGATGCACACTCTATGACCCAAAAATACCCTCCTGGGTATACACCCTGGAGAAACACGTCCACAGAAGACAAGCACAGGAATGTTCCCAGGGGTAGTGTTTGTATTAGTGAAAAATTGGAAATGCCCTAAATGCCCATCATGGGGAGAAGGCATGAACAGAATGTGGTATAACCATGCAGTGGAATACTACGCAGCAATGAAAATGGACAAGCTGGAGCCACACATGTCAGTGTGGGTTCTCTCACAAACACAAAGTTGAGGAAAAAAACCAAAGATGGTACCATTTATATAAGGTTTAAAAATAAGCCCCAAACCCTATAAATTATGTATGGACATCTACATATATAAGAAAAGCATACAAACATGCATGAGAATGATCAACTCCGATTCCAGGGGAGTGTTACCTCTGGGGACAGAGGAAGGGAAGGTGGTAGAGTTGGGCTTGTCCTGAACCCCATACTCCAGAGTGTTTACCATGAGCATGCACAGTGGTTTTAAGTCACTCATTTAATCCTTTCAACAACCCCATGGGGTCCATTCTATTATTCTCTCTTCTTACAGAGGGGGAAACTGAGGCACAGGATCTCCAGGGAGATTTTCCTGGAGTGCAGTGGGAGGCCAGGGCTTGGTTCCTCACTTTATTGCTAACTTGGGGGAGGCCACATTACCTCCCTGGCCTCGGTCTATTCTTCTGTAGCATGGGAGAGACTTGCCCCCCTTCCCCCTTTCCCCTTCCCCCTTCCTAGGTATGAACTGAGATGCTGGGAAAGTCTTGATTAATCAATCTGGAATATTTGCAGAGGCCCCCCATAAGCCAAGCCTGGGGCCAGCTACATAGTAGGGGAGACTAAAATCAAGGAGGTGTGGACAAGAGAAGGTGTGAATAAGATGGTTCAATTCAACACAATGCAGTTCAGTTCAATTTTGCATTGACTCAGTTCACAGACAATAGTTGAAGTGAAGGAATACTGCTTGAGCACCTACAACATGCTGCGCCCTGTATTAGGTGCTTTTTCTAAATTATCTCATGTAAGCCTCAACCACAACCCAGTAAGTAGGAACTGTTATTATCCCCACATAACCAGTGAGGAAACAAAATCAGGGAGGGTGAGCAACTTCCCCAGGTGGCACAGCAGAGCTGAGATTGTCAGGATTTGTCCTACCTCCACCCTGACTTGCCCTCTGTTTGGTGCTAGGGGCAGAGATGGAGGGTCCAAGCCTTGTTGCCCTCTGGGGATCCCAGCCCAGACCAGGAAGGTCTGGAGGAGTTGGGAGGAGAGAAAGATGTGTGTGGCTGGAGCAATCAGGTCAGGTTTCCTGGAGGAGGGGGAGGGGGAGGTGCTTCAGTGGGCTCATTAATGGTGAAGCAGGTGGAGGCATTCATCCATCCCTTCTCCCATTCATACCCTCAACAAACATTCGCTACAGCTTTCTCTGTGCCCCAAAGAGCCCATGGTCTCATGCACAAGACTCAGCGCAGCATGAGCTAGGCTGAGGCAAGGGAAGCATGGGGGCTCATGCACACACAGAGCAAGCACTGGGCAGGCAGGATAGACAACCAGGAGCTGGTGATGGCTGAGCTGAAATCCAAAGGGTGAGTAGGAGTCAACCAGAAGACGGAAGGTGGGGGATGGTACTCCAAGCAAAGAGAACAGCAGGTGCAAAGGCCCTGGGACGGTGGGGAGAGACAGCAGACCCCAAGGAAGGCCAGCAATGACCAAGATGGTTCCAACTCAGCTGAGAAGCGGGTGTGGGGCTGAGGCTGCCACCATCTCTCTCCCAAGTAGGGAGAGTGTCTGCCTGCTGTGTTCCCTAACCAGCTGTGTTCCCACGCCAGCTCAGCCCTGTTGGGCAGGCAGGGGCCCTCTCCAGAGGGCTTAAGAGCAGGGGAGTTCGAAACATAACGGCGTATGTAATTATGTGCAAAAATGAAGGAGCGCTCCGTACTAATTGATGGTGGGAGAGAGTAAATATCGGCAGAGGCACCCGGCTGCATCTCCCCGTCCAGTCTGGCTGGGACCCGGGGCAGCCGCCTGGCCACTAATATGCCCGTAAATTATTGACGTTATAAAGAAGAAAGCAGGTGTCATGTGGCACCCATAAACAGCTTGTTAGCTAAGACTAACGAAGGGGCAGCTTGCTGTTTGGTGTTGCGTGGGGTCCCCCCACACCCTCCCTGATTGCAGAGGGAGATGCATGAGGGTGGGTGTGGAGAGAGGCAGAGAGACTGGCTGCCCCCCTCCCTGCCCCCCTCCAACATCCTGACTCACTGTGGAGTCCGGTGGTGCTGGGAGAGAGAGGAGGTCCACAGACATAAAGAGCCCAAAACGGGCCATGAGCTCCCCATCACTGCAGCGTGCGAGCAGAGCCTGGACAAACCTGTCACAGAGGACAGAGGAGCCGGAAAAACTCTGAGGCCTGCCCAGTCTGATGTGCTTAGGCCAACTGGGTGCTGGGAAAAACCGGATGCTGAGCCTAGACACACAGGGTGCACATCACAGGAAAGCCACCTGCCAGCTGTGTGACCTTGGGTAAGTCACCCACCCTCTGAGCCACTTTCCATTCATGCTACCTGGGTATAGCCATGCCTATCATGGAGGATTGTGGAGGGGGTCCTAGGACCATACGTATGTGACACTCTGGGTGCACGTAAGCCCTTGTGCATAGGACGCTCCTCTACCTCCCACATACACCCCCAATCTCGCAGGGGGCTTCTAATTAGATCAGGCCTAATGAGGCTTCCCTCTGCCAGGCTCTGTTTACGCTTCATTTAAGCCTGAGTCTGGGACATTAGGAGGAAGGGGGGAGGCAGCCAAGGAGGGGGAAGGTGTCCAGCTGCCAGGTCTTGGCCCACCCCAGGCTCCACCTCACACAGGGCACCCTCACCCCAGGGAACAGAGGAAGAAGATGGAGGGGGTGCTCTAGAGCTAGAGCTGCCAACAGAGAGAGGCCTCGGGGGAGTGGGGAGGTGTAGGAGTGATGGTGGGGAATGCTAGCATTTTGGCTCCTTGATGATGAAGAACTTGAACCTCGCTGTCTCTCAGGCTGGGGGTCTGTAGTCTCTAAGATGCTTTCTTCCAGGAGGTGCAGCCAGGCAGCCTGACTGGGGCACTTGGGTGCCCATGGCGTGCTCAGCTGCCAAGGGCCACGCAAGACAAGAGGAGGGGACTAGGGAAGGTGCCCTGGAGAGGCAGCCAGATCACCCTCCGTAACCTGCCTGAGGCCACACAGGGGGCAGAGCGGGGCAACATCTGGGCTTGGCTTCCGGCAACAGATGGGTTCCTCTCCCCAGTCCTGAAATACCCCCAGGAGAGTGTTCGTTCTGTCAGTGGTTTCCTTCTTCCTGAAGAAAGAAGGGAATCCTGAGAGTTTTTATCAGCTATGCTTCGGGCTGGGCCTCTCCTCCAGGGGTCCTCTCTGCACCCCTTATCTTATCTTGTACAGGCTTGGTCTGTCCCACTGCAGCCTGTTTTGCAGATGCACAGAGAGGCATCATCGCTGCCCCAGGTCACACAGCAAGTCAGTGCTGACGCCTGAAGCTGGGGTCTCCTGCCTCTCCCCACACCTGTTGGACTCAGCCCTGGGAGGAAGTGGGAGACTCACACTGTCACACTGGGCGCTGGGCATTGTGCTGTGACTGTTGGGATGAGCGCACTCTGACAGCCACTGTGGTGTGGCATTCCCAGGAGCGCCCTTCCTGCCTAAGGACTCCCAGCCCTCAGCACCTGCCTATCTATCACCTGCCCAGCGGGGTGGGGGCAGCTGGGGTAGGTGCCTGCAGTGACAGCCAGGTGGCCTGGTCAGAGAGGGATGGAGGCATTTTGGAGGGACGGCTCTTGGGGCTGGGTGCTCACCTGGGACCTAAGGACATCTCCCCCCACCTCCGACCTGAGAGGGGACATCTTTTGCCCAAGATCATAAGTCAGATGTGGGGGGAGCTGGAACATATCTGTCTGGTTGCAAAGTCTGCACCAAAATAAACGGGGGGAGCATGTAGACGGTGCAGCGGTATTGTCACTGGCTGGTGTGTACTGTGGGCTGCTCAGGTCAGCTCACAGACCCTCATGGCCCCGAGATCAGCATCAGCCCCTCCTTGACCCCTTGAGGGTCTGTCCCTCCCTCCATCTCTCTGGCTTACCCTCCTTCTCTCAAAGGGTCAGGGGAAAGAAAGGCAGGCCAGACCCCTGGGCCAGTGACAAGTGGATCTGACCAGGCCCCCTGGATGGTGCTGGGAGCTGAGGAGTGGAGAGCAGGAAGGCTGCCTGGGCTGGACCAGGTGGGAAAGCAGGGCTGTCCAGGGGGTCAGGGGAAACACAGGGCCCTGGTAGGACTGGGGGCTGAGGCAACCCTCAAAGGCAAGAAGGACCTTCTCTCCTCCCTTAGCTAGGTCAGACCTTGATAAGGACTGCGGACCATCAGCAATAGTCAGGCTACACAGAGGGAAAGAGAGGCTCATGGGGGAATGTGGAGGGTGGGCACACAGGGAGGAAAGCCCAGGAGCCTCAGGTCTGTGGCACTTCCTCAGGGCCTCTTCTGGCTATGTGGGCCTGCACCTCCCTTCCTGCCATTCTTGGGTGTGCCGTCCCGCCAGGCATAGCACCGGTGTCAGACAGGGCCCATCCCAGGAGGGCCCACGCCAAGCTCAATGGTTTAGGGTTTCTACCTTGAGAGGAGCCACAGGTCTGGCCCAGAGGCAGCAAGCCAGAGGAAAATCTCAGGTAGGGATGTGGGAAACCAGGGCATCCTTCCTGAGAGTCTGGTGCCACCCCCAGGCAGGACGCCTGGGATTTTTGCCCTCCTATCTCTTCTCCCTCTAGTATGGGACTGGGCAGGGGGATGATATATCTGCAAACAGGGAAATGGGTGGGTGTAATGAGTGGGAGAATGTTCTGGAACATGGAACCCTCTGGGCAGAGCACTTAGGCAAGTCCCTTAACCTGCTCCAAAGTGTCGTGAGGATTAAATGACATAATCTATTCAGGTCCCCGGGAACAGGGCCCAGCACATGGTCAGCCCTCAAGAGGGTGCACTGTTGTGATCATGAGTCTAGTTGGTGCAGGGATGTCTGCTTTGTGTGTGTATCCAGTTTTTTGTGTTATGGTTTTTTATGATAATGGTGTTGTATTGCAGATCTGTTCTGTGTGTATCACTGTTAAATGTGATATGTCATCGCTGTTGTGTGTGTCAGGGTTAGGTGTCCTGAGCAGGACTTTTCTGCATCTCCCCCATTCTCTTAGCTCCATCAGTCCACAGACAGAAAACCCAAGCCCTCATTCAGGGCTTCCAGCTGTGTGGAGAGGAGCAGCAATTGTGGTCTATACCTGGACCATGCCTGCCCTCTCTATCCCTTCTCTGCCCATGTTGTCCCAGAAGCCCACCTCTCACAACTGGCTGACCAGAGCCTGGAGGGCAGGTGTGTGAGGGAGGTACCCTGGTTCCAGCAGTCCCAAGGGCAGACCTGAGTATCTACCTGCTCCTTCTGGGCCTACCGCCTACTTGTGGCATTTCTATAACCTGGGAAATGAGGCTGGCACTGATAGAAGTATGAGTGATATCAGGAGGGCAAGAAAGAACCTAGCACATGTGCCCCTGAGATGACAGGAAATGGGTCCCAAAGCAGGGTTGAGCCAGGGGCAGGCTGAGCCCTGGCTGACTTCTCACTGGTCACTCCTGAAGCTGATGGACACAGTGTTGGGCTGGTTCCCTCACTCCCTTCAAGCAACACGTGCAGAGGGTGTTACTGTGCCCATTTCACAGATGAGAAAACTGAGGCTCAGAAAAGTGAGGTGACTTGTCCTAGTCAGTGGAGCCAGGACTAACAGCCAGGTCTGGCCCTGGTGATAGTCACAGAGGTTTGGGGGTGGAAGGAGGAACCCCAAATGGAAACTTCTCCATGGGGCAAATGGTGTGGCTCAGGCTGGCAGCCTGAGGTGGAGAGATCTGGAAGGCCCCAAACAATGGGGGCCCCCCACCCTGAACCAAAACATGGGCTCATACACTCAGATGCAGTGTGCTCACACCACCTGCTGGGGTGCGAAAACCAGCCATAAATACCTGCATTGTCGTGGTGGCTCATCAGGCAAGTGGGAAGAGAGGTCTGGTGTGCCCTCAGGAAATTTCAGTGACTCACAGACTTGTGGACCCCCCGCCTCTGCACACCCAGACACTCCTCCCATATGCACACCCCCGAAACTGGCTTGGCTGGGTGCCTCCTTCCTCCCCCAAAGAGAGCGGGGTAGAGAAGACCACCCATCCACTCCCCAACTCAGGGGGCTGAGGGGTCTGGGAGGGGGGAGCCCTGGCCAGCCAGCTTGCAAAGACTCCATACATCCCAGCCTAGGAAGCAGGGGCCAGGGAGGGTCCCAGGGCACACAATGGGGTGGGGAGAATGGGGTGGAGTGGAGGGCTGACCCCAAGGCCCACTCCTTCTCACTGTCTCTCTCCCCAGAGGCAGCCCAAGCAGAAGTGGAGAGGTGGAACTCATCACCACACATTCCACCAGTGCCCAGCTCTCTCTCCACTCTTGAACTTGGCAGGGACAGCTTCACATTTAGTTAACACGCAGGAGGTGTGTGTTGGGGCGGAGGGGGTACCTGCACATCTCATGGCTAAAGATAAATGCCAGCTAATGTCTGAAGTGTAGGAAGCGTCATGAACAAATTCAGGCCCACAGTGTGTGCCCTCCCGTACCCAGGCAGGTTGTCCCCTAATGCAGGCAGGGCGGCTGCCTCAGACCCTCGCTCACTTTGTTACACACCTGCACTCCTGCACAGCTTACTGGTCCCCCTAGAGAGCAGGCTCCAGACCCCCATTAGAAAGGCTAGCGGGCTTTCCTTAAGCCATCAGTTAGCTCTGGGAACTGAAGAATAAAGAGAAGCAAAGTTAAACATCTTGCTGATAATTCTCCCCTTGTGGTGGACATTAGTCTGCCTTCCCAGTGGACAAGGAGACAGCCCAGGGTCATAGGATGCCCCAGAAGAGCCTCAGCTTGGCTGGTAGACCAGGGTGAGTCCAGGGAATGAGCGAGTGCATGACGAGACTTCAGTTTCCCCATCTACAAATTGGGACTGCACTATCTATCCTGCCTGCCTCATGAAGGAGCCAGAGACATGAGAAGGGCCTTCTGCACGAGCCTGGTGGGGGTGTGATGGGGGCAGACACCCAGCCACTGAGGCGAAAGACACATCTATGGCCCCCATAGTCAGTAAAGGGATGGATTGTTCCTGCTCGTGCTTTAGCTACATGTCAGGGAAGTGTGTGTGTGAATCAGGCCTGCAGACCTGAAGGGACCCCACCCAAACACATGGCCCCCTCCACCACCCCACCACACCCCAGTGTGTGGGAGGACCCGGGCACGTACACGAAGCTCCCCGCTCTGGGCACATATGCTGGCAAACTCTGGTTCTGTCCCCATACGGAGTCCCGCTTCCCAGAGCCCTGCTGTCATGGCAACCAAGAGAGCTGAGTCAGGGCAGGGATGGGGAAAGAGGAGTGGGCTGAGGGGACTGGGCTGTGGCTCACAATTCACTTGAGAGGGCCAAGTGCTCCTTCCCTCCTCTTTGTGCCCCTTCCCTCCTCTTTGTGCCCCTCCCCTCCTCTTTGTGTCCCCTATATAGGTCACAAATCTCTGAGCAGGTAGAGGCCAGGCAGGAACCTGGAGCTTCCCCCACCCCCAAGTAGACCAGAGCAGAGGCCGGGCCGGCCCTCTCTCCTGGGAACAGATGTGGCAGAGTAAAAACCCACATTCAGGGCGAGGTTTGAGGGCCAACCCCTGGCCCAGACAGCTCCCCCTGCTGAGTCCGCTGTGATTCTTCTCCCATCTCCATCCCCACTGCCTGAGGTTCCAGCATGAGCGATGTCCTCCTTGGGGCCTCTGAGGTGTCTCTGTCCTCAGGAGTACCCCAGGAAGGGCGAGGACTTTGACAGTCACAAATGACTGGGCTGGGATTAGCTGACAGCCAGGTAGGGTGTGCTCCTCTAAACTAGGCCCAGAAGAGAGGCAGGCCCCACCACAGATGGTAGGAAAAAATAGAAATGCCTGACACTTCCGGAGCATTTACTCTGTGCCAGGTACCAGGGCCCTCCGGTAATCTAGGCATTAACTTATTTCATACTCTCAACAACTCTATGAGGATGGTGCTATGAGCGTCCCCATTTTACAGGTGAGGAAACACAGGCACAGAGAAGCACAGTAACTTACCCAAGGCCATAGAGAAGTAAGTGGCCCCCTGGGTACATTCCAGCTGTAGAGTGTGGAGGTCGGGGAAGGCTCTAAGCTGGTTGAGTGTGTGGTAGGGGACCTAGAATTCATTTGTCTAATTGCCTATTTTATAGGTACTAATGTTGAAGCTGGGAGGACAGTTTCTCTTGTAGCTTCCCTGGTGAGAGTCTAGGGATGGGCCAGTGCCCTGCTGAGAATCAAGGCCCCTGGAGGCTCCCAGACCAGGCCCTGCTATGGCCCCCATGCTGTCCTGCCCCTGACAGAAGGCACTAGGAAGCCAGAGATGAAAGGGTTCCAGTCCGTTTGCCAGAGCACAAGCCAGGGGATAGGTAGGTCCAGCTCACAGGAGGGTCTGACACAAGATGGGTAGTGACCAGAGCAGGAAAGGAGGAAAGATGAACCCCAGGGAAGGGAGGAAATCAGAGCGGCTTCCCTGGAGGAGGCAGTCTTTCAGGATTGGTAGGATCCTGACCTTCAGAGAGGGGCACAGACATTCTAGGAGGAAAGAACAGTAGGTATAAAGGTATGAAGACTGGACAGAGTGGGGTCTGTACAAGGCCCATGGAGTGGCCACAACTGCCCAGCATGGGGTCAGAGTCAGAATACAGTCAGAGGCTGAGTGGAAGCCTGGGAATTCCTCTCCAAGGTCTCCCTCCCCAGCACTGAGGGCAGTGTTTTAACTCATTGCTGAGATGCAACCTTTTCTTAAAAGCCAAGGGATCCGAGAAGCTCCCTGAAATTGAGCAGGAAGACTCACAAAAACAATCCCAGTGTTAAAGATCACAGATGGCTTCTTTCACTAGAGCACATGCTGGGTCAATGGCAGCCTTGCTGAATGCTATTCCAGGCTGCCTGAGAAAGGCCCTGGCAAAACCTTGCTCCCCTCTCTGCTGCTGTGCCCCATGCCCTCTCTTCCCTGTCTGCTTTGCCCACCCCTCCCTTCCCGCCCTCCCTACCCTCCCTTCCTTCTTCCCTTGTGTCTTTCTACCATTGTTCCTTATTTTATTTTCAGCCCTCAGCACTTTTCCTGAAAGAGAACAGCTGGGCTGCTGGAGTCAAAGAGAAAAAAATTTTTTTTGACTACTTTGCAGATTCCCCTTCTCATGAAAACTGACGCCACCATTGCTAACTGATGGATGGATGGTAAGATATCTATTTCCTTGTCTCCTTCATTCCTCCCCCTCTCTGGGCTCTGTTCTGTGGGAATCTAGGAAAGACTGGGCAGTCATACAGCAGCTGGGGGAGAAGGGTAGTAAATGGGGATGACTTTGGCATCAGGTGGGCAGCTGGGGCCCTCAGTAGCATCATTAAGCCCATTTTACAGATGAGGAGACTGAGCCTCAAGATCACCCAGATACAACAATAATTACAATACTAACACTAACCATAGAGTCAGCACTTAAGGAGCACTTGCTGCATGCCAGGCACTGTGCTAGACATTTCACATGCAATGAACCTATGAGGCAGATACATTACCGACCCTGTTTTACAGAGGGGGAAACTGAGGCTCAAAGAAGGGAAGTCACTAGCCCAAGGCCACACAGTTGGGCCCGTAGAGCTGGAATGTCCCCCCATACAACCATGCCCATGTTCACTCTGCGAGCTGCAACCTTCCCCTGCCCTCCAGCTGGCTGCTAATGGGAGAATCAAGATTTGAACCCACACTTGTCTACATTCTCATTCCAAAGCTGGGCTCTACTCCATGTTGATTGCTGTTGCCAAGAGAACATTAAGCAGCAGTTCTAATCACAGGATAACCTGGCCTGATCCTGACCCACACCTGATTCCTCAGGCCAAGGGGTACAGAGCTCCCAGCTAAGCCTGGCTCATCCTCATGACCTGCCCTGTCTGGGCCTCAGAGACCCTGCTAAGAAAGGGGGAGACTGGACAGGCTGGGCCCTGGATAGCAACACATGAACTGGGGCCAAGGCCCCCCAGGACCATGCTGAGCAACCCATGCCTCCTTCCCAAGGGTTACCTTTTGCTCACTCTGTTCTCCAGGGCTGGAGACCACAGGCAGTGCCCTGCTCCTCTGGGATCCCAGTCTGCTCCCTGTGGCCAGAAGACACAAGGAGGGGACAACAGGAACCCTGGCCTAGGCCTCAAACCTGCTGTTACACAGCCCAGTAGCTCCCAGGAATCTTGCACATACACCCTGGAGCACCCCAGTAAGGCCAGGAGGCCCTCAGCTATGCATGTGTTATTGTGGGTCTTGATCTGTGTACTCTCAAGTCCAGACTTAGGGAAAGTGCTTTTAAGACACATCCAAGGAATGACTATCAATCCTGCAAGCTAAGAAAGGTTGTCTGGATCAGACCTGGGAGTAATATAGGATAGCAGTCTGTGTTATCTGCAAACCCAGAGCCCTGCTTGGCTGTCCAACGTAAATGTGTTTAAATAGCAACACACATGTTCATGTCAATGGGAATGTTCTAGGCTAATTGTGGCTGGTGTAAATGTTCATGAATTCAAAGTGAACATGATAGGTGGTGATGCTGTGTTCAATGTAAATGTCCAGTCTTTGCTAAGACAGAGGACTTCATGAAAAATACGTTTGGTCGATGGGGATGCACATGTGGGGTCAATGGTAACGCATGTGTTCACTACAGATGCAAGCTTGAGGCAAATATCCATGTGAATCTGCAATATGGGGCTGACTATCAGAGATGGAAATCACGATGAGAAAGGGTGGCACAGGGAGAGCAAAGACCCAGGGGCACGATGTGGAAAGGAGAGGAGGATTCTGAGCGGGGAGGAGGGTGCAGAAAGAAGCTGCAGGTATTGGACTCTGGCTCCTGGGTCAAGGTGGAGAACCTGCTCAGCTGGGGTCCAGACGTGGCTGGGGAAGGTCTCTAGCTGGGAAACAGAAGCCAAGGGAACCCAAAGTGCAATTAGGGGACCTGGAATCCCGTGTGCCCAGCTGGACCCAGGCTGGGCTCCACTGCTCATGACTGGGCAAGTGAGGCCCTACCAAGGGGAGAGCGGGGAGGATGAAAGGGTGGGGATCCTTCCACCAGCACCCCCAACTCTAGCATCCCAGGGGGTCAACGACAGAAAAATAAAACAAGAGTGTCACGAAGCCTTAGTTCCAGCCCTAGTCAGCCACCAGATAATACTGGTCAATGCACCTAAGATCCCAAGCCTCAATCTTCTCACATGAAAAATGGAGGGTGTGTTAATACCTCCTGTGTGGTTCCCACATGAGATAGGATGTGAAAGGGCTTTGAAAGCTGTAAAGTGATGTGCAATGTGAGGTTGGAAGAGTCCTGGTCCCTGGGGCTTTGCTGTTGATTGATAAGCACCAGGGAGGCCAATTTGATGTCTACGTGGTGTGTAAGCATGTGCACAGCATGTACACACATGTGTGTATATGTTTTTAAGACCTGAGGCTCTCGGAGACTGCCACAGAGGTTTGAAGTGAGGGGGAAGAGAAGAAAGTGAGATTTCAGGATAATCTTAAAAGCAAAAAAAAAAAAAAATTATTACGTGTCAAAAGGAGTGGGGAGGCTTAAATGGCTCCCAGGTGGGACGCAGAATAAAACAGTCTTTGCTTTTATTTTTCGATTGTCTCCACGCAGGGAAGACAGGCAGAGGGTCGCCATAGCAACTCTGGGCATCCGGCAGGGGGCAGCCTGGACTCTGCAGGTTTCTCTGGGCTGAACAGGGTAAGTCAGCCCAGCAGATCCTAGAAGGTGGGGCTGGGTCCAGTACTGTACCCTTGTCCTGGAGGTCACCAGTTCCTTCTCTTCTGGAGGCCACCACGATGGACAAACAGGAGCTGCCTAGTGGTGGGGCCAGGCCAGGTTGAGACTGGGAGCTGAGTCTGAAGGTAGAGAAGTCTCAGGATGGGGAGGGGATGAGATGGGGGCGCTGAAGGGTTGCCAGAGGCAGCAAGGGAGTCCCACATGGTGGTCACAGAGGGGAGAGGCCATGCATGGCTAATACAGATGATGGAATAAGGATTGGGAGATGGAGTTAAGTGTTGGAGGGTCCAGGTGCTGGAGTGGAAGCTAGTGGCTCCCCCAAGCCACCCCTGAGCCTATGTTAATGGAGGGCAAGTAGTCATTTTAGAGGCTGGGTCTAGAGTGAACTTGGCCTCAGGGTTGGGCTTCAAAGGCAGGGGTCAGGCAGGAGAGAAATGTGGATAAGAAAAATCCTGATTGGAAAGAAGTAGCTATGGCAGATTCATGCATCTGGGCACGCACAGAGGCCACTTTCAATGGAAAACTGAACTGGGGGGAAGAGAGAGTCCTACGTTTGTGGAAAGTAGCTGGGAGTTCACTACCTCTTTTATTGTGTATCCTTAGTGCCTGACTTCAAGAAATACTTTTTGAACAGATGAATGAATGACAAAGGACTGAATGTATGGTGTTCAGAAATCTACATGGAAGCTCTAAGGAGGCAGTTGACACCTTGTCTCTGATCATTTGCAGGCTGGTATTGAAAGCTAAGCAGCAAAAGAAGCCAAGCCAACCTAAAAATACAAATGAGGAGGTTGCTGGCCCAGGAGACCACAGGACTCTGAACGTCACATGGCCCAGGGCACACCCAGAGCGTCTGGCAACACAGATTTGGAAAAAGTGGTCATAGTTCCTTCTTCAGGTCAAATGATAAAAGCCCAAATTTATATCAAGTAGTGACTGATAACAGTCCATTCCTACCAAGAAAGTACCACATGGTACCCACGTGTTTAGATTTCTTTAGGTCATGCTCTAACTTAATAAGCCATGATTCTGAAGCTCGTGCTCGCCTCACAGCTTGAAGTCCTGGAAGTCACACTTTCCAAACAGCTTCAAATGAAGAACAAACACACACAAACTCAAAAGTTCTTGATAGGTAAGTAACTCCGGCTAGTGGAAATATAGATTCTGGGGCAGGGTCGTGGCTGACCCCTTCACCCAATGAACTGGCTACTTTTGCCACAGTCTTGCTTCAAGGGAAAGAGGCTTTGAAGTAATTTGGGGTCTGGGGTCTTTGGATCTCTGGGTTTGGTCAAGCCCTCGGGGACTCTCAGCTGAAGGCCGAGCAAGGGTAGCCTTGAGAGACCTCTCAAACTCTAGAAGTCAAGGAAAGCCACAGAGCAGTGAATCTAGAATCCATTTCCCATTCATGCCAGAACCCTGTTCCCTCTACTCACCTGAGGAGCTTCCCCCTCATGAGGGCCCACGTGGCTTCTGAAAAGCAGGCAGAATACACCATGGAGTCAAAGGGCGTGAGCACACCTCATGGACCCACCGGCTTTGGGCAAAACTTTTGCCTTCTCTGTGAATCAGGGAATCAATGGGACAGAGCATCCCTCAAAGAGCCACTGTGAGGATTGAATAAGACGATGAATACTCGAGTACTTCATTAACGGTAAAGTGCCAGAAAGAATTACTACTATTCTTGTTGCTGTTATTGATTCACTGAGTAGAAGGGGGTCCCTTCCTACAGTCCCCGGGGATTCATAAGCCTCTCTGGGCCTTCCAGCAGCATCTCTGCTCTGCACTATGAAATCTTGGCTGACAGCTCTTCTGTCTTCCTGGACAATCCCAACATCCCTTGCCTGTGGCTGCAGCTGGGGAAAGTGTGTGTGTGTGTATGTGTGCGTGTGTTGCTAGAACATGGAAATCACCTTTCTCCATGTAAATATATCCTCCAGGTGACATCTGTCACTCACACCCAGTCCAGATGCACCCCACCTCCAAGCTATTGCTCCTGCTGTTCTCCACCTAGAACCTGCTCCCCCTCCTTGTCCAGCTAAGTGGTTCAGGGTCCAGATCCAATTCCTCCTTCACCAGGGAGTCCTCCTGGATTTCTCCAGCCCAGTAGTGGTCAATGGCAGGACCACGGAAGAGAAGGCAGGAAATTGGGCTCAACCTATAGCCTGTCTGGTTTGTGCCATGGCTGGTAAGGAGTGAGCCTCCCTGGAGGGAGTGTGTCTCTGTCACACCACCTGGTCTTTGCCTGGTTACCTGCCTATCTCTTCCTCTGACTGTGAGCTACTGCAGGGGAGGGCAGGGTCTGACTGGCCCAGTGAATATAGGGTGAGGGGTAGGGTAAGGGAAAGCCACCTCACTTTGGGGAGGGGGAAATGCTGGTTGGTAAAGAAGTTCTCAGAACCCTGATGTCAGAGGTGGGGGTGGGGACCTAGGTCAATCCCTTCATTGGAGGAGACTGAGGGCCAAAATGAGAAAGGGACATGACCGAGGTCACACAGCCTTATGTGGCCGTGGACTCAAGCCCAAGTCCTAAGTCACTGTCCCTGCCCCCTGTCCCGTCCCTGCCCCAGCTCTTGGTTACTCATCTTGGACTCTAAGGCAGATGTGTGGCCTCCAGCCAGGGGGGATGGCACCTTCCTGAGTGAGGAGGGAAGGTGCTGAGTGAGAGGAGGGGTCCTCAGCCTGGTGGGTCACGCAGACCACCCCAGGCCTTCTCCATGTCAAATGCAACATTTGTTGAACAGAATTGAATTTACTGTTCAATTGCAGGAGGTGTAATTTGATCTGGGTCTTATGAAGCCCTTAATAAAGTCAAGGTATTACTGGTATCTCCTGCTTTTTTTCATTTGTTAAAAGAGGCACTGGTAGGGGCTTCCCTGGTGGCGCAGTGGTTGGGAGTCTGCCTGCCGGTGCGGGGGACGCGGGTTCGGGCCCTGGTCTGGGGGGATCCCACATGCCGCGGAGCGGCTGGGCCCGTGAGCCACAATTACTGAGCCTGCGCGTCTGAAGCCTGTGCTCCGCAACGGGGGGGGGGGGGCCGGCCCGGGGGCCGGCCCGCGGTAGTGAGGGACTCGCGCACCGCGATGAAGGGTGGCCCCCGCTTGCCACGGCTGGGGAGAGCCCTCGCACAGAGACGGGGACCCAACACAGCCATAAATTTAAAAAAAAAAAAAAAAAAAAAAAGAGGCACTGGCGAGGGGGAGGGGTGCTCAGCTGGGAGTGAGGACATCTGTCTGCTTTCTGCTTGTCCTGGCTCTGCTGCCACCATGCCATGTGCCCCAGGGGAAGACACCACTCTGCTCTGTCCCAGAAGCAAAAGTCTTCATCCGCAAGGTGGGGACTGTCGGTCAGCCCTGATGACATCAGGGGAGACAGCCAGGAAAGGAAAGGGGGTTGGATTCCCTACGAGTTGGAAGTGCAGGGGAAGAGAGCTAACATTTATTAGGCACATTCTGTGTGCCAGGGTCTCCATTGTATTAGCACATTGTATGCTCATGGCATCCCTGTGGGGCAGTGCCGGTGGTCATCAGTAAGCAATGTTTGCTAAGATCTCAGTTTTCTTCTTTCAGGCATGTGGTAAGGAAATGTACTTCCCTATTGCCTTTGAAGCTGGGCATTGCCACATGACTTGCTTTGGCCAATGAACTGTTAGTGGCAATTACCTGTGTCGCTTACAAGAGGGAGCTTTAGAGCCACTGCCAGTTTGGCCATGCCTCTTCCTGTTGCTATGGTATCATGGGCGCACATGTTGAAATGGGGGCAGCTCCTTCAGCCTAAGGTCCTGAGTGACAGTTAAGAACAGACCCTCCCTCCCCCTGTCGCAGTCATGCAAGAAATGCACCTAAGCTGTTTTAAGTCTCTGAGATTTTTAAGGTTGTCTGTTATCGCAGCAAAACCTATCTAGTCTGACTGATACAGTGCCGCTCTGTTCCTGTTTTCTAGATGAGAAAACCGAGGCATAGAGAGGTTCAGTACCTTGTTGGGGAACCAGAGTGAGTAAGTAGCAAATTTCGGTCAGTCTCAATATACCTGATGCCAAGACCATGCTCTTCCTAAGCTGGGGTCCTGTGTCTGCCCCATGCTGGCTGGGTGTGGTCAGAGTCCAGCCACTGGGGATTGGGGCCCGCTGCTCAGCATCCATTTCTCCTCATTTTCCGCTCTGCTGAGCGTAGTGTCCCTGTAACCCCTCCCAGTGGCCCATTGGAGGGGCCGGACTGGGGCCTTTCAGTCTGTGAGGGCTGGTGGAGGTCAGAGGAGAGAGGCTTGGAGAGGTCATGGATAGGGTTACGAGTTAGGCAGACCTGGGTTCTAGTCCTAGCTCCGCTACCCTAGCTGGGTGACCTTGGGCAAGTTACTGTCCTTCTCTGAGCCTCAGTCTTCTCAGGTGTCAAATGGGAATAATGCTACTTCCCTAGTTATTGTAAGAATGAAATGAGATGCAAAGATCTTGGCACATAGTAGGACCTGATACTTGGTCTCTGTTATCACTGGAGGCAACACCCAGAGCTGAGGCCACCCCACTCTCCACCCCTGCCCTCCCCACCTCCTCAACCGGAATAAAGCCAGACTTCCCTGCCCTGTTTTCTCTAGACACATCCTAAAGGAAGCTTGCCCCATCATCTCACAGGGCCCTATCAGCCCCTGGAGGAGGGAAGGATAGCTCTCTGTAAACCCATTTATAGTCAGAGAGGAGAGGCTTTCCCAGCGTCACACATCAGGAGGTTCTGGTGGAGCTGGTGTCATAGTGTTGCTCAGTAGCCCCATTTTCCAAGGGTCTGGAGGGGACTTCCCAAGAAGGAAGGCTGGCCGCCCCAGACATGCCAGGGAGGGCTTCCAGGAAGAGGAGCTAGGGGAGAGCTGGAGATTCAATGGAGGTGACGGTCCTGCTTTAGAGCTGCCCACATGGCCTGATTCTTCCCCCAGACCCAAGATCCCTAGTTGCCACCCCAGGCTTTTTCCTGCCAGCTCACTCTTCTAGATCCGGATAGCCCCTCTCTACACTGCTGCTTACCTGGAACATGGCCACACTAGGTCCCACCACCACGCCTCTGCTCAGGGCAGGTCCTCCTCCAGGCTCAGGACCACATAAACTCATCCCTATGTCCCCAGCAAATGCCAGAGATCATGTCCTGAATGACCACACCAGTGGCAGCTACCATTTAATGAGATCTACTCTAGCCCCTGTGCTGTGTGCACACCACAGGAGCCCTTCAAGGTAGGGGCTATCAGCCCCATTTTACAGAATGAGGAAACTGAGGCTCAAGGAGGCTCATTTACCAGAGGTACCACAGGTATGAAAAGAGGGAGCTGGACTCACAGCCATGTCCCCAAAGCCTGTACTCTTAGCATACCTACCCCCTCAATCCCTGGCCAGATGGATGGGTGGGAACAGTCCTCTCCTTTCAGCTCCCCGAATCCTCCCGAGCCTCCCCTCCCACCTCCCACCTCTGCACGGTTCCCTGTTCTCCAGGCAGCCTTCTGCGTCTGCCCCGGCCATGTGGAGTTCCACTGCCACCCAATGAGTCTGTGATGTACTCGGGTTAGATTTTGATGCCTGCCCCTGACCAGGAGAAGCGCCCGAGTCTTCTGCTGCCTCTGCCCCGGTGTCACTGTCCACAGGGTCAGGGGACAGGGATAGGGTGACGAAGCCAGAAAGGGCCGCGGAGTTGACATGAACCCTCAGGCAGGGCACAGGGCTGCATGTTCTAAGGGCAAGTTTTACCCAAGGCCTGGACAGGGGGTCACAGGGGACACCAGGCCTGTTTTGGCCCTGGGCTGAGCTCTGGGGAACACAGGACCCCAATCAACCCTCAACAGCCCCATAGAGCTCCCGCCCTCCTACTGCTCCCTCTGTCTTACTCTGTCTCTCTCTCCCTGCCTTTCCCACCCCCTTCCCCTGCCCTTTTTCCCTTCCTAAAAAACACAGAGAAATGGGATTCAGAAGCCTACACCGCCTGCGAAGTATGGTTCAGCCTCCCCCAAAGAGGAAATGCCAGCATGCGGGTTCTCATGGCAACCCCAGCTCCTCCCTGCCGCAGCCGCCCTGTGCCCATATGGTAAGATTCACATGGCATTGACTCAGCTGGGCCCTGGGGTCCCAGGCCTAGGCCTCAACGGGGCTAATGTTGGTTTATTCGGCTGCCTTGGCCAGAACCTACCCTCCTGAGCAAACAAGACCACCTCCTGCAGGGAGTCTTTGGGGGTGCTAAGTCCCACCCAGGGTGCAGGGAGGTGGGGGCAATATTCAGGAGCTGCCTCAGCCCTGAGGAGGGGGCTTTTCTGACCTGATGCAGACTTTGCTTCTCACCCTTAAAGGCAGAGCAGAGTGGGCTGGCCTAACAGGGTAGGAGGGAGCTCCCTTGCCTCCTCCTTCCCTCTGCCTTTGCTCCCCGGTATGTCTCCTGGACTTTAGGATTTCCATGTTAGGTGTGGATGGATACAGGAAACAGTATGGAACTGGGGCTTGTTTCTTTGCTCCTGGCAATCGTGCACCAGCTACTTGCCCCCATCCCAAGCCACAGCACGGGTACCCAGCAGCTCTGGTCTCTGAGCTGTGGAATGAGGAAGCAAGGCTTGGACCCTTGCCATGGCTGAGCTGCCCCAGGGCACTGCCCGTTCATGCCTCTAACTGCTCTCCATGCCCAGGGCAGCTCCTACCAGCCGACTATGTGGACTCATGGTTTTCCAGGCCAGCTGGCATTTCCATGACTAATGAAATGGAAGCTAGTGCCAGGCAGGCTTGGGAAAAGCAGGGCAGGTGGCTGAGAAACAAATCTTCCAGGGCCTGGCACCCACTCTGCTTCCTTTCCCAGGGCCCCGCAGGACAGACAAGCACAGCGGTGCAGTGGAGGGACGTCTAGGTCCCTAGTACTGCCTGGATCCCTCCACCTGACCCTGGAGCAGCTGCCCAGAACTCAGATCACCTGCAAAGAACCACCTTGGGTGGGTTAGGTGTAGTGGGAGTTAATGGGGGGACCAAGCCCCAAACCTGAGGGGAGTGACTTAGTCTTGGGACCCACTTAGTCTGGCTTCATGAACGTGGCTCCCTTCACCACCTTGGGGCCGTTCTCCCTGGATGCTCTAAACCCAAAACTTCCCTGTCTTGATCCCTCCTGTATTCTCCCATTTCTAATCCCCTCTCCCCAGACATTTCTATGAGTGTCAGAGTCAGGGAACCCCAAAGGGGATGGGCCTGAGCCCTTAGGAGCACATCGTTGGGGCCCAGAGAAGGTCAGAAACTGCACAAGCTCACACAGCAAGTCTGGTGTCAAGTAGTCCCAGACTACTGGATGGATGGATGGATGGGGGCGGGGGGAGCCGGGAGCAGGGATTCAGGAACAGATGGGCTTTGAGGCTCCTCCGCAGGGGCTTGGGGGAGGGGGAGGAGGCCTGGAGAAACTGGAACTGTTACAAAGTTGCGAGTTAAAACATTCTTCACACTCCCGCCTCCTTTACTGTTCTGATGCACCAAGATGTGACAAAAATGTGTCAGATTTTTAAAAAACCACACACATACACAAATGCCAGTCCCCATCTCTGCCGCCCGCCCAAGCTTGGGCCATCTGTTCCCCGGGGGTGGGAGGGGAGTGGGGCTTGGCAGTTGGTGTCATCACTCTGGATACCCCCAATCCTAGGTCTGGACCAATGTCCTGGCCCAGAAATGGCCCTCAGGTAACGGTGGGATGTCTAAGAAGGTGAGCGCTTAGACACTTGCTCTCCCTGAGCCGTGCTGCCGCACCCTGCTGCCAGGCCACTGCCAGCTCTGCCCACCCTGCAGTCCAGCTCATGCGCAGCCCCTCACTGAGCTGGGCACTGCCCCTCCTCTCCAGTTTGCTGCATTTGGATGCACTGGGGCTGGGAGCCCACCGTCATGGTATAGATGGGAAACCGAGGCCAGAGAGGAGGAGAGACTTGCCCAGGTCCAAGTCCATGCCCCTCATTCATTCATTCAATGAATGAATGTCTTCCAGCAGAAGGGTGGTGAAGACAAGAAAACAGGTGGGCCTGGCAGCAGGGCTGGAGGGGAATTAGGGTGACCAATCATCCTGATGTCTCTGGGACTGTCCTGGTTTTAGCTTTAAAACTTCTGCACCCTGGAAATACCTCGGTCCCAGGTGCACCAGGATGACGGGTCACCTGGTGGCTACTTTAAGCTGGGCACACATAAGCTGAGTCGCAAACATGGGGATTCAGTGTGAGGGTCTGGGACACTGAGAGAGAGGGGGTGGGCTCTAGGGGGAGGGAGTAGGCAGATACATAGGGCCTTGTGGGCCCTGGAAGGGAGTGGGGGTTTTATTTGGTCACAGAGTCAAATTTTATCGCGGTCACAGAGTCAAATTAGGGAGCATCTGGTGCAAAGGTTATAGCCTGTAGAGAATTTTTTAAAAATTCATCAAGGCTGGAGACAGTGGCTCGAGTATGTGAAGCTGGCAGAGACTAGATCTTGCCAGGCCTCCGAAGCTTCCCAAGGGAATGGGGACTTTAGCCCAAGGGCATCAGGGAGCCACTGAAGGGTATAAAAGTAGGGGCTTGATGTGGTCAGATTTGCAAGTAAGAAATCCTAAGGCCCCAGGCTGGTCATGCCTCCATGTAGGGCCCTAGAATACCATACATCACTGTCCCCACCCCCAAATGTAGGAGAGTCTGGTCATCCTTCAGGGCCCAGCCCAAATGCCACCTCCTCTGAGAAGTCTTCCTGACTTGCTGAGAGAGGCAGGTGCACTCATGCCCTACTCTGGGCTCCTCCACCCTGAGGCCCCTCAAGCATGGGTCCCAAGGGAACCCTCATCACAGTGGCCACCCTGCCAGCTCCCACACATTGTCACACTAGATCCCCAAAACCATCTGACCAGATCCACGTCCCAGGTGTGGACACGGAGGCTCAGAGAGGGGAAGTGGCTTGCTTGAGACCATACAGCATTTGGTGGTTGAGGTCAGTTCAGAACCATGTCACTTCTTTCTGAATTCAGAGTCCCTGGGGCCCTGCCCACAGGGCTGTGGGGATGGGGAAAACAAGGAATAGATGAGCGGTCATTACCAGGGAAAGCTGGACGGAATGGGCTGCGGGATAGGGCGGCTGGCTGTATGGGAAAAGCTGGCCACAGCTGGGAGATTTATAATGGAAGTCTCCCAGAACAATTACTGAATTACCAGGCGACCTGACCTTGCAAGCTGGCAGGCAGGAGAGGCTGGGGTGAGGTGAGGGGGTAGCCTAGGAGCAAGTGCTCAGCCTCCTCCAACGGGGGTCCCCGGGGGAAACAGGAGACCGCCTGGTGGAGAGGGAAAGGGGTGGGGACTGAAATGCCACCATTAACTCACACTTGTCTGTTTAAAGTGGTAAGGTCCCTGTCAGAATGCAATAAGCCCTCCTCGCCCCGCACGACAGAGTTCATCAGGGCATCCTTCTGGATAGGAGGATTCAGCACAGTTATTTCTCTTCTCTGAGTCTCCGTCTCCCCATCTGCAGAATGGGGATCCTCATCCCAGCTCCACTCACCCTATAGGGTTTGTTTGAAGCTCACGTTAAGTCAAGCTTATAGACGGGCTCTGGGTCATGTCCAGCCTACTGTAGAGTCAAGGGTGTGGCCAGAGGGCCGGGCAGCTGCTCAGCCACAGGAGACTTGGAGGGGTTCAGAGACCATGGAGGACGTTGCCTTTGACCTCTCAGGGGGCCTGTGAGATGACCCTCAGCACCAAGGGACTTTCTAAGGGATGATCTGAGGTTCCTGCAGGAAGGCTGCCAACCCTGGAGCACCAGCCTCCCAGGAGTCTCCTGGGAGAACCGTGAGCCCCCAGGGAGGAGCAGAGACTCTTTTGCCCTTGCAAGGTGACCTCAAGTGAACGCCCGACATAGTTTGCAGTGCAAACAACTGGACTCTCTTCTCTGTGCCAAGTGGGAGGTAATCCCGGTACAATGGGGATGTACTGGTACTTCTCTGTACAACTGGGGTAGAGGTTTGGAGGAGGCAGGGGTTTGCTTCCTGCCCCCCCATTCTCCTCCTGCCCCTCAACACTCTTCCCTTACCTTCCTACCAACTAGAAATTAATTTGGGTTATTAGATTAATTAAATGGCTTAATACAGCTTTTTAATACTTGTACAGTGTTAACAACAGTGCCTGACCCACAGTAAAAACTGAGTGTTAGTGATTATTATTGCTATTATTATTAACACTATTACTATAATGCTCTTCTGTTCAAATCCAAATACCATAGGCAGGATAAGTTGCTACCAATCACTCACACCTTAGTATGAATTAGTTTAAAAAACCTTCTTGCTTTCCTGCTCAACCATCTAAGGTCAGCTTCTCTTGGGATGAGGGTAAATTTGGAGCTTGTCGTGCGGGGTGCGCATAATAAGAAAGACCTGGGCCTCTGAGCATTGTATTTCAGGGTGATGTTGCCCAGGTCTTCCTAGCCTGGGTGGGTGGAGAAGGTAGAGAGTGAAGGGTGAAAAGCCTTCAAGGGCTTAAGTCTGCCCCTAGTCCTCAACCAAACCAGGCATCTGGTCTGGGAGCAGGGAAATCCGCAGAGGTAGGCGGGAGATGCCTGCCTGGAACACAGGTCTCTTCCCAAGACAGGCAGGAGGGAAGGCTGGGGGTAGAGGGGAGGCACTGAGCTGTGCCCAAGCCTGGCTGCCTGCCCACCACTGCTCTGGGCACTGCGGGGGGAGGCTGGGGAGATGGGGACGGGTTGGGGGGTGATTATGGGCAAACAGAGTGGAAAATGAAGCCCTTCAGATGACAAATGAGTTTAACAGAAATGAGATGGGCAGAAGCTGTGATGAGAATGGCAACGCCGGGCAAAGGTGAGCTGATTCTCAACCAGGCCTGGCTGGGAAGGCTGGGGTAGGTCAGCTTCGCCCCTTGCCCTCACGGGCTAGCCAGGCTGCAGGGGCCAGTGTGCACGCCCCCATACCCACCTAGAATCTTCGAAGAAGGCAGAGGAACCGAGGAGAGGTAGTGGGGCCTTTGGATTAACAAGATCCCACAGGAGTGGCAGGGTGAAGTTAAAGCATGAGAGACTGTGGTCAGACTTGCAGAAGAAATTCTCGGCCAGCACAAGGAACAAACTGAAGGAGTCTGGTGTCCTAAAGGCAAGTGTCGGCCTCTCTCAGAGGAGCTGGTCCCAGCTCTGCCTCAAGGGAGCAAGGAAAGCTCCCTTTGCTAAGAGTGTTCAGTTGTGGGAGACCCCTCACCAGGAGCAGGTCTGTGTCTCCTATGCGCGGGCACTGTCCCTCCCTATACATAGGCCTTGGAAAGACCTCCCTTTGGGCCTCAGTTTGTGCATATGAAATGGGGGTAACAGTGCCTACCCTGCCAGGCCATATGAGGCTCCAAATGAGACACAGTGCAGGTCACCGTCCGTTCCCCAGCTGGGCCACCATCCCTGAGGGCAGGGTGGAGACAAGCCCTTCTCTGGCCCAGGGGCTTAGACGTCGTTTGCCGGGTGAACAGTTGGTCACATCCTCACACCACTCTAGATCCCACACCCCTTTCCTCTCTGACCTCCCCACCCTCTGCCCCTTTTTCCCTCCTATCCTTCTCAGAGCAGGCTGAGCAAGCTGGCACAGGGCGGCCCTCACCACACACAGGCACGCGCCAGCCCTCTACCTTCGCTGGGCCTCAGTTTCCCTGTCTGCACGACGGCTGTGCTGACTCAGATGTTCTCGCAGACCCTCCAAGGGCCGATGGCTCTGGGCAGGGAGAGGCTGTCCCAGATTCTGCCTCAGTCTTCACGGGTCATTCCTACCCGGGACGTTGCCCACGCTGCATGCGGCCCAGCTCTCCTTCCAGCCAGGATCCTGCCTGGCCCTCTGAATGGAGGCGAGAGGAGAAGGCAGAGGAGGAGCAGGGCCCACCTCCAGCACAATAACTAGTAACCGGGCTGACCGACTGAATTATACCTTCTCCACTTCCTTACCCTATTGATCCGGGAGGACTCACACGTGTGAGCATGTGTGTGCCCCTGGCCCGCGGGGTTCTGGGGGCTCCAGTGCTCGCGCTGAGCCGGTCAGCTTATCAGGGGATGGCGTGCTGGCAGCTCGGGCCCTCCCGGTGGGAACTGAGCTCGCCCCGGCTGCCCCAGCTGTCTGGCTCCTGCCCGAGGGGTGCTTGCAGCTCAGCCTGGCCAGGGCCGTAGGGAGCGGGAGCGAGGGAAGGGCCCGGGCGTAGTGAGAAGGGAAGAGGGGTGGGCCTGGCTGGGGCCCTTGGGAATGAGGGGGCAGGAAACTCTTTTCCACAGGTTCTCAAGGAGGGGCCAGGCTGTCCAGGAGCCTAAATAATGCCACAGGGACCCCAGTGTGAGAAAAAAAACCCCAGTCCTGCTCTGGGGCCCCATCTCAAGAGGCCATGCATGACCCCGCCCTCACCTCTCAAACCTCCACCCTCTCCACCCTCTCTTCCCTGACCCTAGTTAACTCCTCTCACAGCCAGACCAGTGTTTCCCTGAATGCTCCAGCCTGGGAGTCTTCACTCCGTAAGTGTCTGGTGAGTCAAGGGAGACCAGCCACCCCCTCCATGGCCTCAAAAACAATCCCTGTAGCCCCTTCGAAAGATGGATGGTCTCTGCGTCCATATTTCAAAAGAGTTTTTAAGTCCATGAAGCGACTCCTGAGCCATCCTATGCACATACACACACAGCGCAGACGTGTGCCAACACATCCACACACGTGACACCAGCATCTCAACAGCCACGCCCCCCATGGGACACATGCACTCTGAAAAGAGACGAGCATCCCAGCGGGCTCTGGGCCTGGAGCTTCTGGGACAAGCTGAAGCCCCTGCAGGCAGGCAGCTGCCGCTCCCCACACCTGGCAGACAGAAACTGGCCTCTACGGAAGCTGGGGGTGGCTGGGGTCCCCCCTTCCACACGACAGCCCTTTCGAGGATCTGTCTCACCTCCACCTGCATCACACCCTGAGGCTAAGGCTACCCCAGTGGCATTAGGAAATCCTTCCTATGTCTAGCTTAAATCAAATCGATGCTCTATCCTTTCACTAAACAGACATTCTTGGGCAGGCACTGAGTACCCCATGGTCATGCCCTGGTAGAAGGAAGGTGAGATTTGCTGGGTCACCTGAGAACTGTGTGCCAGGGGCAGTAAGAAGGAAGTGGCTTTGGTGTCTCCCAGGGGTGGAGGTAGGGGAAGGCGTCCAGTGTCCCTGGGTGACTTAAACCACAGCAATTCCCCGTGATCCCGTTTTCCCAGCTGAAGAGGAAATACCCCTCCCCGCTCTGCCCCCAGTCCAGTGAATGTCTCCCTGAGCTCACTGGGAGTGGCGAGGCTCCCACTCTGGACTTAGGTCCTGTCTCAGACATTGATTTAACTTAGTTGAGTCCATCCTGAAATGGCAGTAATGTCTTTAGCCGTTATCTGTCCACCTTCTCTTGGAAACCCCTTCCCACCCCTGAGGCATCCTACCCAGACCTCAGACCCTGCGTATTGCCTGAAACTCCACCACTAGGGGTCCCTCCTCTGTGTCAGGCATTCTCTCCACGGGAGTGCTATTACACAGGCCCCAGCTCCAGCCAGGCCTCCCCAGCCACTCCTCCCCTCATCCCCAGAACCCAGGGGCTGAAGCTGGAGGGTCCAGTGGGGGAAGGGTGAGCTTCCGCCACCCTCCATGCAATCAGCAGAGAGTGGCAAAAATGAACTGTGAGTCCTGGGGCGTGGCTGGGGAAACACTGAGGCCAGAACATGAGGTCACCTGGACAGAGAGGCCCAGGGAGGGGCCAGGAGGGGTGAGTCTGGGGTCCCACCACAGGGCATCTGAGGCAGGACTGAGACAGGCCTTGGCCTTCAGACCACAGTCTGAGTTTGCAACACTGAGCATCTGCTGGGGAAGGTGGGAAGATGCCACGGAGCTTTCCCTGGGAGACTGACCCAGATTTCTCTCCCTCTCTCTCAGCCACATAGGAACACCGGGTATGAGTGTGTGTGCGTGCGTGTGTGCATGCGTGTGTGTGTGTGTGTGTTATTCTCAGTTCTGGCAGGCAGAGGGGTGGTGGGAAGGGAGGAAGCTTGCTGAAAGCTCTGGGAAATGAGAGAGAAATCCTCCCCAAATCCTTTGCTCTATCACTAATAGCTAAAATATGCTCTTGACAACAAGGTGAAAGGCCCCGAATACTCGGGCCTGACCTTGCCACCAGGAGCTGGAGCCCCAGGCCTGGCTGTTGGGGGAGAGCCCCAGGCCCTGAGTGGTCAGGGCTGAGCCTTAACCCCACCCTCTGGCCTTCCTGACCTCTCCTTCCTGGGCAGTGTCCCACAGGTCACACTGATGCTGCCCTGTAAGGCAATGAGCTCCCCATCATGGGGGCTGTACAAGTGGCAGGGGGAGGGTACCTACCTCTCAGGATCCCATGGCAGGTACTTAGGGATGGCTAGGGAGGGGGCGAGCACAAAAAAGAGCTGGATGGCCCCTCCCAGCGTGAGCTGTCCCCTTGATGCCAGGTCTACCCACAATGCCTGTCCCCAAGGGATTAGACCTTAGCACTCAGGGAAGGGCTTTGTGAGGGGAGGGCAGAGCTGGGCCCAGGCCTGGCAGCGGGAGGTTCAGTAGCTTTCTGGCTCCAGTGGAAGGAAAAGGGTTTGTCCAGTAGGGCTGCTGGTCATGGCTGGGGGCTCTGGTGTACACATACAGATGCAGAACTGTACCCACAGGGTCACACTCCATCAGACACACACACGTGACATACACAGAGACCTGCATGTGCAAACAGAAGCAGGGCTGTACACTCAGGTATGAGCTGGTACACTCACGGGCACACAACGGACAATGGTTGGTTCCCTCGTGGGCTCTTCTGGGCCCCATGAGGCATGTGAGAGAAATTTTCCCCAGAGACTACTAGGGGCTCAAGGTAAATCCTTGAAAACCTTCCTGTGGTAAGACTCCAGAGGGAGGTGTCCTCCTCTGCCACATTCCAGGCTCCTTGCCAGACCTCTGCCCTCGGCAGGCCCGGCACCAACTCCTCTCCAGCCAGGCCTTCTCTGCGCCCTGCACGGCGGCCACCCTGGTCCCCTCCTGAACCCTGAGAGCTGGGGGGTTTGTCCTTGTGAGGACCCCAACATCCCGCTGAAGGGCGGGAGGAACCCTATGCTCATGCACCGCTCGTGTGAGACCCTGGGCATGGCCCTGCCCCTGTGGGGCCTCAGTCTCCCTTCTGCCCGATAAGGCTGACCCCTCCGGAGGGGTCACTGTGAGGACTGGAGGTGTGGCACAGGTGGATGCGGCCACAGCCATGGGTGCCCTCCAGGCCAGCTGCAGCCCAGAGCACCTAGTTCCTGAGCCCGAGGCAGCCTCCCAGCATGGTCAGGATACCCTTAGTCCTCACACACCCCCTCACAGCGGGCTCAGTCACCACCCATGGACGCTGACCTGTCCACGCCTCACCTGACACCAGGCAGGAAAGGAGCAACGCTGAGCTTCCCCGACATGTGTGCGGGGCCTGTGGCCATCTGCAGAAGCCCTGGCCTCTGTCCTCACACGCCCTGCGGTGCATCTTTCCAGCATCTGCAGGAGAGAGGAGGTGCACCCGTCCTCCCGACAGCTCCCTCAGCCACCCCTACCCTGTCTCCACAGCCAGGCCCCCTTGGGTATTCTGTAATTGAACTCCTTGCCTTTTCCTGAGTCTGCCTGGCTCTCCCAGACTCAGAGCCTTTGCACAGGCTGTTCCTTTGCTGTGATGACCTTCCCTCTCCATCAGTCTGAAAATGCTTCCCTCTCCTTAATGAATCTATTCAAATGTTTCCTCCTCTGTGCAGCCTTCCTCCCCCATTGTGCTCATACCCACATGATGCTCTGGTACTGTCTCCACGGGGCAAGTCTTAACCCGGCACTGGTCAGGTCTGGCTATGTTCTTGTCCTGACTGGCTGTGGGATCCCCCAGGGCATGGCCAGGACCTTCATCTCAGCATGGTTAAGGCTCTCCTTAGGGCCTGGCACTGAGTACCCAGCATCCAGCAAATATTTATTGAATGAATGAATGAATGAACGATGCAAACGTGTGGACATCCTTGCCAAGTCCCAGCATAAGCTGAGACACAGCTTTGAAGTTCTCTTTCAAGGGGACAGATGTGCCTTAGGGAGTCTTACAGTCAGATGCTGGTCCCTCATCCAGCAGACACCACCAGCGAGGCATACAGTGTATGAAGCCTCCGTCCTCAGGGAGTGCACCGTGCTCCTGGGAGCACCAGAGAGCCCTGGGAGGGGAACCATCTGCATGACGCAGAGCTCCGAAGAATGTGTTGTTGCCACCACTACCTCATTTGCCGACTATGAGCACCTGCTGCGGGACCAAGGAAGATGTGGTCCCTGCCTGCCCTGGGAGCTCATGAAGTAGACATGCAGGTGGAAGAAACGACTTGATGGGCTAAAGCTAGAGGCAGAGGAGGGTGGCTTGGGAGCCACACATCCTGGTTCATGCTGCCCACCTCTTAGCGGCCCTGTGATCTTGGGCAGCTAGCTTAATTTCCTTGCATCTCAGTTTTCTTCATCTGTAAAATGGGGATGATAACGTGTATTTATCCCATAGGGTTGTTACGAGGATCAAATGCTTATAAGATGCTTTTAACAGTGCCTGGTACAGAATAAGCACCCAAGGAACAAGAACGGCCACGATTATTTGTTTTATCATTAGTTAGAAGCAGCCCTAGACTAGGCGTGCAGAGAACAGGCAGGCTGGTGGCAAAGGAGGTGGGGAGATGTCTAGGGCTGAGTAAATCAGCCTCACCAGAGGATGTTTGGTTTGGCTTTCTCTGCTCAAGGAACCAACGGATCTAAAGAGATCTGGGTGGAGGGACCCTGAGAGGACGAAAGAGGGGAAGGCTTCACTGAATGGACAAGTAGTTTCCCAAGGGTCTGGGAGTGCTAATCTTAGCCCTTTTGCTCAGAATGTACACAGATGAGAGAAGGTGTGCTAGGACCTGCTGGAAAGGGCTGTGGTTGCCTTGCCGTGGAGGCCAGCGCCAGCAGGGGGATGCAGATCTGATGTGGCAGGACTGGGCATGGGGTTGGGGGGCATTCTCCCAGCTGGAGGAGAAAGACAGAGGGCTGAGGAGCTGCTTTCCCACCTCTGGGGAGGCTTCCTGAGATGTGGGGGATCTCAGGCTGATGCCTGTGGACTTTCCCAGGGGTATGGATGCCTCTGTTTAATCCAAGCTGTCCTGGCAGAACAGGGAGGGGCGAGAGGGCATGGGGTGAAGGAGGCAACCTGGGAAGTGAACTCTCTTGGGGTACACGGGACAAAGGGTGCTCTAGCAGGCTGTGCTCAAGGAGAACAAGTGCCTGGGGAGGAGGGAAGAGCTGTCGACCTTCTGCTCAGCCTCTCGCTTCTCCTTCTCCCTACCTAAGGCCACCGCCCCCCCATCAGCCATGTCAGTGTGACATTAACAGGCTGACATTAACAAGCTGGAGCTCCTCCACTTGTCTGCCAGATCGAGCCTCAGCCATGGAAGAATTGCTAATTACAGCCACAATAAGGAAATATCAATGATGGACGTCAATATTACTGCCTCTTGCGTCCCTGCCTGTTGATTTGGAGATGAAAAGAGCCCTGTGGCTGTCTCCCCAGGATAATGTTGAATGATGACAGAGGAGAGGAGAGCTCCATGCGGAGAAGGCAGCACCCTCCAGCTCGATTCATTCATGAAACTGGGGACTGTTTCCTCTGGGCAGGGTCCCCTCTGCCAAGGGCCAGGGCTGCAGCTGCAGGCAAAGGGTTCATACACAGGGAGAAGACGCTAGTGATCTTGCTTAAAGCCCTGGTTCACCACGTGACTTCAGGCATGTCTTTTGCCTCTCTGGACCTCAGTTTCCTCATCTGCCAAATAGGTACAATAATTCTAGTCCTGCCTATCTTGCGCAATGTGGAGGAGTAAATTAAGTACAAAAGCAAGGGTTGAGAAGGGTGATCTTCAGTGCAAATACAGGGGCTTTAAGGGCCAGAGGAGACAAGTGGGGTTAGGGTTAGGGGCTCGGGGGCACTGACAAAGAGACAGACATGTCCCAGTTCAATGAACTCTCAGAAGCAAACATGCTCCCCCAAGCCTCCATCAAGCACTCAAAACTTGGTGGAAACCAAACAAACCATAAGCCAGAGAGAAGAGAGGCAAAGCTTGACTCAAATGTGCAGCAAACCAGCTGACACCTCTGAGCCCCTGAACTCGTGAGGACTTCAAGGCTTTTGGTGCAAACCCACAACCCTGAGTGCCATGCCGGTCACAGGCAGAACTCACACACAGGGTGGACTTTCACCCACCAAGAGGGTCTCATAGGCAGCCTCTCCAGAATCAGAGAACACGGCACAGTGGAGAAGCACCTTCAGAGACAACCCAGAGAGCCATGTGAAATGCACTGTCCATGCCAGGGTGCATCACAGGCATGTGTAAGCATGCACCCTCAGAATACACACGCACGGCCAAGTTCATAAATGAATGTGCAGAGGCGACACAGGCAAACACACACCACACACACGTATGTACGCAGCGTCTTAGGCCCAAAGCCAAGGTTCTTCCTAGTCCATGAAAAACTCTCCCTGTCGAGAAGGAAATAAAAAGCCCCATGCGGCCTTCTAGGCACATGTGGCCTCTCAAACTGTGGCCAAGCCAAGCAGCAGTGGTTAGGTGCCTGGGAAGCGAAGCCCAGCATGGCCTGAATATTTCACGGGAGATTTTGCTTCACACAAAATCCCTTCTTTGCCTCCGTGCATGTCAGGGTATAATTACCCATTAGGTAGTGGAGCAGAAACCTGGGAAGATGTGTGCGCAGCTCCGAGTCTGGGCCGCTCGCTCTGCCTCTGCCTGCAGGCCTGGTCCAGCCTGGCGGGGCCCATCCCACCTCTCACCTGCCCCCGAGGGAGGGAAAATTGGATGCCATTTGGGACATGGAGTGTTCTGGCTCAGGGTCACCTCTGTGCTAGGTTCTCGGACTCTGCCCCTAGCTAAGGAAGGGCCGCAGTCCCCCATCCTTTTGCCCCTCACCCCACCCTGTTCTCTCTGCAGGGGCTTAAGACCACTGGCTTATCTCACTCCCTCATCTTCCCTCTTCTCCTCTCCAGCCCGTCGAACTGTTTGCAGTTCCCCAAACAAACGACAGAAAGGACAGAGAAAAAAAAAGAAAACAGAGAAACAGAGAAGACTGAGAAAGAGAGAAGACAGACAGGAGGTAAGCGCTAGAGGAAGGGAGAGAGTAGCTGGCTGGCCCCTGGAGAACCCCACCCCCACCCCCCCAGGGCTCACCCCTCAGGGAAGAGAAAGAGGAAGCGGTTTCACACCTCTTTGCTTCTGCTTCCCGCTGGAGCACTCTCCCTCACTCCTTTTGCCCTTAAAAATGTCCACTCAGGGGACTTTCCTGGTGGTGCAGTGGTTAAGAATCCGCCTGCCAATGCAGGGCACACGGGTTCAGTCCCTGGTCCGGGAAGATCCCACGTGGCCACAGAGTAACTAAGCCCGTGCGCCACGACTACTGAGCCTGCGCTCTAGAGCCTGCGAGCCACAACTACTGAGCCCACGTGCCTAGAGCCCGAGCTCCACAACAAGAGAAGCCACCACAATGAGAAGCCCTCGCACCGCAACTATATAGTAGCCCCTGCTCGCCGCAACTAGAGAAAGCCCCTGCACAGCAACGAAGATCCAACGCAGCCAAAAATGAATAAGTAAATAAGTAAGTAAATAAATTTTTTTTTTTTTAAATGTCCACTCAGGACTTCCCTGGCGGTCCAGTGGTTAAGACTCCGTGCTTCCACTGCCGGGGGCTCGGGTTCGATCCTTGTCAGGGAACTAAGATCCCACATGCCGCGTGGTGCAGCTAAAAGTTTTAAAAAAAAATGTCCACTCAGCCTAAATTAAGCTCAGGTGATAACTCCTCCAGAAAGCCCTCCCGGACCCCTCCCTAGGTCAGGAGCTTTCTGTGGCTCCTACAGCCCCTTGTGTTTCTCTCCATCACTGTTCTGTAATCAATGGCTGAAAACTTAGATGCCTACAGGGACCAGAGAGGAAATGACAGTGTAGGTAATGCAATCGGGAGATGGGCAGGACTTGAGAAGTAGAGAGCACACGCCCTGCCTAAGGCATCAACACCAAGCCACTTTATGGCCCAGTGATTCCACTCCTGGGATAAACCCAAGAGAATGGAAAACAGGTTCCCACAAAGACTGTTACACAAATGTTCATAGTGGCAGTATTCATAATTGCCAAAAAGTGGAAATATCTAAATGTCCATGAACGAATGGATAAAGAAAATATGGAATATCCGGAGAATGGAATATTATCAGGTCATAAAAAGGAATGAAATACTGACACATGCTACAGCATGGATGAACTTTGAAAACATTGTTATGTGAAAGAAGCTAGTCACAGAAAGCCATCTCTTGTATGATTCTATTTATATGAAATGTCCAGAATAGGCAAATCCATAGAGACAGAAAGCAGATTAGTGGTTGTCAGGGCCTGGGGGATGGAAAGAGGGGGAGTAACTGCTAATGAGAGTACAGGGTTTCCTTTTGAGGTGAGGAAAATGCTCTGGAATTAGATACTGATGATGGTTGCATAATCTTGTGAATATACTAAAAAAGACTGAATTGTACACTTTAAAATGGTAAGTTTTATGGTACGTGAATTATATCTCAGTGAGAAAAAACAAATTGTTTAAAATGGAACAAAACCTATCCATAAGCCACATCCCTGGCTTGGGCCTCCAATTTTCAACCTCTAGTTCATACATCTGTCTCCCCCCGCAAGAATGGGGATTCGGCCCTACCTGAGGCTCCTCGGTGGTCCCCAGAGCTGGCGCCCCAAGGGCAGGCACTTGAGCCACAACAGTGACCACAGCAGCATGTTGACCCAGGCCACATTTTGTGCTTTGGTCCAGAGTCCCTCCCTCAGACAGCTCTGGTCCAGAGTTACAGACGTGCCTCAGGTAAGGCCACAGAGGTCCAGGTTCAGGATTGACTGAACTAAGGTCACATGGCAAGTCGGGGGCAGAACAGAGAAACCAGGCCTCCCAACCCAGTACAGGATGACCAGGGCAGCTGGTAGCCAGACTCTGGTGGGCAGAGGAAGGTGGACACAAAAGCATGGACAGCTCTGCCGCTGCTTCCTGCCTCAAGGCCCCCCAGATTCCCCAGGCCTCAGAATCAAGTGCACCTACTGGATCTGGCCTCAGTCCCCTGGGGCCCTAAAGGCATCTCAGCCACTGCGGTGAGACCCCTGCCCCTCGCTCCTTCCTCAGCACCCCCGCCCCCCAGGGAGCCCAGAGTTGCTTCCCACAATTCCTAGGCACAGCCGGCACCATGACCTAGACATCCAGGTCCTAAGAGGCCCGGCACGGCTTGCCTGGACACTGTGGGTTGCCAGCGGCAGAGGCCGAGCCTCTGGGGCAGAATGGCTTTCTCGTAGGGTGACCAACCATCCCAGGACTGAGAAGTGTTAAAACTGGGACAGTCCTGGGCCAAATGGGACAGTCGGCCACGATGCCCGAGAGGGCCCATCCCCTTTCTCTGCCCTGGTAGGAGCCGCAGAGGGAGGGGGCTCCTTTCCTCAGAGGCCTTTCTCCCCTTCCTCTCGTTCTCACCTTCTCCTTGTCTCGGCCATCCTCCCTCCCAGAACCATCCATCAGCAGAAAGGAATCCTCTCTTTCAGCTTCCCCTTCAGGTCCCTCAAGGACAGCAGGTTTCCAGCACTAGCCCTGTGAGCCCCTGTGTTTGTGGAGATGCCCTGGGGGCCACTGGGTGGACGGGAGGAGGGGGGCAGGGTGAGGCCCTTTACTCCTCCTTCAGTCATGGCCTCCCTGTAGACTGGCAGGTCTTGCAGGGCAGGAAACTACTTTTTGTTTGGTTCCCAGATGTGCCTAGTCTAGACAACTAGGTGCCCATTTGCTGAATGAACGATTGGGTCTATTTTCCACTCTAGGCATCCCTACTGCAGGTTTGAACAGCTAAAGAGGTCTTCAGGTGGCCAAGAAGGCCTCCTCCATCTGACCCCTCACACCTCCCAGCCGCCCCCCAACTCACTGACAGGCCCCACCTCCAGCACCTCCAGAGAGCCCCAGCCTTTTCTCCCATAGGTCCCCTTTCTGGAGCCTCTCTCAGCCTGTTCCTAGGCATCAAGCTCAGTTCCTCCCCTCCTGGAAGTCTGACTTCATCACTACCTGCCCCCTCCCATGAGGCTCCCTCCCCAGCTGAGCCCTTGAGCACCTTAGGGAGGGTGTGCAGGTGAGAAGGAGGGAAGAGCTGGAGGTGTGCCTGACTGCAGGTTACCCAGGACTCGGGCCAGCCTCGAGCTGGAAGGGCATCTGGGTGTCTCCGGGGCTGTCTGCCAGCAACTGGGTGCAAGGCCAGCGTCGGCTGGCAGAGGAGAGGAGGGGAGGGGAAGGGAGAAAAGGGGAGAGGAGGGACAAGATAGGGAGGAATAGGGAAGATGAGGGAGCTGCTCTTAGCCCCAGAGTCCCAGGAAGGCTAAGTCAGAGTCCAACACGGTGATGAAGCAGCTGGGCAGCCAGTTACATGTGGACACAAATATCCCCCAAAGACACAGATCATTCCCCCGCTGTTCAGAGTGAAGTAAAGGGGGAAGGAAGCCCCTCCTAAGCCTGTTCATACATTGACCCTTGAGCCTGGTCACACACTGAGTGCCAATCCTGTTCACACAAGGAGCCCTGACCTTCTTCCCACACACCCAGACCCTGGTCCCACACAACAAGTTGAGACCCTCCTCACACACCGAGCCCAAAGCCTGCTCACACCGAGTCCCAACCCCCCCTCACACAAGGAGCTGCAGCCCTGGTCACACGCTGAGCCCTGACCCTAATCACACGGGACCCCCAACCCTGATCACACAGGGAGCCGAGACTCTGGTCACACAGCAAGCCCCGAGCGTGGACACACACTGAGGCTCGACCTTCCTCAAATGGAGAGTCCTGACCCTGGTCACACACGGAGCCCTGACCCTCATCACATGCTGATCCCAGAGCCTCTGCACACACAGAGTCCAGACCCACCTCACAATCGGAGCGCCAACCTCTTCACACTGGAGCCTGGACCTGGTCACACACGAAGCCCCGACTCTGGTGACACAGGGATCCCCGACCTTCCTGACACATGGAGCTCCAACCCCCATCACACAAGGAGCCTCAACTCTAGTCACACACAGAGCTTTGTCCTTAGTCACACAGGGAGCTTGGACCCTCCTCACACACAGAGCTGCAACCAAGGTCACGCACGGAGCCCTGACCCGCAGAGCAGACTGGCTCTCAAAGATAGAGAGGAGGTTCCAGAGGCATCAGCCTCTCACCTGCCCCAATTCCTCAGGCCTGGGTGACAGATCCAGTGTTTGGGTGCCTGAGACAGATCCCAGCTCTGAGCGACTGTTGGCAGCTGGTGCCCGAGGTGGATCGTGGTGGCTGATTTCCCGACTTTCTCAAGACCAAGACTGAGCAGGTGACCATCTCCTCTGTGTCCAGGACACAGCACGTGTCTAGTAGACACCAGGTCCTCTAGGAGCCCCAGCCCCAGGCTTCCGTGGAGAAGCTGCCATGCCCCTCCCTTCCCCTCCCCCAGCTCTGCAGCGCTTGCTCCCTTGCTCCTCTCCCCCTTCCCCTCCCGCAAGGATCCAGCTCCACCTCCCTCTTTTCCAGGAAAAAGCTGTGAATTGCCAGGTACCTGTCCCCTCCGCTTTCACCCCTCCCCTCTCCTGGCCTTCCCCAACCCAGATACACATGGAATAGGGCCCCCTTCAGTGTCCTCAACTGGCTGTCAGCTAATCCCTGCAGAGGTGTTAACTGATAATTAAGATGTTAGCTGTAAACTTAACGTGTGATTCTCTGCCAGGAGTATTTTGGTTTTAACAGGTTGCTCTTTGAAATGGGAAAACCTTCAAGATCCAGCCAAATGGCAGACGGGGATGCTGAGTGGGGGGGTGGGGTGGTATTTTGTGTCTGGAGCCCTTCCAGCCTTCCTGAAACCCAACCCCTCTCACCTCCCCTGTCACTGGGATGGATAGAACACAAGCATGGGAGCCGAGAGAGCGGCCTCCCAGGCTGACTCCACCTGCTAAGAGTTGACGCCACTGGACACGTGATGAAGTCTCTCTGAACCTCAGTTTCCTCACCTGCAGACGTGTATATAGAATACCAACCTTGTGGAATTGTGACAGCACATAGGAGGCCCTCAGCACTGTAGAGCTCCCATCATCCCTAACTTCCCCTTGTTTCTTCCTTCCACTCCTCCCACCTCCTCACACTCTAGCTCTAATCAATCTCCAAGTCTACCTATTCTCTGGACTTCTTAAATCTTTCCCCAGGCAAAGATCAATGGAATCAAACAGCAAGGCCTGGACAGACACGAGAGTGTGAGGACATTTGGCACATGATAGAAATGGAGCTTCAGAGCAGGGAGAAAGGACAGCTCACTCAATAAACAGTGTCCAAACAACTGGCTAGTCATTTGGGGAAAAACCATGTAGATCCCTATCCTCAAACCACACACATAAGAACATTCTGAATGAACTAGGTATTTAAATATTTTTAAATATCATAAAAACTAGAAAACAACATAAGACATCTTTTCAAAACTCTTCAGTGGGTAAGGCCAGAAACTCTAAAGGAAAATAATGACAGACTTGACCACGGGACAATTTAAAACTTTTAAGGGGTTTGAAAAAAAAAACTCCATAAATTTAAATGACAAACCCCCCCCCCCACAAAACTGTGAAAAAAATATTTGCAACATATGACAGGCAAAAGGGTTAAATCTCTTACCCTCTTACAAATCAGTTTGCTCTTGCAAGTCAATAAGATGCATTTCACACACCCTCCCACCATCACTGAACCAAGGTCCCCTGTGACCTCCCCACTGCTAATGCATGATCAATGCTCAGTCTGCATCTTACTCGACCTTATGCTTGAAACATGTCTTGCCCTTGGCTTCCAGGATAGCATACCTGGCTCTCTTCCACCTCATTCATTGCACCTTCTCAGTCACCTTTTCGGTGCCTCCTCAGCTCCCTAACTTCGGACCAAAGGAGGTTCCAGGACTAGGTCTTTGGTCTTTCTCTTTTCTACCTATACTCAACTCCCTTGATGCTCTTATCCAATCTCATAGCTTTAAATGCTATCTTTATGCTGATGACCCCATATTTGTATCTCCAGCTCAGACCTAGCCCCTGAACTCCATCCTCACGTATCCATTTCTACTCAGATGTCTACTAGCATCTCACACTTTACATGTCCACAGCCAGGGCCTGCTCACAGGTATGCCACCTGGGCAGTCGTACTGGGCCCTACACTCAGAAAGGTCCCAGGCTTAGTTTAATGCTCTACTGTCACCACTTTGAAATTCTTAATATTATTTTTTAAACAAAGGGCTACCCACTTTCATTTAGCTCTGGCCCCCACACATTATGTAGCCAGTCCTATCCACAGCTGAGCTCTTCTCCTCCCTTACACCAAACCCACTTCTCTGCCCCGTCTCTGTTGATGGCAGCTCCATCCTTTTCCCTACTTGGGCCAAAACCGTTGGAGTCATTGTTATGGACTGAATGTTTGTGTCTCCCAAAATTCATATGTTGAAGCCCAACTCCCAATGTGATAGTATTTGGAGGTGGGACTTTTGGGAGGTAATTTGGGTTAGATGAGGTCATGAAGGTGGGGCCCTCATGATGGTATTAGTGACCTTGTAAGAAGAAGAAGAGACACCAGAGCTTGGTCTCTCCGTATGCACACAAAGTAGTCACGTAAGCACATAACGAGATGGTAGTTATCTGCTAGCCAAGCAGGGGGTCCTCGCCAAGAACTGAGTCTGCCAGCACCTTGATCTTGGACTTCCCAGTCTAAAGAAGTATGAGAAATAAATGTGTGTTGTTTAAGCCACCCAGCCTATGGTATTTGGTTATGGCAGCTTAAAATGACTAAGACAGTAATCTTTGGCTCCCTCTCTCTCTCAAACACACACACCACCTCATCCAATCTGCCAGGAAATCCTATTGGCTCTATCATTAACAAGCACCCAGAATCTGTCCACTTCTCCCCACCTCCATCAAGACCCCCTGGTCCAAGCCCCCACCATCTCTTCCCTGGTTCATTGCAACAGTCTTCTGACTGATCTCCCTGCTTCCGTTCTGGCCCCCTTCACAGTAGCTGGAATTATCTGGTTAAAATGAAATTCAGATCATGTCATATCACTATTCAGAACCTTCCATGTCTCCCTGCTTTCCCTGCTTCATTCTGAGTAAAAGCCAAGGCTTTAGGGTGGCCCACAAGGCCTTGCGTGATCTGGCTCTTGATCCCTCTCTGGTCGCACATCCCACTCTCTCCCTCCCTCACCCTGTTCCAGCCACACTGGCCTTCTCACTGAGCCCTGAACAGGCCAGGCCTGCTCCTGACTCAGGGTCCCAGACATTTGTGTGACTCATTCTCTCGCTTCCTACAGGTCTTTTCTTTACTGCCACCTCCCAGTAAGGCCTTCCTGACTACCATATTCAAGTCATCCAACACCTCCCATCCCCTCACCTGCTTTATTTTTTTCTCCTTATCACCTAACACTCATACTACACACACTGTATTTCACTTGTTTATTTTCCCTTGGCTGTCTCTCCTTCACTAGAGCTCATTCCATGGAGCAGCGGGGGGTTTTTTTGGTCAATTTTGTTCACTGTTAGGTCCCTAACCAAAACAGTACCTAACACGTAGTAGGTGCTCAATCAATGCTTACTGAATAAAGGGACAGATGAATAGAAAAATGAGCTGAGGGCGTGACATACATAGGCAATTCACAAATAAGTTGAAATGGCCAAAAAACGTACACAAATATGCTCAACTTCATTAGTGATCAAAGAAATGTAAAAGAAATCAGTTTTACCTATCAGATTGGCGGGGATTTAAGTGATTGATAATGTCATGGTTGGCAAGGGTGAAGGGAGGAGGCCTCTTGTACACGATAAGTGGGCACAAGTTTCTGGAGGCTGATCTGGCCTATGGATCAAACCTTGAAATGTGCGTAACCTCTGACCCAGACAGTCCACTTCCAGAAACACTCCCAAAGGACCCATAACACAAGTGCACACAGAGGTACGAACCGGGAGGTTCTCTGAGTGAGGTTTATAAATAGCCAAACACCGGAAACAATCTAAATGGCCACCAACAGGATTAATAATTGATAAAATAATTTAAAGACCATCCATACAATGGGCATAAAAGGATAGAGAAGAAGGTTAAAATGATCTACACAATATATTAAGTGAAAAATCAAGTGACGGGGCAGTATATCTAGTGTGATCTCATGTTTTTCCTTTTAAAATATGTTTGTAAGTACACAGAAAGAAGTCTGGAAGGATATGATATATGGAACTAGTTAGCAGTGGTTAGCCCTGGCGAGGAAGAGATTATGGGAAGAGGTTGAACTGCATGCTTTAAATACTTCTACACTGTTAGATAGATAGATAGATAGATAGATAGATAGATAGATAGATAGATAGATAAACACAGAGAACATGTTACCTTAACAGTTGGAAAAATGACTCCGCCTAAGGAGAAGACACTTCCTTTGTATCGCTTTACTGTCACTGCCGAGGTGGCCTTTCGCGGTAGTAGCTGCTCCCTCATGATCTGGCCCTGCCTCATCCCTGATACCCCACCACCTCCACCCCAACCCCCCCAGCATGCTGGGTTCCAAGCTCAAGAAACCATTTTCTATTCCTAGATCCTCTCACAGCTCCACACCTGTCTCACAGCTCTGATCACGGGCACAAGGCCCTGACCAACGCCACCCAGTGACCGCCTCAGCCTGAATTCTGCTGTCAGAGAGCCAGAGGGGAAGACAAGGACCCCAAGAGCACTCTTAACAGCCAGGACTGCTGCCCCAGCGTCCAGCAGGAACCCCAGGTCTCTGCCCCAGGGACAGCCTGCAGGACCTGGGCGATTAGGAAATACCCATTGATTGTGGCCTGAGTAGGCTCGGCCGCCCTTGGCTCCAGGGCACCCTCCACAGGCACTGGATGCAGGTGATCCGAGGGGACCAAGGTGAGCCCAGCAGGGAGGACTGAACACAGGAAGAGGGAGCCTGGGGCTTCAGCTCCCACTAGGGTTGCCAGATTTAATAAATAGAATTATATGTCCCATGCAACACTGGGGACATACTTATGCTAAAAAAATGATTTGTTGTCTTTCTGAAGTTCAGATTTAACTGGACACCTTATATTTTTCCTGGCAAGCCTAGCTCCCACCGCATCCCAGCCCTTGGGGAACTTGGCCCCAAGCAGAAAGCCTCCCTCCACCTGGGGCTCCCAGGAGAGGCAGAGAAATGTCCTCTCTCAGGCCCAAG